>NW_012102055.1:5267239-5303108 GCF_000951045.1 Mandrillus leucophaeus | reverse complement strand
AATGTGCAAACTAACTAATATTTATGCCTTTTTCTCTAAATTTATTCAGATGATCTTTTTCATTTCCAGTAAATATTTTTTAATGAAAATGAAATCCAATAGAATTTCTTTCTTTGCTTGTCTTATGTTCTTTTTGATAAATAATATGTACTTCAGGATAATTTCACTTTCTGTTGATGCTGCCTCTAAATTAAAAAAAGAAAAATCATGTTTTAAAATGATTTCTAGAACAGCTCAGACTACATCACTACATCCCTAGGACAGCACTATTTAAATGACTATGATACTGTAACTTTGTTTTTCTTACATTACTTCCACTTAAAGTTTTCCCATCACATGTCAACTCTGCGTCTCTGTATCTGAGGCTGATGACCAGTGCTCCAAGCATGGGCAACCTAGAGCATTAGCCAGGAGGAGAGAGGGAGTGCTCCTCCGGCAACCCCCTCTCTGGTCTTGAGGGAGAGAAGCAGAGGATGACTGACACTGAAGGGAGGGAGCTTACTTCTGCTGCCATCCTGCCTTGCCCTGCCTCTGCTGTCGTTGTGGTCACTGCTGCAGAGGCCCAGGGATGGCAAGGTGACATTCTAGCTGTTCGTTTGTTTCAACAAGGCTAGCCACAGGTCCACCCAGACTCACCTCATTCAGGTCACCTTCCACCTAAACATTGGCAGCAGTTCCCTGACTTAGAGATTAACGGCTGTCACACTTCCCACTTGTTTCCTTCTCTTTCATTTTCTGTTATGAAAAGCGTGCTCATGTGAAACAGCTCCCAAAAAGCATCTTACGTAAATTCATGCCAAAATATGTGAGAGTCCTCTTGCAAAAGAAAATTGAAATGTGAATTCTGAATTAAAATAAGATTTCCCTTTCTGACCACTCCATTAAATTCGGCTTTTGTTTGTTTTTTATTTGCAAGTGTTGATGCATGTTAAGATGAAGGCAGAGCTACACTGCTCCATTCTGAAGAAGCATTTGGCCACTAACTGATAAAAGAGCCAGGATCCATGTATAAATTATTCAGAAATTTGGTAAATAAACATGCAAACTTCTAGCTGGGGCTATTGCTATTGCATTATTCAGCCCAATAAAGAGAATTTAATTTAATGGATTTTCAGCAACATTGTTCAATGATCAACAAAAGGCATACTGTCTTTTACGAATAACTGATTTTCCCGGGGCATTCTGAAGAAAGTGGGTCCTCGTTAACCCTAGAATGGCTAGCTAATGTAATTGAAGCGCGACCACCTGGCAGCGAGGTTGCCCGTCAGCTGCCAAGGAAGGCCTGGGCCGGGGAGTACCAGGTGCTCTGCTCTCGCTGTCTGATTGTTACAGTGGAATAAACAGCGTGATTGCACAGTATGGCCAGGGGCGAGAATCCAAGACTGCTGCCAACCGGAGCGCGGGCTTTCTTCCCTAGTCTTTGACAAGGGGGGCCAAAAGTGTTTCTATTCAGAGCAGGTAAAGCTGACAAAGCTCCGATGTTGTCTGCACAATTAGGATGAAAAAAATAAGACTGGCCCAAGAACGAACCAGCAGTAAGCCTCAAGTACCTGTTTCTGTATCGTACAAAGCCTAGGCCTATTTAATACAGGCTGGGAAGTTTAAGCATAAAAATTTAAAATAAATTCAAGAAAAAGAACTTAAATACTCAGTGACCACTGTTTCTTAGAGCAGGTCAGCATTATTAAGCTTCCTGTTTTGAAGCATAATTCCAAGTCTTCACCATACAAAAAACTTTATTTTGGCCCGAATTCCATGGCAACCCAAATACCCTGTTTCTTTGATTATACTTCATAAATTCCGGGCCAGGTCATTTTGCTTTCTCTATCTTCCTTTATAAAGCCCTACACACATCTATATTTAACTCACTGAAATAGTCCTCACTCTGTGGTGTTGTTTATTCTCAGTAATTTTTTTTAAGTGCTGCTGCCCATCCGGAGATACAAAAGAAAATTAGCATTATTTGACTTGTAAAAACTTAATTAAGAAATAGACATTGTGACTTTTCTAAGGGGTTTTGAATGTGAAATGGTTCATTAAGTTTTTGTTAATAGAAAAGTAAAGAGCACTTTCCCCAAATGGCAAGAACAAAATCGCTTTCTCTTAACACATTGATTTATTTCATTTGCTAAGCACAGGAACCATGAAATATTTCATCCCAGTAGCACATTAAATATGTGCAGAAGTAAAATTACAGCTGAACAGCACCTTGTACTTTGTACTCGTGGTGTGTACATTTCAATAGGCTAGGAGGAAAAAACAAACTGTAGAAAGATCATTTTATGAAATTAAATTACCTGTTTTGTATTGCTCTGAATCTCTGCGTGTAGCTGTGGATTCAGAGGGACTTGAACTGTTGCCTGCAGCTTTTCACGGGATAATCCCATCACCCTCTCCAGCCCACCCCCCAGGATTAGTATCTATCACGGGAAAATAGAAATGATAAAAATGTTTCCTGTTGTGTGTTTAGCCTCTCCAGTGGTACCTAACTATAAAAGGTGACCAGGGACTGGATGTGGTGGCTCAGGCCTATAATCCCAGCACTTGGTGAGGCTGAGGCCAGTGGATCGCTTAAGCTCAGGAGTTCACAACCAGCCTGGGCAACATGATGAAACCCCATCTCTACAAGAAATACAGAAGTTAGCTGGGCATGGTGGTGTGCACCTGTAGTCCCAGCTACTTGGGAGGCTGAGGTGGGAGGATCACTTGAGCCCGGGAGGTCACGGCTGCAGTGAGTTGAGATCGCATCACTGCACCCCAGCCTGGGTGAAAAAGTGAGACCCTTGTCTCAAAAAAAAAAAAACAAAAAACTAAAACCGGGAATGCTTAGAAAGATGAATATTAGGTCTGTGGCATCTCTCAGTGTATTGTCAGATGGCAGTCAGGGCACTTAGTAATAAACTGGAAGAGTGACTTGAACCAAGCCAGGTCATGTCTCCTAGCCTCAATTTCCATGCCTGGGGAAAGAGTTGGTAAATAAATGCTACATGAAAAGTAATTAGTACAGGGGCTGCTAGAGATAGTGGCCTAATGAGTGTGCTTTTCTTCCCCTTTTGCACATTGGGTCTTTCCCAATGGAAGGTGACCCAAGTTTGCTTAGGAGAAACAAGAAGTCAGAAGAACCACACAATTTCATGCCTTGTTTTCTAAAGGATTTATTTCTCAGCCTCTATTTTACATAAATAAGTACTCTGTAAGGATGAAGTAAATATATATGAATTTAGTTGTTTGATGGGAAATACATGTATATAAATAAGTAGTCCACCTTTTAGTCTGATAGCTTGAAACTCCATTTTGTTTTCAGTCAAATGTGAGAGTCTTACTGGCAACCCCACCTTGACCCTGTCTTTGGATCCGGAGCTAGAAACCCAGATTGGACAGTGGGCATGTGTGCGGTCCTGAGTGCAGTGCCTGATAGCCCTGGGCCCATGCTGCCTGTGGTCCCTAATGGCTGAGTCACTCTGATCACTGCCTCTGAGGGCTGGACCTTGAATATACCCTGGAACTTAGCAGGGACACCAAAAGGGATAAAGGGAGTCAGTCCCAAAGGCAGTCTCAACCTTCTTTGTGCCGTGGATGTCTTGCTTCTCAGAATGTTTAAAATGCAGAACATAAAGCATATAGGATTCCAGAGTACATCAGTTATAGTGAAATGCTTTCTAAATCAAATGCATATATAGTAATATAGGAACACCTTTATTCATGTATTAAATACCAAGCTCTAGTAGTAGGTCCAATAATCATTATAATTTTGAAGTGGTAATGAGCAGAATCAATATTTTGAAACACTGGCAACAATATAATGGGACATGAAAATACCTGATTTCTACTGGTGACACAGTCACAGGTGGTATCACTTTGGTTTGTTCCTATTTATAATGGAAAGAAATGCTTCATTTCAGCCAGAGGGTAGGATAGTGAGAATGAAGATGCGCTTTTTTACCATCCAAGTTCATGGACCCCTTGAATTTTGATCATCACCCAGAAGAGCCCCATGGGGTCCATTGACCCATATTAAGAACCATTCTTTGTGGGATTCACAAGAACCAGAGTCAGGCAGGATCCACTGGAACCACTGCAGCATTGTTCCTTCAGCCAGCTAGCCTGCAAGAGTGGTTTCTGAGACTCTGTAGGTATGGGGCCTGTTCTCCGGGTGCTAGATATGCCACAGTTCCTGCCTGCATGGAGCTTCCATTCCAGGGGAAGAGGCTGACAGCAAGCAGTGTAGATCATGAAAATGCAGGGAAGTTAGAGCATGGTGAGTACTGAGGAGAAAACTGAAGCCAAGAAAGGGAGAATGAAGGGTCTGGATCGCAGTGCCTCCTGAGAAAAGCTGGCATTTGAGCAAAGACCTGAAGGAGGTGAGGGAGGCAGTCAGACAGGGGTCTTGGAAGAGCATCCCAGGCAGAGGGCACAGTGCACACACATTGTGTGTGTGAAGTGTGGGAAGGGGTCCACACTCCACAGAGGTGACAGCAGGGGCAGGCACCCAGTGGGGCAGGGCCTTGCCAGCCACACTAAGGACTTCTGCTTTTGCTGTGAGATGGGAGCCATCAGAAGGCTGAACAGAGGAGGGCACTATCCCTAAAAGGCTCCTGCTGCTGGGTACAGAGGCCAGAAGAGGTAGAAGGCCACAGCCATAATCCAGGAACAAAATGACAATGGCGTGACCTGGATGGCGGTGTGTGGTGGTGACAGTTGGTCAGGTTCTGTATTGATGGGGATTTGGGGCCAGAGGATGCAGAGTCATGTGTGCCTCAGTGACCAGGCGGTCTTCAGGATGTTCAGGGTAGTTTGTAGTTGCCTGTCTCCTTAATTTCTGCATTTACAGAAGGTGGACTTCTGTTTGAATTAATAATGCCAACATTTATTGAGCTAACATTTATGAAATTATACATATTATATATTCACATGTGAACAGATGGTTTGTGTTCAGATGCCATTGTGCAGAGGAGGCCACAGGACCCAGAGAGGATGGGGAACTTGCCAAGGTCCCACCAGCAGCATTCGGAGCTCAGAGCCTCCCATCAGTTAGTTAGCCCCGGAGCTTGGTCTCCGCGGTGCGAGTGCCATGATTGCCGATGCACAGGCTCAGATGAGGTGGCGCCCCGGCCACCCGCCTGTGGCAGGGATTAGATCAGGCATGGCGCATGAGTGTGTCTGGCAGGACGTAGTGGGCAGTCAAAATGGCAATTTCCTGCCTCCCTCCCTTCCAGGGGTCTGGGGCTTGACACATCGCCTCTCCCAGAACCCCACTCCCCCGATGAGGCCAGGGTTTTATTCCTTTTTCTATTTAGATTATTCTTCTGCCTCCAACCTTATGGCAACAGAGACAACAGTGTCAACACAGTGAAGCCTTTGTGAGCCATCCAGTGTTTGTCTCCCTCCCCAAGGGAAGTGAGATGGCTGCCCTGGGCTGGTGTTCTATGCCTTTGTGTCTTGGCCAGGGCCCAGGGCCAGCTGATGGCAGGGACACTTTGCCATCTTACTCATGTATTGCCATGACACTTCAATACACTTTATCCACCACTACTAGTTTTCTCTTCATATTAGGGATGGCATTGGAAGAAGGAATAGATAAGTAACATGTTTGAGCAAAGAAAGGTCTACCCTATTAAATTGTTTTGTTTGGTAGGGATGGTATTTAAACAGACTGAAATCTTTTTAGAAAACTCAACACAAAGCACATGTGTAGAAGACTTGATCTAATTTACTTGGAACATGGATGCACTAAGGATTTCAGTAGCTCTGGTTTCTTCGTGGGGTTTTATTTGAAGGGTTCTGGAAGCACTATATACTGGAGGCCGCTGTATTTTCTGGGGAGCAAAGTGGCCTGAGAGGGAGAAATGTCCATAGGCAGGGCTGTGATTTAGGCAGATGGGGAGAAATGTCTGTGGCCCAGTGGGCTTTTCCAAGTAATCTGTGACTCTCTGGTATTAGGGTTAGACCATAGGAAATGCTGCTTTTGCAGGTTAAAAATCAGCAATTTTGTATGATTCAACTCAATACATAACTTACCCCATTTTAAGACTTCAGGAGCTACAGTATTTCTGGGATTGTTCATTTAAACAGAACTTAGAGCAATAAATTTCTAAGAATTTATACTAATCCTACTCACAGACTAATCTTGATTCTTGTCCGTGTGAGCTCAATCCAGAGCAGTCCCTGAAAGGCCATAGATCTAGTGCAGTCCCTGCCTGTGGCAGTGTCCACAGACACATCCCAGTGTCGGGGTCCCTCGTTCCCTTCGTGAAGAGACTAGAGCCACCTCCTTTCACCACACTGGCGCTCCGGGCAGCCTCCCAAGAATCCAGCATTAGCCTTCCTCCTTCTTTGCTAAAAATCACACTGTGCCACATCTCCTTTCTCCTGCCCCCAAATGGAGAGACGCACACGCTCCTCCCACTTTGCTATGGCACAGCACTGTCAGCTCTGCAGCAGCCAGCTTTCTAGTAAGGGTGTGACCCCTGTTCCCTACTCTTCTCCTTCAGATATAATATGATTCTGTATACTTATATTCAATAGTTCATTCTTTACTGTCCTTTCTTTTTGCTCTATATTAGCTGCATTTATGTAGATTTCTCTCCTCCAAATGATAGTGCCCTTAACTACAGATGCTGTAATGTATCCTTTTCCTCAGCTACTCCCAGTCTGCCCAGGGTGGTGAACACCCTCCATCTCTGAAGTGTTGCTTCTGCCTCTGCGTCATGGACTTTAGTTCCATATTGTTGCAGCATTCGCCTGTCCCTCCCACTGCCTCCCATGACCATTTTCTTCATCCAGGGCTGAGTTTAGAGCCAGGGGACCTGGCATCAACACCCAGGTGGCTGTGCAGGGCCTCCTTTGAGGAAAAGGATCTGCAGTATCCATGACTTGTAGATACTTTGCACCTCCAGCATTGGCAAACATGGAATTCAAGAATTGTAGGTGAAGAACAGAGTCCACTTTGGAGCCATCTCTCTGTGGTGTCCGTCAGCTTCTGGGCACAGGGTAGAACACAGGAGAATAACTTGTGGAGTTTTTCATAAGTTCACTTTCAATGCCTTTCTCTAAAACAAAGTTTTTTTGAGGCATAGTCTCACTGTATTGCCCAGGCTGGAGTGCAGTGGTGCAATCACAGTTCACTGCGGCCTTGACCTCCCAGGCTTAAGCGATCCTCCAGCCTCATCCTCCCAAGTAACCGAGACTACAGACGTACACCATCACACCCATCTAGTTTTTGATGTGTTAGTGGAGACAGGGTCTCATCATGTTGTCCAGACTGGCCTCAAACTCCTGGGTTCAAAATACACTCCTGCATCAGCTTCCCAAAGCGCTGGGATTACATGCATGAGCCACTGCTCCCGGCCTCTAAGAGGAATTTTAATATAGTTCTCGACTCAAACAGATGAAAGGCAATGGCAGACTGCTTTAAAATGAACACATCCCATCCAGAACGTGGTCCTCTCCTCCTGGTCTTCACTTCTGAGCATTTGGCCATGCTGGTGGCATCCCTCTGTTTTTAGTGTTAGAATATCAGAGGCTCACCTGCATCCGTTTCTGGTTGTGACTGAAACAGTCCCCTACAGAGCTCACAGAGGACCGAGAGCATTTCTGCTTGCTTTTAAGATGCTTTTTGCAACCTTTTCCATCTCATATGGCTTTGAACTTATTAATTTTAAAATCCAAGGCCTCATTGCTGACTGTAGGTTTTAGCTCTGCAACTTTCCCGGGACCCCCACAGAGGAGCTACTGGCATTTTCCATGAGTTCCCATGAGAGGCCAGTGTGTGGCTATGAGCAACTTGTTTGGGAGAGACTAGCCATGTGTATTAAAATTTGTTTTGTTTTTGTCTTCATTTTGCTTTTATACACTTTATTCCTCACTGCCGGACTTGCTAAATTACTAGAGCTTGGATTTTTTCAGGGGCTTTTTCAGGCCTCCAGATGAGTAAGTCATGGACACCCCCAGTACATCACCACCCCTTCTCCCTCTTCCTCCCCACTACAGGTAGCTTACAACTGCTTGCCATGTCTAAGTACAAGGAACGTGGCCAAAACTTTCATCTACATGGCTGTTAAGTATACTTTACTACATAAAATACACATCATGCAGTGTTTTGTTATTTGATCTACCTTCTGATAAATTTTGGAATTTCACTGATGTATACTGGATTTTGAAGTATTTTAGCATCTGTCTGTTGTGTGGTGAAGCAGAGATGCTAATCCTGGTCCTTCATGAACATTGTCTTCATCTCACAAAAACATCCAGACTATCTCATTTATCAGGTGACTTTGTCTCTGTGGTCCTTTGAGTTTTAAGTAAGAGCTTATCTTAAATGAGCTGAGTAGATTTGTTTGGGAATACTTACACTTGTTGGACCTCATCTGAGAAACATTTCAGCCTCATAAGGCAAACTGTTGGTGCAGCTTGCACAGAAAAGTACTGCATTTTTAGGTTGCATTTGTATTTATAGCTTACATCAAAAGGCTTATTCCTGTTTTCTCACAGGCTAGCAGCCTCTGGAAATATCCTGTGCCTGGCTGCAGCTTCTCCAAATTCCCCCAGACCCTTGCAGGATTTGAGTGCTCCTCCTAATTTCTTTCTCTCACCTCTTTTAAGATATTGTATGAGAAGCCCCTCCCTACCCAACCATCTTTTGGGGCTCTGGCCAAATTATTAGGCGGAACCATATGAAATTGCTAATGTTGGTTTGCCTATGACCTAATCTTGAACTCGGAGCCTTAATTTCTTCAGCTATAAAGTGAGAGTAACAATGCTTTCTTCATAGGATTTTGTGAGAATTATTCGAGATAATTTGGGCACACTATTGACTAGCACATAGTAGGATTGATAATTATGTCCTAATGGAGAGACAAATGGATAGAAGTGTTACTAGATGTTTGTTGGCATCACATGAAATGACCCAGTGGATTGTCACTAAATTTGCATAGTCATTCTTAAAATGTAGGCTTTTTAGAATGGGGAGAATTCACTTAGGAGATGCACGGTGCTCACCAACAAGCCAGATGTGCACTTCTAGACAGCTGGAGCAGTGGCTCTGCCCATGCACCAAGTGCCGCTGGGCCTTCAGATCAAGCAGTCACTTTCACATGGAGAGCTTGAGGATGGACAATTGCAGAAATGGAGTATTTAATGATAATGATGATTCTCCCTGGTAAAAAGAGGAAGTGGACTAGCTTTAAAAAATATTCAGAAATGAGGCTATTTGGAGAGATTAGAATTTGTGGGGTTTTTTTGTTTGTTTGTTTGTTTTTCAAAATAAATCATTCTAAATAAATAATTTTTTGTTTTCCCATGTATGTATAGCATGGTGGAATGTATTTTCCATTGTTTCCCAATGTTGAAATAGTCTGCCATTTAGTCTCTCTCAAAGAATCATTAACTTTACATTCAGATTTTCTAAGGAAATGCTGTAGCTCTTGTTTTTAATTTTCTCCCACTCAGGGGGATTAGGTGGCATTACCAAGTGATTTACAAATCCAGGTAGGCGCCTTTAATTTGTCCTGAAAAAATCCAAAAGCTCATTAAATGACTTGCAGAAATGAATATATACGGTGCTCACCTTTGAAAAGGTTAGCATTGTCACAAAGCTCAGGGAGCCACTGCTTGGTAATTCTCCACCCTGCCCTTAACTGTTTAACCCATGGCAATCACCTGGTTTGTGACACCAGGCAGCTCATTATAATCAGCAAAGCAGAGCCCTGGCAGCCCTCCACTACAGGCACAATGAAACAGTCACAGTCTTGGATCCATCTCTGTAGAAAATGTACCTAGGTGTTTTATTCCATAGTGGTCGGGTCATCAAGGAAAAATAAACATAGCTTCCTCTCATGAATTCTGACAGTGAAGACGATCACCAGCCCTGGAACAACAGCAGTTCCTATTTCACAGTCTTAATGTTTCTCGTGCCAACTGCTGCTTTAAAAAAATACATGACTTTAATGACCAAAATAGAATTTATTATTAGTTACAAGTTAAGGGATGTATAACCCATTTCTCTCTCCCATTAAGTCTGTGCAAGTAATATTAGTGGATGTTTCTCACTGAAGAGATCCCCTACTTCAACTTTGCATAGAGGAAAAACCTGGGACACAGGCCTATTGTAGAAATTATTGCTGCATGGAGAGGTGCACACATTCTGTAGAAGTGGCATTTGGAATTGTCAGATAATAATTGCATATATTTGTGGGGTACAGTGTGATGTTGTGATACATGTGTACATTGCAGGTTGATTAGATCAGGCTAATTAACATAACTATTACTTTGCATACTTAACATTTCTTTGTGGTGAGAACACTTAAAATCTACTCCCTTTGCAATTTTGAAATCTGTAATACATTATTATCTACAGTCACCATGCTTAAATTTTTTTGCATATTTCCATCCTCCCATCTCAAGGATAATTTTAGAGTAATTTATTGCCAGTTTGCAAATTGTATCACAAATTTTAAAATTATGTAAAGCATGGTGCATGTTTAAGTTTTAGTTTTCTCTTGCATTTTCCTTAAACCTGTCTGGTCTTTGAAATGTCCTCTACCTGCCTGAGATCCTCTCCCTCTGCCTAGAGCCACTTTCCAAGGCTGTGTCCAGGGCTTTCTATGCAGTGGCACCGTTCCTTCTCCCCTCCAGCCTCATACCTGGCTGCCAGACTCACCACCATGCATTCTCAGCCTACTGTCTACCCTCAGGAGCCTCCTCGCTTTCCTAACACTGGTGTCAGTCTAGACTCTGGCCTCTCCCCAGTCCTACGTCTTAAGGAGCCCTGTGTTCCCCAGTTTTCTGGACATGGCTTCTTGGGCAATGCCCCATAGTGTTTTCCTCCTGCCTCCCCCATCACTCCCGTTCTGATGTCGATTCCACTCAGTCTCAGAGCTACGCTTCAGGGGGACTTGCTTCACAAAGCCCCCCAACCACACCAAAAGAGTATAGCTGTTTCCTTCTCATGATACCTTGCACATTTGTTCACACCACCAAGAAGCCCTGGAAAGAATGTCCAAAAGTCAGTATGCTGGGAGAAGATAGGGACCATGAGTTACGTCTTTATGTCCTCCATGAACTCACAAAATAATTACTTCTGATTGAAAATATATAGAGGCATTTAAAAAGTTATCTCGCTCATGTACTGTCCTTAACCTTTGGGGTCTACGTAGAGTACATACTGAGACCAGGTGATCCCAGTGATGTACATATGTGATGTTTGATGAAAACAGTGAGATCTCGTGTCTGCTATCAACATACAGACACAGGGAACTCTGAAAGATAAAGGCAGTAGAGAAATACAAAGGAAATTTCTCAAGTGACATTTTTAATATTCACGGGAGATAAGTGAAAACAATTGAAACATCAGTCTACAAAGTAAATCACCAGTATACTTGATCAGAGTCAGAACCTGCTATAGGTAGAGGCAATTTTCCATCATGTAAAATGACTACTGTCCTTATCACTGGTCCCTGTGTTTCTGTTTTTAATTGAGCAAAACACTTCTTATGAAATATTCCCCCACCTGTTGGAGGAAGCATGCAGGCCATGGGACAAGGAAGTGATGTGGCCCTTTCCCATAAAGGGAAAGATCTTGCTGTCCCAGGCCTCCACAGGGCCCAAAACTTTGAGCCAGATGCCTGGCCACAGTAGTCAGTAATTGAGGCCTGCCCTCGTGTCCCTACTCTGGAATGCCAGGGCTCTACACTCCACGGTGGTCTTTTGCCAGCTGTTCCCTGTTAGGTTCCACTGACTGGGTGCCACTAGGTTCAGCAGCTGCCGCTTTGATCCTGAACAGGCACACCTGTGGCATCATTCCCCTCACTGCAGCATGGTCCCACAGATCAACCCTGAACCCCTTCTTTCACAGATGAGGGGATGCGGGTTCTGCAGGGCAAACTAGTTGCCTAAGGCCACGGGGCCAGGACTCAGAGGAGTCTGCATCTGAACTCAGGGCTTTAACTTAAACCCTGCTATCTGTAATGACACATAGAATATCAGGCCTGAATTTCTACTTTCTTTTTTGTTCAGAGTCATTGCACCGGTGCTTCTACCCTCTTCAGGATTTTTGAATGACACCAAGTGGCACATAATTAAAAATAAGGATTTATCAGAAATGTTTCACCCTTAGAAGATAGCAATGAAAGAATGACAGTTCATTCCTGTTCCCTCTCAGTGTTTTGATTGTGGTGCTAAAGGCCCTTACAGTGAGACGCTCTGTTGTTCTCCAGTGTTGAAGCATGTCACAACTTCAGAAGCCATATCTGGCACCAAATTCATTCTCTCTTTGAAAATGTCCATTCAAAATAATTAAGAAAACTTTAGAATTTTGTACTGATTGTCTTCAAAATATCACTAGAAATAATCGCAGAAAGATAATTTTTGTGTAAATGAGCTCATTTAAATTTTTCAAATCTTGCTGCATGAAGGATCGAATTAATGGAGTTTATTCCTCTAAATTGTAGCTTCTTATGACAATTGTACAGATAATAAGTTAGCTAGAAAGTCACCATTTATTCCAGATTAGCTGTAAAAATGGCCAGTTTTGTGCTACTTTTGGTTCTGGGGAGCGAAAGAAGAATCTAATTTATCTATCCTTATTCTTCCTGTTAGCACCAAACAACAATGTGGATTAATTTAGCACTGAACATTGCAAACATCTTAAATAAGTTTGAAAGATTAAACTGAGACAGCGTGAGGGAGTAGAAAGAGGCCAGCGTGTGTTAACCGATCGGCCTGGGTTTGAGTTTCAGCCCTGCTCATTGCTAACTGGGTGGTCTCAGAGCATCACTTTTGTTGCCTGTTTCTGCTTTATCATATGTGGTTTGAGTTTTGCAGGAGGACCCAGTGGTCTCACAGCTACAAAGAACTTCATGAGTGGCCACCCATTGCACCAACATTGGGTAGCTTGTTTTTATTTCATAAAGATTGTCTCTTTTGTTCTAAGTGAGATATTGCCTCAACAGAACTCAGGCTAATTATAGTGTAATCTCACTATGATGGGTTTTAGAATCCTCCAATATACTGTAATACTCAGTACAACGTTTGAGTATTATAGGATCAAAGATTTAGAAGAGGATTGAGATGCAAGGAAGTACTTTCCTTACATCTGAGGAGAGAATAATGGACATGTAGGAGGCACTTAGTAAATGTCAGATGGAAGGGTTGGTGTGTAGGTGGGTGAATAGGTGGGTGAGTGGGTGCATGGATGGATGGATGGATGAGTGGGTGGGTGGGTGAATAGATGGGTGGCAGGCACAATAATGGGAAGAAATGAGGGACTGAGAGAAGATGAACCTCTGATGTGGATGGGCCACCACATTTGGGATCATACCCAGCCTCCTGGCCTTGGGAGCAGCGATACAGTTTTGCCTCACATATGAATTGTGAGAATCATCTCCATTGCTCTTCAAATAAAATACAAAATGGCTCCAAAGGACATTTTCCTCATCTGGGTCATGTCTCATGCCATTAATATAAAACTGCTGATTTAATGGAGCTGCTTTTGATCTATCAAGAAAAGATATACCGAATTCAATTTGGTTTTTTTCTAAGAGTAAGTGTCTTAATTTGGAAGAGAATGATTTGATTATAATTTTAAGTAATATTGCAGTTACATTTTTAGTCACGAAGATGATATCAAGTGACTCTATGAGGCTTAAGTGTGGAAAGTCCCAGAGAATTGTGTGGGTTGGGAATTTTGTCTTTAACAGCATAGGGGGCTGTTTCTGTTGTTTGTAGATTGTATGAGTTTAGTCAGAATAGATGTTACAAGGAATTTTGCATATAAAATATAAAAGCAGACAGTTTTCATTGAAGAGTAAAGTAGAATTATCCCAGAATATAAAGACATAAAAAGTTAAGATAAACACCCATCATTTTTTTCTGAAATTTTCTTTTTAAAACATGTGTTATTTTGAGAGAATTTCTAATTCTGATCTCCTGACTGCAGCAGACTTTTTACCTGAATTCTTTCTGCCTTACTCTTAAAAGTTGAAAAGATTTGGGTACTCAGAGGTACCTGCTGAAATGCAGTAGAAATGTTGAATCTGTTGTTCAAATGTCAGACTCAGAAAGGACCAAATATCTGCTCTGCACTTGATGATACATGTTCTCCAGCCACAAAAGAAAACACTCCTTACAAAAAAAGAAAAAAAAGAATTCTTTTTTTCCCTTGCACAATCCATCCTGGGCCAGATATAGTCATAGCTCAATAGAAAATTGCTTTCCTGTTACTGGCAACCTGTGTGGTCACTGGTATGACACTGCCCCATGTCGACTTGCAAGCTGAGGGGCCACTGCAGCAGGCGCATGGTAACGGTGCCCAGGAGCACTGGAGGACTTGAAGGACACACACAGTGCCCAGTGCTGTCCACCCCCACCCGAAATGGGGTGCCAGGACCAGGGGCGGGAAGACAGCAGCCCCTGGGCTAGCTGGTTGGAGAGAGTTCTAATGAAGGGATGAGTGACAGGGGAAGAGACATCTGCATAAATAAGTGCAAGATACAGGGCTGATGTGCTGTGCTGCAGAAGCCTCCACCCCACAAACAGAATGGCACACAGATGGGATTTAGTGAAACTGTCACTCCCGCCCCTGCTCTAACCCCCAGGATTTCTCTCACTGGCTTGTTAGAGCCAAAAATACTTGAAATGCAAGTATTGAGGTTTAATTTGCAGGAGAAAACAGTAAGTTTTCTTTCTCCTGAAGTTGTTGGATAATAGAGTCCCAGCTGGAGAGAGTGGAAGAAGGGCTACAATTTACTCCTTCAGCTTTCTATAAAATCACCAGTGAGTAGATGGAACTCGGCCTTCTGCTAGCTGTGGCCTCACTAGTCTTTTCTCTTGTTGGGAGAATTCTGATCATAAGAGGCAGGGCCGTGACTGAGAGCCAGGCTCTCAAGTCAGGCTGCTGGTAGCATCTGAGAGAGGTGGAACAGAACACTTTTCCTCTCTGCTCTTCAATTTCCTCCTCTGCAAAAAGATTAGGATAGTATAAACCACAGGAGGAAGTTGTGAGGATTAAATGAGATAGAGCCTATAAAACTTCAACCCATTAAAAGCACTTGATCATTTTCATCAGTATCATTATTTAAATGTAACCTTTGGTTGATGCAGCAGCCACAGAGATGCCTGGCCGGAGGCTCACTTATGCTCAGGATATAGACTGATTCACATGCTGCAGACACCACACCTGAAGGGCTGTCAGAACAGGGACTTTTCCCTTTGGGGTGCATTCGTAAAAGGGCATCCCGTATGCTGTGTGTTGCTGACAGTCTCTGAGAATATGTCAGTGACTATGCCTGAACTTCACACTGAGCCCTATTGCTTCTTAAGCCTTCCTCTAATATCGTTACAGTGTTTCCCTTCCTCACCCCTAGGCAGAAGCATCACAGGACTGTATGACACCTTATGGGGTTCTCAGCCCAGTGCCCTTCAGCCGGAGACTCGTTAGCAAACAGGTGGCTTCACTACCCCACTCAAACACCTAGACTTTCATCAAGACTCATTATTTTCAGCAGAGCTATATGTGTATATCTTTTTATTTACACAGCCTAGAACCAGATTAGCAGAAGGTTTAGAACAGTACAATTGAGCCTGTTATGTAACCAGAGTAAGTCATTCCAGCAGCCCCTGGGAATTTTCATGACCAATCTTGGCAGCAAACATAAAAATTTCAAACCACACTATGTAAGTCACTTATATTTACTTCCTGATCATCTTTTTTTTTTTTTTTTTTTAACCTAACACCGAACGAAATGCTAGAACAGATGTAAAAGGAGTAAAAGAGGTCCTTTTGCCCTCTGGCTGCTCAAAACTACTTTCCGTAATGTCAGTGAGACCCGTATTCTCCACGCTCATCTGGTCATTTTGGTTTGCACAGGACCAGTGTCTGTTGAGGGGCCCAGCCATGCCTACAGATAGAGCAGCTCTTCAGAGTGCTGCAGATAGAGACGTGCTCCAGGGCCATTTGTTGTGATGGCTCAACCCTTGTGTCCACTTAGTGTAAGCTTCTTCCTAAGTGAGCCGGTTGCATCACATACTATTACTAATAGCCAGAAATCAGTTGCTTTTAATATTAACTGGCCAACATACTTTTGCTGCTTCTGGTCATGGAGGAGCTTTGTGTTATTAGAATTCCCCCAAATTTCCAGTTAGGTTTCAATAATTGTAGCTTTTTTTTTTCTTTTTTTTTTTTTTACTCTGATAGGTCTGTGGGGTGTATTGAGTTTCAAGTGTGGGTCAGCAGTAATATTTATCACTCAGGTGTGCTATGCAACCCAGCGTACCACGGAAGCAGTCTGAATAGGCCAGAAAGGCCACTTGGCAACCTTCGCATCAGCTTCTTTCCTCATTTTGTAAGTCACTTTGATTTGGTAAACCCCTAACTTTTCTTGGAGTGTCTTCTGGACATCTGATAACTTGGTATCAGATGAATATCTTCCTGGAAAATTGAGATGCCTTTAAGCTATTAAAACTATTTCATAGAAGCATAGAAATACTGTTTTCTGCTTCCAGAGGTAGTGATATTTATTATTTTAAAATGCACAGAAGAAAAAACAAACATAGCTAAAATTTTGTAAATACCATGAAAAGGAATGATGTCCCCAAAATTGCTTTCAGAAATGAAAAATGAAGAAAATCTGTACACAACTTGGTGCAAATACTTTGGACCACAAAATTTGGTTGTATCATGCCTGAGCCTAGTCTGATTTCATGTGGGCCTAAGAGATTGTTTATAGGTAACAATTAAGAATGTCCCGAAGGAATGCATAACTAGAGTATCTGCTACAGATGTTTTCTTAAACTTGTCAGTTTCATTTACTTGTTATCTATCGTGTATCATATATCATCATGATCCTATTTAATTTACAGAATCAACCTAGATATAAACTATTCTGTAGGCCAAATGAAAGTGACTTTTGCCTTCAAAATAGAATGGTTGAAGAGTAAGCATTGGATAATTCAGTTGAAATTGTGTTGCATTAAATAATACCTGTAATGTATTTTATTGAATAATTTTTTTTCTCTTAGAGTCAGTGATGACAGAGCCAGAGTTTACAATTCATGTGTATTGCTCTTTAATTGTCTACTCTTTTTATACTTTGCTACAAACAGGATTTAAGACATTTAGAGACAGTTCTGCATTTCTAATTATTTTCCATTTTGTTGTCACTTCATGGATATTACAGGCCCCGAAAATGTCAGCAATGGTCCTTTCTATATTAAGGTTGGGAGTACATTTTTTAGCTTCTAACACATGATATCTTTAGGATGAGTGAAAATCTGTGAAAGAGAAACACAGTTCAAGTGACATTGACTCTCTTCCTCCCAGAAATCAAGGTATTGGCATCAGCATGGCAGAACTCAGGGCTTCTATTGTTCATATTGATTCGTCACTTTTTCAGCCGTTTTCATCATTGAAGTAGCCTGTTGAATCTTTTCTCACTCAATTTGACAGCACTTTCTCTAGACTTGAAATAGGCTGAATGACTAATTTTCTTGTCACTTACATTTTTACTGATGTGAGACTTTGAGCGACAGTGTCACAGGGCATTTTCTCACTTGGTGATTTACAGAAGGTGAGGTGCACTAGGAGAACTGGAGAAGATGGAAATGGAAAATGCTATAATTAAGGATGTGCTCCTTCACAAATCAATCCCCTGGGAAGAACTGATTTGAACATTTCTAATAACAGTATAGTCCAAATCCATTGCATCTGTGGAGTGCCTCAGATTCTAGGAGGGAGACCTTCAGCTCCCTATGCCGGAAGGACATAGGAATATGAGAACAGACCATCTCCAAAAGTCTATAATTTAATAGCCTGAAGAAAATCTTTTTCTCATTTCCATTTGCTCTTATCATTTCCTCAGAATTATTCTTAAACTTGGTTATATGGTATTTTCTTCTTTTTGAGCAGTAGTGAACTGTTTCTCTCCAGGAGTGTATCATTAGGGTTTGAAACTTAATCTAATATGTTATACCTCCGTGTGTTTAATTTCCTTTTCCAAAACATCCATTTTATTTGGTTACATGGTTGAGTAAAGTCATCCTCTTTACCTGTTACCAGGCTGTGACATTTACTTTCAGTGATTCATTTATTTGCAGCCTTAAACAGTCCTAGAATTTAAATTTGCATTATATTGAAAGAGAAATAAAATCTTGTGAAAATGTTGTATGGCTTTAGGATGTAACTGGCATCTGTTCCTGTCTTGCTCATTATGGAATTTTATCCATTTGTTTAGTTATTAAATGCGACCTGAGCCCACCTGTAGAGCATGTGCCTTTGAGGCAGGTACCAGGGAAGTACATGGGAGCTGAGGCTCTGCAGGAACCCTGCTGCTTCTCCTTCCAGATGCTTCTCCCTGGGATCTGGGAAATGGCTGTCTCCCCCTCCCTCCATATCCCTTGACTGCTCTTTCACTTCTGCCCACCCTCTGGTGGGGTGGGGGTGGTTCCCTAGCATTGCATTCTCCCCTTTTCTCCTTCAAGATCATCTCCAAACCCATGACTCAACTCTTCAGCTCTGGCCCAGGCCTCTCTGCTGAGTCCCAGTCAGCACTTCCCTGAAGTTCTCCCCCAGAAATCCTTTGGGCTCCTCAGACTCCTCCACTCAACCCTGCCTTCCTCCTGAGGTCCGTTTCTGTCCCACCCTCCTGGTCACTTACACCTTGATCCCAGGGTTTTGTCCAGAATCCATCTCCATTTCTTACCGTTGGTGAACACCCCAAGTCCAATTGGGTCTGCCCCGCATTGTGACGCTTCCTCCCCTGCATTGTCTCCCTGCCCTGTTAACTCTCAGGCACAGATCAGGTCCTGCTGTTCATCTATTTTAAAACCTTTGGAGATTCCCAGTTGCCACAGGCTGGTGTTGCTTCTTGCTTTCTGTAACCGGCCCATTGCAGTCTGACCAAGACCTACTCCTCATTCCCGTGAATCGCTCCACCCACCAGCTCCCTAGAACTCACTGTCCACTTGTCTTTCCATATAAGCTGTGAATGCTGTGAAGGACAAAACTATGTCTTTTTCATCCTCCAGCTGCTGGAACAGTCCTGGCACATGGTCTGCTGCTCTTCCTGTGTCTTCCATGATTAAATGATTCAGCCACTGTCTGCCTGGAGGGCTTTTGCTCTGCCAGGCCATCCTGCCATTTGTTCTCTTATGTGGTCAGTGAAGGTCTTTTTATTAGCAGGCCTTCCTCATAATACATAGTGTGCACTGGGTACCACTAGGCATTTTGGGGGGCATTTTTTTTGAGACAGGGTCTCATTCTGTCCCCCAGACTTCAGTGCAATGGCATAATCAGAACTCACTGCAGCCTCAACTTCCCAGGCTCAAGTGATCCTTTCACCTCAGCCTCCAGGCCAGCTGGAACCATAGGCATGTGCCATCACTCCCGGCTAATTTTTTGGTTTTTTGTAGAGACAGGGTCTCACTGTGTTGCCCAGGCTAGTCTCAAACTCCTGGCCCCAAGTGATTTTCCCACCTTAGTCTCCCAAAGTGCTGGGGATTACAGGGGTGAGCCACTGCACCGTGCCTGGGGGCATTTATTTTATTGAGATATAATTCACAGACCATAGCATTCACCCTTTTAAAATGTATAATACAGTGGTTTTTTGTATATTCACTGAGTTTTTCAACCATTGCCACTTCCAATTCCACAACATTTTGATCACCCCAAAAAGAAACTGAATACCCATTAACTGTCATGCCACGTACTCCCCTCCCTCCGGCCCCAAGCAGCCACTGATTTCCTTTCTGTCTGTATTAATTTGCTTATTCTGGACATTTCTATAAATGAAGTCCCACCATATATGGACTTTGGCATCTGACTCCTTTCACTTAGCAGAGTGTTTGCAAAGTCCATCCATGTCACAGCAGATATCAATACTTCATTCGTTTTTATGGCTGAAGAATATTTTATTGTATGATATATTACATTTTGTTTATCCATTCATCAGTTTGCAGGCAAGGGGGTTGTTTCTGGTTTTTGCTGTAAATAATAGTGCTCCTATGAACATTTGTTGGCAAGTTTTTGTGTGAACATATATTTTCAGTTCTCTTGGGTACTGAACTTCTAGGAGTAGAATTGCTGGATCATCTGTTAACTTTTTGAGGAACTGCCAAACTGTTTTCCACAGTGGCTGCACTTTATTTATTTATCTGTTTTTGAGACAGTTTTGCTCTCGTTGCCCGGGCTGGAGTGCAATGGTGCAATTTTGGCTCGCTGCAACCTCCGCCTCCCAGGCTCAAGCAATTCTCCTGCCTCAGCCTCCTGAGTAGCTGGGATTACAGGCATGCGCCATCACACCCGGCTAATTTTGTATTTTTAGTAGAGACGGGGTTTCTCCATGTTAGTCAGGCTGGTCTCGAACTCCTGACCTCAGGTCATCCACCCGCCTCGGCCTCCCAAAGTGCTTGGATTACAGGCATGAGCCACTGCGCCCGGCCTGTGGCCGCACTTTATATTCCTACCAGCAAGGTATGAGGATTCCAGTTTCTCCACATCTTCTCCTCGTCCTCACTGGTTATTGTTGTTGCTTGTCCTTTTGATTATAGTCATCCTAGTAGACGTGAGGTCGTATCTTATTATGGTTTTCATGTGTTTACTGGCCATTTGCATATCTTCTTTAGATAAATGTCTGTGCACATCCTTTTTCATTTTAAAACTCAGTTGTCTTTAGTGTTGATCTGTGAGAGTTCTTTATATATTTGAGATACAAGATCCTTATCACTTAAATGGTTTGCAGATGTTTTCTCCTATTCTGTATGTTGCCTCTTCACTTTCTTTGGTCACTGTTCAAAACATTGCTCAAAAACGAAAATGTGTCATTTTCTTGTGCATCCTCTATTCCAAAAGCAGCCAGTAGTGGGGAGCAGCAGAAGAAATCAGCTAATTAATTTCCTAGTTTTGTAAAATATTCTTAGCCATTCCTTCTCTGAGCTCAGACTCTGCCACAGTAGGCTCATTTTTTTTTACTAGGTTTAAAATGCATCCATGTTTTACACCTTTGAAACAGGGTAATCTGTCATTAAGTTATCTCATTTTTATAAGTTTCTGTGAGCCCAGTATCTGTCCTGTGGGAGGGTCATGCCTGCCTCCTTGTGTGTAGCGCCTCATTCTCTGCCTCACCGGAGAACCTGCTTCTGCTCCATTTCCTCTTCCCTCCACGCCAGGGTATGTGTGTCACCCAACGTGGCCCTCTCTCTGCCACACCATAGTCCTTCATGGTTATGCTCAAGGCCATTCTCAAAAGTTCTGGTCATTTCAAGCCTGTAAGTAACATTCTTACCTCTTCCACATGCCCAAAAGATGTATGTCATCCACTTCTGAAAAATGCAAAGAATAAGTAAGGTATTGAGATATTTGGACAGGCGCATTGATTGAACGTATAGATGCCAGTCAGCCTTGACCTCTTCCAAACTAGAGGACACTCAGGACCCTCCTTAATGGTGCAGTTCCTCTAAGGGCAATATAGCAACGTAAGTGACATCATGTTGCTTCCTTGCCTCAAGCCATTCGAGCCTCCTGTGCCCAGGCCCAGCCTGTCTTTCAACTGTACCTCCTGCCACCATCTTACTACCCCATGGCCTCAGTCTCCTTTCTCCTCCTGAAGCATCCCAAATTCCTTCCCACTTATGGCATTCTTTGTGCCTGAACTGCTCTTATACTCCTTACCCCACTTCATCCCTGCTTGGTTAGCTGCTTCCCTCCCATCAGAGACTTCATTGAGCTTATCTCCCTCTTTCCTTCCTGGTACTGATGTAATGACAGTTTGCCTTATTCCCTGGACTTGTCCTTTAACTAGTGTTCGGTCTGCCTCCCTGCTAGAATTCAGGCTTGCTGGGGGCAGGAGTGACATCTGTCTTGTTCCCTAATTACATGCCCATTACCTAGCACAGGGGGGCACTCAATACATATCTCTTGAATGGATGAGCGCTTGAATGAAGGTGGATTTGCTTTTTGAAAATAGCACAGCCACTTGAGATCCAGTTCTCTGAGCAGACAAGGATAATGTATAGAAATCTATGCTTAAGCCCGTGAATATATGTAGTATTTTGACCATTCTCAGATTCAGCTGGTTTTGTCATTCTTAATGCATAGTAATTCTAACAACAGTAATTTTGTAGAAATGCATTTTTATTTCTCGAAGCATTATCTCCCTCCCCCACAGGTGGCATTCATATCCCTGTTTGATTTGAGCTTTTTGAATCCCTTCTGTCAGAGTTCCCCACAACTTTCTGAAAATTTTGAGCTCTGACATTCTGGTCTACTTCTGGAATGAAATCCCTAAAAATAGTACTGTCTCTTTTCTGCTTTCTCTGTGTCTGAGTCAAATGGACTTCTTTGTAATCATCGTCAACTCTAACACCCAAACACATACGTTTTATATTAGCCTTCAACTTGAAGCTCATTCTGTCCTTCTGATGGGTGAGAAAAGATTCATTTGATTAGTGCTTTTTCATTCTGTCCAAATTGTCCATTTTTATTATGAAATATTTATACAGACTAGAAGACGTGTCATTTTCATACGTTCTAAGGAACACCAAAACGTGTCCCAGTACTGACACCCACTTGCACCAGCCAATATATTTGAGACCCTCCCAGGTACCACCCCTCCACACCCCAGAGGTAATCGAGGGTTATTATTTCCTTGCTCTTCATCATTTTCCTACATATGTGTATAGCCCTAAGCAATATGTTTCACTTAACCGGTTTTTAAAATATATATAGGCCAGGTAAGGTGGCTTAGGCCTATAATCCCAGCACTTTGGGAGGCTCAGGTGGAAGGATCACTTGAGGCCAGGAATTCAAGACCAGCCTGGGCAACATAGCGAGACCCCATTGCTACAAAATATTTTAAAACTTATCCAGGCATGATGATGTATGTCTGTAGGCCCAGCTACTTGGGAGGCTGAGGTGGGAGGATTGCTTGAGTCCAGGACTTCAGGGTTGCAGTGAGCTATGATGGCTCCACTGCAATCCATACTATGTGACACAGTGAGACCCTGTCTATAAATTAATTAATTAATTAATTAATAATAAAATGTGTAGCAATAGAATTGCACTCATGTGTCCTTCAGTGACTGGCTTTTTTGGTTGAGCATTGTTTTCAATTTTATCCTTATTAATACACATGCCTATAGTTCATTTATTTTCACTGCTATATAATATCCCATTGTGTGACTGCATTTATCCATGAATGTTAAAAATAGTTTCCTTTTTCTTTTTTGCTGTTGTCTGTAACATGTTATAAACATTCTGAACCAAGCACATATGTACCAGAGCTCATATACTGAGGAGCGGAATTGCCAGTCCACAAGCACGCGCATCTTTTCTTCCCTGGATAAGGTCAGATTGCTCTCCCAAGAAGCCAGGCCAGTTACCTCCCAGCAGCAGGTTCTTGGGGCTCCTGTGCCCCATGTGCTGTCTGACATTTGGCATTATTACATGTTCTGTGTTTGGCCACTCTGGGATATATCAGATGGTATTTTGTTGTGATTCTCATAATCCCTGATCGTTAATGATATTGAGCAACTTAATTGCCAGTCATGGTTTATCTCTTGGTTGCCCATCTTTCTAGTAGGTTATTTGACTTTTTCTTATGGATTTGCTAGGCGTTCTTCTTATATTCTGGCACCTACCCCTTGCCAGCTCTCAGTTGCAGGTGCTTCCTCCCACGTTGTGCCTGGTAGTTCTGCCTTCTTTACAGTTTTGTGGTAAACAGGAGTTCTTACTTTGAATGTGATCAGATGTACCAGTCTTCTCCCTGTGGTTCATGTTTTGCTTTCTTAAGAGATCTATCCGTACCCCAACGTCATTAAGAGTTTGCCCCATACATTCTTCTAAAAGTTTTTATCATGCAGTTTTTTAAATCTATGTAGAATTTTACTTCAAAATGAACTCTCTAACCTCTCCTTACAAGTTGCTATTGCCTATAATATATCTAGCTGTTTCATAGCTTAAAACAATGGACACGAATTTCAGGCGTTCATTTATCCACACAGTAAATATTATGTGGGGTGCTTTTAAGCTAGGTTGTATGAGTGACATAAAAGAATAAATTTCTGTTGACATAAATTTGATGAACCTGACTCATATGGTGTCCTCAAGGAGTTTATTGAAGTAAACGATGGTCCCAAAAAACATATGTCTGTGTCCCAGTTCCTGGAACCTGTGAATGTTAACTATTTGATACAAGGCTGTGTGCTGATATAAGTAAGTTAAGGATCTTGAAATGAGGAGATCATCCTGGGTTATCCAGGAGAACAGTAAATTCAGTGAGGAGTGTCCTTTTAAGGGAAACACATAGAATAGGAAAAGGCCATGTAGCCATGGAGGCAAAGAGTGGAGTCAATGCAGCCCCACGAACGGAGACAGCCACCTGGAACTGGAAGAAGCATGAACAAAATCTCTCCTGCAGCCTCTGCTGTCATCTTGATTTTGGACCTGTGGTCTCCCAAAACTAGTGAGAGAATAAATTTCTGTTGTTTTAAACCACCCAGTTTGTGGTCATTTCCAGCAGCCACAGAAAACTAACATAAGGAGGCTTAAGACGGTCATACGTAGTAGCTATTTAGCCAGAGGTTTTCAACCTTTTCCACACCCTAGTGTACTCAAGGGATGGGACAGTGGCAGCAGAACTCGGGAGCACCAGAACTTTTGAGAGGGATGCATGGATGGCTGAAGCGTCCTAGATGGTTCTGAAACATGACATTCCCTTCTCTGCAGATCACTGCTATGGGAGTTAGAGTCTGCAGAGTCATGAGAATGGCTAGCTCCAGGCTTGCTTGTGCCAGTGATAAGAGGCTGCATGAGTTCAGAAAGAAAACTGGGATGGGTATGCAAATTGTTACAGCACACACACACCACTGTCAGGAAGCTGCCTGTGTCCGGGGCCAGTTTGCCAGTCTGAGCATCATGTCTGCTCTTGGAAAATTTAGAGAAGGTTCAGGCAAGAAGGGTTTCAAGGGTTGAAAAAATATAGTCTGCAACATAGCCTCTTCCAAACATTTCTCTTTATTTCTTTGATAAAAGAAGCTTGAAAGTGCTAAACAACAGTCAACAAACACATAGCCTGAATAAGTAAAAAGAAATTAAAATGGAATAATTGTTGTTTTGTTGTATTTTATAAAGACAGCATGGTCTGGGTATAGATGCAGCTTACACATATGCACTCAGGTTTACATTGTGGGTTGATTATTGTAGCTCATGTATATTTAAGTCAGTTGATTTGTCTCATTTGGAGCTTAGTTCCCAACCTCACACAAGATCTTGAACTTAACACTATTTATTCTAGAATTCAAGATATTAGATGAAAGCAGTAAAGGTTAGAGGACCTGGGCTCTAGCCTTAATTCCATTACTGCGTCACTGTGATTCAAGAAAATTACTTGAACTCTCGGAGCTCTCATTACCTGATCAGTAAAATGGAGACTGTAGGACTTCCCCGCTCCTGAGGGTGTAGCCTGAAGGGGGTTTGCTTGCCATGGAGCCTGACATGGAACTCTCCTCTAGCTTACCTACTACATTCTTTCTGCAACAAAACCCTAGGCCCACATGGTAGAGGCAGGGAGCAGTCAATCCAGATTTATCGTGCTTTTCTTTTTGTGCTGGAACCCAGGTAGATGCTTCATATATAAGATTCTATTTAATCTTCCCAGCCATCCTGAGAACAGGGGTTGCTGTCCCCATTTTACACGTAAGACAACTGAGGCTGGTAGTTGGAGCAGCTTGCCTTTGCTGTCTCACGTGTAAAATGGGGACATCAACACCTGGCAGGGAAAAGAGCAACTGGGATTCAAACCCTGCCTTCCTTCCACCAAAATACAAGCTCCTTCCTGACTGTCATGCTGCTTCTGTCATTTCTAAAAATTAAAACAAACAATGAGAGTAAAGTTAGGGGACAGGTTCAGATTCTCAGACTCTTACAGCTCTGCAGATTCAGCAGGGTGTGTCTTGAGAGTCTCAAGAAGTTCTCTTGGAAATTTTTGATAAAATGTAACTAGTAATGGCATATAACCTCTTTAGTAAAGTAGGGGAATAATATTAATTTTTTTTATTTTTTATTCTAGAGACAGAATTTTGCTCTGTTGCCCAGGCTGGACTCATTAAACTCTTGGGCTCAAGTGATCCTCCCACCTCAGCCCCTGAGTCGCTGGGGCTACACGCCTGTCTCTTAATCAAAATTCTTGATGAAAATTTGTATGTGAAAATATGAGCAGAATGAGTGGCTAAAGAAACTGAGAAATATCCAGAAGCCAAGATGGTTTCTGGTCAGCAATTTGAATGTTCCCTGAATTGAGTAATCCAGGGGAAAACTGCTCTTTAAAAAAGTACTTTGTTGTGTGTGACTTTTAATGAGATAATAATTCAGAACAGAATTAAAAGTTACACATTTGTTAGTAGACTTTTTAAGAGAACAAAAGGGCCATGGCTCGTATTGAAACAGGGATCGGATTTGTGACCCGGTGCCTCTTTCCGTGAAAGGTCTTTGACCATCCAGGGATGGACATTATTTCAGCATTCACTTCACATTTTAACATGTCTTACATGTGAAAAGCTTACAGGCATTTTGATGCCTAAATTATAAATGCCCTTTGTTATAGAAAGCAACCAGCATTGAAGCCCTAAGGATATTAGGTAAGAAAATGTCAGATGATACTGCTCCAAATTCCCCTTGCTAGTAGTTCTACTAATTAATACAGTTAAGATCCCAGTGCTGTGTTTTTTATGGCTACTAAAGGAAATGATTTTTGGCACCCACAAGCTCCTTGGCTGTTTCTAAATGCCGCCAGAGCTAAGGGGATATTTGTTTACTCTTTGTCAGGGTGTTTACATGCCCTGGCTTGGGCCATGAGCGAAAATGTATTTGATGATCTCCTGGTCTCACCCCAGTCCCTAATGGATGTTTGTCTAAATGACAGCACCCAGTTTAGCACTGTTAACACTCCAGTTAGTAGGCGGGAGAGTGTGGGCTGTGTGTGACAGTCGGGGGCATGGATGGCAGGGTCAGGAACCTTCTCTGAAGGAAACACTTCCTCCTCCAGGATCCAGTTCTGGAAGCACCTTTGTGTTTTCTCTGTCTCCTACTGCCTTAATTTAGGAGTCAGACCATAAATATTCATTGAATCAGAGAATCTCACAACTTCATTATTACTCCTCTAAATACAGTGCTGGACTTTCTCTAAGGAGCCCAGATCTCTCAGCCTTGACAAGGACAAGCTTACAACAATTGGATAGTGCCATCCAGGATAGGGACGGTGGGCTGCCGTCTGGGGTCAGTTCATATTGTATTATGCAAAACGTCCCTTTGTAGGTTTGATCATGAGCTTGATTCACATAGCCAGCCACTTTCCAGATACGTGGCTTCCATAGAGTAGTTAGCAAAATACACACGCATTTCCTTTTTGTTCACCATTGTCCCAAGCACTGTATGTGGATGTGTTGGACGCAGTGGGGCCTTTCAGGAAACAGCAGGACAATGCTAGGCAGAGCATGACAGGTCTTTAGAGGGACATGCCTGCTCTAACCCAGGCCCACAAGCAGACGACGGACTGAAAGGGGGAGCCATGAATTGAGCGTTGACAGCGGGCCACGGCGGTCCGAAGGCTCAGGTGGTTGTCAGCCATAAGTTTAGCTCAGCTCTTTGAGTAATTTGTCACGCCTCGCTCAGCCCCTGCTGGGCCAGCACGTGCCAGCTTAGTGTCAGAGTGCCTGTTCGCCAGACGGCCACTCAGGCCTAACGTCCTGCTGTTCCCCGGACCAGCGGCTTGCTGGGGCCATGCACGGAGGGCCGAGCCATGGCGACAGCCAAGTGCTGTGCAGAATAAGTGTGTTCATAATGAGACGTGAATGGCATTAGTGGGTCCCTCTAGAATTGGGCCTGAGCAGGCGCCTCTCGCTGAGGAAGTTTGGCAGCCTGTTCATTAAGGCGAGTCACCAGGAGTTCAGCCCACAGTCGAGAAGCCAGTTCAGGCTTATGCTGCCCAGGCCTTGGGCGGTTATGTCCATCTATATAAAAGATCATAAATCATTAGAGGGGCCACTTTGGAAATCTTCAAACTTATTTTCCTTGCTTGAGGTTGCATAGAGCAAGCTTATGGAGAAATTCTGGCAGCACGCTGTGCAGTAGTGCTTTCCACGGTGACAGGCATGTCCTATATCTGTGCAATCCAGGATAGAACCCCTAGCCACATGTGGCTATTGAGTGCTTAAAATATATCTAGGTGGGGCAGGGGGTGGTGGGGGGCAAAGCAACTGAATTGTAGCTTTTTATTTTAATTAATTCAGATTTAAAATGAGATAGCCACGTGTGGCTCGTGGCTACTGTATGGGATAGCACAGCCCTAGAATGCCTCTGGTCTCCTTATGGTATGAAAATTTTCCTCTGAATATAACTGAGGGAGTAGGGAGAGGAAGAGCCTGCGTTTAGAGATCGGTGTGCACCCTTTGCCATAAGAAAGTAGAAAAGTATTTGGCCATTTAAAAACACATGCTGTCTTGAAAGCTGATTGAAAGGGCATAATTGTCACCAACTTGTATTTTTAAAGAGGCCGTTTTGAAAAGATAGTTTGAAAATGTAGTGAGAAATGCTAGAGTTACGTTTCTTCTTCTGGAGCTGCAAATAATAAACTGATGGTGATCTACATTCCCTGTGTTCCTGGAGAATTAGCATGATTTTCAAAATGACTGAAACATGTCTTTTAACTTTTGCATTGATAATGAGGAAGGGGAAAATGAGACGTCATGCGGACTTCCCCAAGTGTTAATTCATAACGTCGTATGTGCAGTGCCTCCATCCATTGTCGGATTGTTCTGACGTTATCCTGTTATTGGAAGTGCATGATTCACCTTCTGAGGAAACAGAAGCCACACACAAAAGGGGAAGATTTGCTTTTTGCCCTGTGAAAGCCTGCCACACGCAGGGGTCCTATTAAGACAGCTGGAAAGTTGCTTCAGTGTGTTACGCTTGTAAGTTTTATTGGTGACTGGTTTTTGATTACACATTTGAATGCTGTGTGTTCCAGAGTGCAGTTTTAATTAAAAGGCAGTAGTCTTTTTTAAAAAAATTGCACTGTACACTCTTGATAGATTCTCTCACATAGTAGTTCTTATTTTCCAATGTTCACAGCTTGTCTTGGTTAGAGGCTCTGATGCCCCCTCAAGGTATATCTTCCTAGCCTTCTCTCTTCCCAGTAACTTGCATCTTCTTATTTTTAAGAAGCGTCTGCACTGTTGTATTACCAAGTTGCTTGAAGTATCAACTCATGTCAATAGGCTAAGAATGTTTTATCCACTGAAATAGGACATAAAAGATCTACCATTGTCAGTGGAAAGAGATGCCGTTGCAATCAGTGTCTCCTGTTTTTGTTTAAATCAACCCTAATGATCTTATGATGTTATTCTGTAACTGTTGCCTTACATGTTTTTTAGTATTACTAGTATTAAATGCAATTAAAGTCTAAGAGAAACTTAGGTCTGAAAACCAGAATTTTGGTATGAATTATGACTAATATTTAATTTTCTGCAAGATGGTAAAGAACCTGCAGGATACTTTTTTACACAGAAAAAAATGCACAACAGTATTAAAAGTGAATTCTGCCACTGCTCTGTATGCCACTTTGCACACGCACTTTTTCCTTAACTGGTTACCGCAGCTATGAAGAGCGAGCTCTGTATCTCGAAGCAATAATTCAGAACCACCGCGAAGTCATGACATTCGAGGATTTCGCAGCCCAAGTCTTTTCTCCCTCTCCCAGCTACTCCCTCAGCGGAACGGGTGAGTGTCTACATTATTCTTCTCTCACGCGCTTAAGACGCATTCAAGCAGCAGATGTACACCTGTTTTTCACAGATAAATGCTTGCAAATTTAAGAAGAGCATTCTCCCTCTGAATCAACTAATGAATATCAAAAGGAATGATGACATTCATTTTAATTTGTTTTGTATTCGAGCTGTTCACTCAGTTCCTTTCTTCAGCTATCCTGTTAACCTTCAAATCTAGCAAGGTTAATGAACTTTTTCTCAGTAATGTGCTCCGGTTCATTCAGGAGTGTGGGTTTCTTGCTGAGCTGGGAATATGTTGTTTAAAAACGATGCCCGAATCAGTGCTTACTTATCAAAAAAGAGTTCCTCACAGTGGAAGCCGTTGCTACTAATGCTAAATGGGGATTATGCTGCCGAGATACGAGGGTCAGGGATTAATGCAGGAGACATGGAAGGACAGTGTCCCGGGGTCCATCATTACAGCAATGCAGTGTGCGTGTGTCTCTCTGGAGTGGTCTGTGTCATGTGGACAAGCCGCCGACCGGAGCAGCACCTGGTGTGGAACCCGTTTAGAAACTAGCTTAGAATAATTTTCATTTATTAGGGCCAGTGGAAAATTGTGAAAGTTTCCATAGATTTCCTTGTTTTTAGGTTTTTAATTCTTTTTCTATTTCCAGCTTGGGGGGAAAAATACACGTACCGCCACTTAAACAGATTATATGATTACTGTGTGTTTCTTTCAAATAATAGAATTATTACTTGTAAATTTCTGCATATAATTACAGATTAATTGCCTTTCAGAGAGTAAATGGGATATTTAGCCAATGCATGTTGAAATTCTCAGTGAGGAGCTTCCTTCTTCCACTGCTTTAGATACAACTGTTAGAGTGCTTAATAGATTTCTAACCTGTGTCAATTGTCTCTGAACACTGCCTTACTTCTCCTATTCTGATTCGTTAACAAATATCTTATACACAAAGTGAAAAAAATTAAATCCAGTGAAATAAATCACTTACAAATAAAATCAGCCATGCATCATTGTTTAACATCGCTGGCCTCAATCCTTGCCTCTCCGAGCTTTGTTGGGAGATAAGAGGGAGAGGCACGCACTTGCGCAGGGAGCCAGGAGCAGCAGGCAGAAGGCTTGGGAGATAAGCAGGCTGGCAGAGGTGCAGGAGCAGCGCGATTTGCATAATCACGCCTCTGCTTCCTGGTGAGGCGTCAAGGAACACTGGGATGGCCTCTATTGATCTTTGTTGAACTGGAATACTAAGCAACATGAGAAAAGCTTATAACTTAAAGCTTTGATTAATGTTTCTTACATTAAAAAAGTGGAACAGCTGTGAATTGAATTCTTTTATACACTCTGCCAACATTCTATCTAAGACAAAAAAAAATTCGTTTCAAGGGAAATGAAGATTTCATACTCAGTCTGGCTAGAGATTTTAAATTGTTTCTAATTTTTCAGTGCAAGAACATGAGGGATCTGTAGCAAAGCTAATTTTAAAAAGATCTCATTCAGCTTTTTCCCACCCTCATGAGATTATTCCCCTCTTCGTGAGGACTTGATTTTTCAGTGCAGGTTGTTTTTTGTTTCTTGTTTTTTTGTTTGTTTGTTTCTTTTAACTCTTGAGAAAGCTTTTTATTTCTTAAAATTAAACATGTAAATAATAACTAGATGTTTTCATTCCTTAACTGTTACATTCTTAAGATTATTAAGATATTATCAAAATGAATAATGATGGACCTTGTTTTCTATGTATATTTTAGCCTCTGTATAAACTAATTTGATCTTTTCCAAACATTCATAATTATTTAAACCAATTGAAATGAGGGAGATTCTAGAAGCAATTCGAGTTTTTAAGAACTCTACTTGGAGAGGATTGTCAGTGGGCTTCTTCAAGAATGTCATATTTTTGAAAATTGCTTACCAGAATAAAGATTCTGACAGCATGTGAGGGTGGGCATTGGAACTTTTCTAAAAGGAATGTGAAACCAAACATGGAATATCAAGACAAATGCTACTCCCTCCACTTTTCAAATTATTAACATCAGTATTACATTTCATAGTGTTCATGGTTTAAGGTATTCAGTGTTGAGTGGGAAAATTTTTTATATGTCTATCATACCTATCCTTAAGTGTGATTTTTAAGTCTAGGCATAATGTTCTGTTTTAATTCTTTGCATATCTCCTCATAACGCTGAGCAGGAAGGAAGTAGATATAATCTTGATTTGAACTGAAATGTGGGGCAGTACAATGAGGACGGAGCATTTCAGCACCATAGACAAGCACGTTTTCAGAAGCATCTTCTCATTTACATACTGGCTTCGCTTTTGAAGAATCCCTGTCCACTATCTGCTACTACTTCTACAGATGAAAACATTTGTCATTTGTTTACACTGTTATGTTCTTGGGACAAGTGCGATCAAACCCAGATGAGCCAGCCAGCTTAAACTAAGAAATTGAGGTGAAGTCTGTTCTTCCAAGCAACAAGCCAACTGGAAAAATTGACCCTGAGCGGCTTAAGCTCCCACAGTGCACTTAGGACCCAATCAGACCATCTCTGGCCCTCAGTGTCATCAAAGCAGGGCCTTGGGCTTGGGCTCACATGCATATGCACAATCTGAGGAATTAGGGGCTCCTAGGTTTTCTTTGTATCCTCACCACAAGGGGCTTTATTATTAATGAAGAGGGAGCGTCACCTGAACACTGCATTCATTCCACACTGTATTGGTAGCAGCAAGCCAGAAAGCAGCATGCAGCCCCCACTTCTAGAGGGAAAGCCCCAATATCAGCCTTTAAGTCTGAAGTGAAAGTGGGAGATGTGCTCAGTGGGAGTGGCCTGTGCCTGAAGGTTCCACTGTTGGAAAATGCCCTCTGCCTCTGACTTCCCCCATCCAGGTGCCATTACCCATCCGCCCAACAAGCCCTGTGGGGACGGGGTTGGCCAGGTGAACAGACTTCCGTTCAGGATGTGCTGTCAACCACACATGGTGATGTAGCTGCTAATATATGAGTGCTCAGCTTTTTTCAAAGAGCTTTCAAAACAAAATCTATTTTCCTAATCAGAAAATATTTTTAAAGACCATCATGTCTACCTTGTATCTATTCCATCCATTACTTGTATTGATAACACCTGACATGTAAAGATATTTCAACTACTTTTTTACCCAGCACTGTAGTTTACCTTCCTTTTTTGACCAGCAATAAATATAAATAATCTAAAAGGTAGCTAGTGTTAAAATATTGGTTGCAGTTAACATATATATGTTTTATGTATAAATACATTTATATACACATGTACATTTCTCTCTTTCTCACACACACACACATATTGAGGTGGGGGACTAAATTTGTGTTTTCAATCATATCACCAAGAAAGAGGGACCAGCAGAGAGGCCTTGAAAGGGTTAACTGGAATGGGCACCCTCGACTGCTGGGAGGGACTGATGTAATCACTGCAGCTCACAGCCAAGTGCATCTGTTCACCATGAGGTCATTCTTCTGCATGCTAATGATTTGGAAAATCAAGTCTAGTGTTTGACATTATCAGAAAAGATATAAATAGTGTAAATCTTTACTTTTTGGAAGTTGCTCTTATAAAAGAGAAAAAAGGAACTTTACATTGGACCTGAGATTTTTTTTCAGAACTGCCTTAAAGGTTGTGTCTGGATCTAAAAATCTTGGAGGAATCCACTTGTGTCTGCTGATAAATCAATCCCCAGATCACTATTTCAGTCACAGCTAGCAATCTGGTAGCCAAGGGCTACAGGTATGTCTCATTTCATATCTAATTTTAAGAATTTCCAAGTGCCTTTGTCCAAAGTCAATAAAGATAGATTTTTCCCAAAGAATGTTCAAAACCAAGTTAAATGAGTGGTTCTTCTCAGAATACCCAAACTGACTTGTGTTTACTGAAGATGCCAATACTACGTATGGTTCCTTTCTCCTTCAATATTGCTATAGAGAGCCAGCAGAGGGAGCACAGATCTTTGTTTATTTGTTAGCCCTGCATAAACACAGCATTTGATTTCTCCAAGATACGGTCAGAAATACTTCCTCCTTTATGATAGGCTGGATTGTAAAGGCTCCAGGATTTAGAACAAGTGGGAGAAAATTCCCACTATGCTTCATCAGAGTCTGCCACTTTTAATGTAGGTCGTATTTGGAGCTTAAACCAGATTAGTCTGAGTCGGTCTTAGGATGCCGCTGCCATTCCTGCTATTGCACAAAACTGCAAACTTTTATCTTTCACACAATTGCTTGGACGCCCTCGTGGAAAGGGTTATTTATGCCACTTACCTAATGAAAAAGACTTTTGTAGCTTTTCTTCTACAACACGGTCATTATGTTAAGTTTGCAGAACCTTTACCAGAAGACTCTGCCTGGTGTCACTGAGTCATTTTGGTGGGCAGTAAAATCTTCTCCTAAAACTGCAAATGGAGGCACTTATGTTACACATTTGCCTCAAAGCATATCTATGATGTAGACACTACACAAACTCCTCTTAGAACTTACCAGCCTTTGCCCAGAGAGATACGGCTACACCCAGCTTTTGCTTGGTAAGGCCTCCGCACCGTATGCAGTCTTGTCATTCTGCATGCAGTCCTGACAGGTAATCTTCCTTGGCTCTTTCACCAAGCAGTTAATAATCAGGTTAACTCCTAGAAACAGCACCAGTAAATCCTAACCCAAACCCCAAAAAAGAGTTTCCCCACTCATTGAAAGGATAGTCATGTGACAGACTCGTTCCATTTGTATTCATTCTCTCCCTGTTAAAGTGGTCTTAATACGGTTTTAATCAATAGTACTTCTTTTGAATCGTATGTGTTCAACTTCCCCATAACTTTGCTGAAGCCAGCAAAGAACATCACAGAATGCTGAACTAGAAGGGACTTCAGGAAAGATCATGTCTAACCCTGTCACATTAATTTTGAGCGAGCTGAAGACCAACCCATGAAATGACCACCGAAGGTCATGGGCAAGTTGGAATCAGGGCCAACTCAACCTTCACCTCCCCATTCCCCATGGAAATGCCAGCCCTGTGCCCACACTATAGTGATAATCCCATAATCAGAGCCATAGCTACCAACTCTTTATTAATACTAAAGGCCAGAATCATATTTTACTCTATTCAGATAATCCAGAAGTTTTCCCTTTTGGTCTCACTCTGTCGCCCAGGTCTGGATTGCAGTGGTGTTAGTACAGCCCACTGCATCCTCCCCGTCCCAGGCTCAAGCGCTCCTCTAGCCTCAGCCTCCTGAGTAGCTGGAACTACAGGCATAAGCCATCACATCCAGCTAATTTCTGTATTTCTTATAGAGACAGGGGTTCGCCGTGTTGCCCAGGCTGGTCTTAAACTCCTGGGCTCAAGCGATCTGCCCACCTTGGCCTCCCAAAGTACTAGGATTACAGGCGTGAGCTACTGCACCCGACCGAGAAGTTTCCCTTAAATACAAGTTATCTGATATCACCATCTATTCAATAACTCAGCCATCCCACTCAGCACCCTCAGCACACTTGGCTGTAGCTGGCCAAAGTGTTGCCACACGTCTTACAGACAACTGCCTTGTACAGATGTTTCTTCTACCCCCATAATCCCTTCTGGACACAGCCCAAGTCTTCCTTCCCTCATAACTGGCTTGATTTTGACCACTTTTGCTTTGATTTTTTCCAATTTAAGATGTATTCTTCTTGCAAAGATGGAACAACATTGATAGAAAGTTTTTTTTACTAGCTATCATTCCATCACCAAGAGCCAGTGGTGCTCAACTCTGGCTGCACATTGGAATCCCCTGTGAAGCTGTAAAGATACTGATGCTTGAGTCCCTCCACTAGATTCGGATTTATTGGTCTGGGGTGTGGCCTGAGCATGGAATTTTTAAAAAGAAAAAAAAAAAAAAAAAAACTGAGCACATTTTAACATGTAGGCAGGACTGAGAACCACTGCCCTAAATTCTCTCTGTAATATTTAGGTCTTAATTTTAGTGCCATCTAACTTGTGATTATGTATATCTTGATTTTCCTTAGCATATATAAGCCTTTATCCTGTGTGTGTGTCTCCTCTCCATAATGGACTGTAAATTCTTTTTTTTTTTTTTTTTTTTTTCAATGTGTGC
>NW_012102055.1:5242165-5267078 GCF_000951045.1 Mandrillus leucophaeus | reverse complement strand
GGGTTTCACCGTGTTAGCCAGGATGATCTCGATCTCCTGACCTTGTGATCCGCCCGTCTCGGCCTCCCAAAGTGCTGGGATTACAGGCTTGAGCCACCGCGCCCGGCCTGGACTGTAAATTCTTTAGAGAATGGTACATGGGATTTCTTTCCTATGTGCAACAGGAGTGAATAGAAAGGAGGACAGAAAGGAATCAGGCTGTTGCTTTAAGCAGAATAGGTGTGTCTCTAGACCGCAGATGTGTGGGCCTGATGCAAGATGCAGAGCAAACACTCATAATTATGTTTCATCTGTCCTCTCCTTCCCAGTCTCTTAGTGAAAGTGGGCCACTGACAAGAAATCTGATAAGAAGCCGGTGTGGAGAAAGGCAGGGGAAGTCAGGAGCAGGGGAAGTCAGGAGCCGGCGAATCCATAGACGGAGTAACTGAAACTTGATTCAAGGTGCTTTCGTAGATGGTCTCGAGGGTCTTAAAGGGAATTATCGATTACCCTGTTTAGCACCATTTTAGGCTTCGTGCTGCTTCATCCCTTTGTTCCTTTAAAACTTTTTTACTCTCCTCGGAGTCAGCTCTGGAAGAGATGAGACAAGCATTCCTTTCATTTGCTTGGCTAGAAAAGCGCCGCTGCTGCCTGTCAGATGTTACCATCTCTGACGTGGTCCCTGTTGTCCCTGGAGGCTGCCACTGAGCAGGACTGTGCAGGGCACTTCAGGCAACACAAAGTAAAGCTCTGGGAACCTCATGCAGGCCTGTGTCTCTCCTTCCCTTGTGAAGCTTGAAGTCTTATTGGAGAAAAGCAGATACTCATGAGCCACAAGAAATGGCTATTAATAAGCCCAGATAAGTTTCCTCCAAACTATAACCTGTGTCAAAAAGATAACCAGCCAGTGGTTTAGGCCAGTTGGGTTGAGATTTCCCTGAGATGAACCATGCCATTTGCCTTGTGAACTTGAGGAGAATGAAAACTTGCCTCGTGTGTGTTAGCTATTCTACTAAGCATCCTGCCAGCCGGTTTGGAACTTCCCCACATTGCCTAATGTCTGAGAACTGGAAGGCCCATGGACAAAAATAAAAAGATAGAGGATAGTAAATGTGAGAAGAGCAGAGAGAAAGAAACCACATGTTTCAGAGCCACTGCGGGGACAGTGACAACTCCTGACAACCCTGGGGCTGATGCTGGGGCTATTCATAGGTTCCCAGAATAAGAAGTGGCCTGAGATCATTCATTTTGAAGTGTCGACCTTGCACTGAATCTGTTCCTTTGGCAGAACTCTGAAGGTGCAGCTTTTTCTGTGAAATGCTGCATTAGGTTCTGGGTTCCCAATCCTTACAGGGTTTTAAGTGCAGGTGGCATCTTCCTCCTGCCTGACTGCTAATTACAGCTCAGGGGATGCTTTAGCAGTTGCCAAGAGATGGCTGGCAGGTACCAGGAATTTTTCTCAGAGACAATTTTTGGAAATAACTCTTAATTAAAGCTTGTTTGAAATAACCTTGAGAATTTGTTTCAGAAGAACCTGGAGCTCCTGACACCCCAGGTTCACATTCCTTGTGAACCGTGACTGTGGCCCTCAAGTCCTCCTGGCTCAGCAGGTGGTGCATGCACAACCTCAGCTGCTGAGGGGCCTCCTAGAAGACTCTGGTTTTGCTCAAATTCCTGTTCAGCAACAGCCAAACCAAAGCAGAGGCCAAATGGAACCTCTCTTATTTGCAGTTAAGTCTTCTGACAGAAAGAAGAAAGAATATTTTATACTGTCCTTTTCCAGGAAGATACAGGATAATAACAGGAACTAAACCTGTCAGTAGCACAGGTTTTCTCTATAGAGAAAAACCAGTTCCTTTTTGCCCATTAGCCTTGAAAGTCCCTCGAAACAACTGAAGGAATAAAATCCCTTAAAAATGGAAACATGCCCATCCATTTTGAAATAAATAACTTTATGTATTTACATTGATGTGGCCAAATTCTCAGTACACAAGCAACCTAGTAGCATCACCGTGGACAATGCCGAGAAAGAGTAGGGAAAACCCTGTTTTGTGACCACTTCAAGAATATGAGACAATAGAATCCAGATTCATAGAGGACATGTTCCACCTACCTGTGCCCCCACGCAGAGGCTCCTCTTGCCTTTCCCGCAGCACTCAGCTGTGACCTGTGGTGGGAACCAGTGGCCTTCACCATTCCAGCATCTGTCTTCTCCTGTGTGGGATTGTGTGATCTATGAGATTGCCTGAGGATAAGGAAAAGCAATCACAGGTCTGGCTTGGAAAGGTTCCACTCCCCCATACCCCTAATCTCAGGCAAAACAAGAAGTGCGCACACCTTGCCTTGCCATTGCTGCTGAATGTGTTTGGGCAGACCCTGCAGTCAGCGTGCATCCCAGAGCCCATGCGCTGTCATTAGGGAAGCCCTGCTTCCTAGCTACATCCCTAGGGTGCAGAGAAGCAGCTGGAGAAACAGTGCGACTCCAGTTAGCACTACAGCCTCCAGGTAACATCTGGGCATGCAGCTTTGTGAGGCCAGGCGCTCCGGACCGGGGTGATAGTCGCTGACCCAACAGCATCACACATGAGAGCCCCAGAGGAAATCAGTCACCACGGAGAAGGAAGGAGGAGACCAGAAGTGGAAATCTGCAGCCCGCTAGGCTGACTCTGCTCTTTCTCCCACTTACCCAAAGCTAGGAACTTGCTCGAGGCCAAATTGAGATATTAAAACTCAGGTCCACTCAAGACCTGGGGACACAGAGGGACACACCTTTGCTACAATTTCAGTAGATGCGAACTGCAGCTTCACTCCTCAGAGCGTCTCATAAAGCCCACAAAAGTGGGTTTTCAGACATTCATCCCATAAATGTTTACCAAACACTGAATATGCCAGTTGCAGAGATGGGCAAGACAGACAGCAGCCCTTCCTCCACTGGAGGCTCGCCTTCCAGACTGGCGAGTAGACGATGGTGTCTGCTCTCAGGAGCTGAAGAGTGCTGAGGTGAAAAGACAACAGGGAAAGAGCCTCGGGAATGCTACTGAGAAAAACCCAACACACCTGGGGTGGGGGTGCACTTTAAAATAGGGAGTCAGAGAAGGCCTCCCTGGAAAGGCGGCATGTGAGAAATGATGAGGAGAGAGGGGCAGGAAAGAGCAGGTGGAAGGGCCTGAGGCAGGGACTTTCCCGGCACAATCAAGGAACAAGGAGCCCAGCCTACTTAGAGCTGAGCAAGCCCGGGTGGGCAGGAGGAACAGGGAGGTCAGAGTGGCCTTGCGGGCAGAGGACGAGACCTTGGCTCTTGCTCTGGTGAGTTGGGCAGCACACAAAGCCTGTGAAGCAGCAGAGTGCTATGATATGACTCTTCTACAAAGGGCGGTCAGGCTTCAGTGGGGAGGGGGGACAACTTCCATGACAGTTTACTCGCCATGTATTCCCATCTCCAGACACGCAACAGGCATGTCATATGTGTCTGGTGCATGAAAGGATGTTATGCTCATACAAGAGGTGTTCTGCCTGAACATTCCCTGGGGGGCACTAGAGGGGCCCTCAGCGGTGCCCCCTCACTCCAGCACCACAGAACACAGCCACTATCCTGGATTGCCCAGACAGGCAGAACGTGGAGCTCAGCCACATGTCCCACCCTGCCCTCAAGACCCTGCAGACCCCTGTGAGTTCCAGTGCTCATGAGTACGGGTGTGCATGAAGAATCGCGCAGATGGCCACCCCCGCTACACAGAAAGCGACTTCAAGAAACTTGATAAACACCTCAGTGACACAGAAGGGCAAGGATGGGAGGCCAAGGCTCCCTGGCTTTTTTTACTCTTACAAAAATGGTCTCCAGGACTCTGTGAACTGTAACCATTCTTTATGTATGTGTAGAGATTTGCAATTTACTGCACGCTTTCCCCAGAGTCCCCCTCCCATGGGGCAAGATTGCTCTGACAGTTGAGAAATGGAGGCAGGCTGGTTTTTCCATCACCAGGTGGCTGTTCATGTCCCGACCATGGCTCGAGCACTTAGGCCTCTTCATTCTCAGACAGGACTCATTGCTCCACCCTACAGCCCCCCTGCGTCTCCGTGTCTGCTGTGGGGGACCCACCCACAGGAATGAACAACCCAGTGGCAGGGAGGAGCCCTTCTTCAGTGGCAGTGGCAAAATGTTCCTCCCTGAAGGCAGAAAGGACTGTTTTCTAGAATGTGTGACCTGTACAGTTTTTACAGTGGCAAAGGCACACCCACTTTGGCACAGAAAACTGAGAAATTTAACTAAAGCGTTGCCTACTTTACAATTCAAAAGGAGCACCACAGAAATAATTCACATATAACAAGTATCTTAATTATGGGCCAAAATTCCTTTCTGAGGACAAGACAGTTTTTATCAGTGAAACTACCAGACACGTCCATTGCTTCTGCAGTGTTTCCTCAGACACCTCAGACAAATACCTAGAACTCACTGTCCTCCCACAATCACCATGGATTTAACTGCTACATTTTCTTGAGCTGTTGATTATTAGGGAAATTTTTAAAATATAGTCCTGAGTGGTGCACACACTCCCAGTGTATCTTGGGACAAATCACACGGTAATCCCGCCTCACTGCCGCAGTCACTCCTGAGTTGTTTTAAAACAGATCATTCAAGTTAGAATAAGCTTGGGAGACAACCTGGAAGGGAAAACAAGTCACTGAAAGCAGTGTGCCATCGGTGGGGTGGCCCTCTTTGCTTTGAGGGTGGTGCGAGGCACAGCAGGAGAGGTGCTGGTGGCATCTGCAGAGCTTCATAGCTGCCCTCGTTCCCCTGCTTGCCTGGGTGCCCCTGGGGGATTTTTTTCCTGAAATCTCAGAGCCATTTCTGTTGTGTCACTTTTGGAATCATGGGAATAGTAGTGCCACCCAGACCACCTTCTATTCTATTTTGCCATTTTAAAAACCAGCTTGTTGAGATCTAATTCACATATCATGCAGTTCAGCCATATGAAGTATACAAGTCAGTGTCTTTGGTCTGTTCATTAGGTTATGCAACCATTACCACAATCAAATTCTATAACATTTCATCCCCCTTTAAACAGCCTGCCGATAGTCAATCCCCCTTCTCCCCGCCCATCCCTCAACTCTAAACAACCACGAATCTACTTTTTGTGTCTATGGACCTGCCCATTCTGGACATTTCATATAAATAAAATCATCCCATATGTGGTCTTTGGTGGCTGACTTCTTTCTCTTAGCATACTCTTAAGGTGCCTCCATGTGTAGCCCACATCAGTATTCCATTTATTTTTATTGCCAAATATTCCACCGTACAGATAGACCACATTTTGTTGGTCCATTCATCTGTTGATGGACATTTGAGCTGTTTCCACTTTTGGTCACTGTGAATATTGCTGCTGGGAACGTTTGGGTCCTATGTGGCCATTCACTCATGTGACTTCAGTCTGGTAAAGTACACAGACTTCCCGTGGCTAAGATGCAGCGGAAATCTTGGTGCTTATGTTCTGTGAGAGTGAGAGAGGGTCTGGAAACGTTTCTTTATGATGGCCTAACAAGAAAGTTGACACCAAGATATTAATTTTAAATTTATAATTTAGTTTAATTTAGTAATAGAGCCACACAAGTACATTATAGTCAGGGAAGAGAAAGAAAAAAATGCCCAGGAAAATTCTTTTACCAATGATCCACCTGCTCACTTAGCCCCAGCACAGGAGCAGCACGTATACAGGCACACGCTTCACGCACTTTCCCTTCTTCCCTCCCTTCCTGCCGGTTCAGCTGTCCCAGGTTTCGGCTTCTGAACCATGGGTGATGGGCAAGACCAACAACCAGAAAGAGGAAGCCAAACCCAGAGTCAGAGCCAGGGCCAGGACACAGCCACTGCTGCTGGATTGGAAATACTGGAAGCCATCCTTGGGCCATTTGGAGATGTTAATTAGGCTGGCTAATTCCCACTGGCCTTGGGTTGCCAGTGTTGAGTGTGTGGGCTTACCCCATCCACTGCCTGCACCTGTTCCCTTCCTCAGAGCCATTCCAAGGGATCTGAATAGCCCAGACAGCTCTCTGATCTCCCACTCTGTCCGCCTTCCTGCTGGTAGGATATTTAGCACTTGCCTAAAGCTGGAGCCCTAGTCCACTCTTTCTCTCCCTCATCCATGCCAGCTCTCAAAATAATTCTCTTTCCTAATTATCTTGAACCAGCTAATCATTTTCCACACTGACTGTTCAGTAACCAGGATCCAGAGACAGGCAGCCGCGTTTCTTGTCTGACCCTGCCCAGCATCATCCCAGGTGGCAGTTCTGGATGGCAGCCTTTCCTCAGAGGCAAGAAGCTTGGTTCAAAGCCTTGCTCTCTTGCTATCCCAGTGAGTACAGCTGGAGAAAGCATGCCATAGAAAGGCCCACCAATTCCTGGAGCGCCTCTGCTAGGCGGAGCCGCACACAACACAACACATGTCCAGCCAGCCTCTTGTTTCCTGTCCTACTTTAAATCCCTGTTGATATCCAGAGTATCAGAGAAGTCATACAAGGCAGAAGAAGCAAGACATCTTTCTTCAGAAGTGACTTCTGGATTCCTCCAGCTCAACTCTGCATCTGAGCCGCCAGTTGGCCACAGTTTGGCCTTTTGGTGTCTGAGTTAAACCGTTAAGGGCTGTCCCTAAGGAGTCTTGCTCAACTGCTCTTAGATATGAGTGGGGCTGGCTTCGATTCCCAGCCCTACAAATAGGTAAAAATGACTTCGAATGTAAAACACACATTAACCCTATAACCCAGTGTCACAACTTTTTTTTTGGGGGGGGGGGGAACAGAGTTTCGCTCTGTTGCCCAGAATGTAGTGCAATGGCACCATCTTGGCTTACTGAAACCTCCACCTTCCCAGTTCAAGCAATTCTCCTGCCTCAGCCTCCTAAGTAGCTGGGATTACAGGCGCCCGCCCCCACACCCAGCTGATTTTTTAGTGTTTTTAGTAGAGACAGGGTTTCACCATGTTGGGCAGGCTGGTCTTGAACTCCTGACCTCAGGTGAGCCACCGAGCCCAGCTGTCACAACCTTTTATCCATTATCATCCTACCGTGGAGCCTTCTGAGACATTTTGGTTTCCTAATTAGTCCCCTCCCCTGAAACAGCACAGAAACACCATGTATCTGTTTACTTACAGTACTTACACATACTGTGCTGTACACATATAAAGAGTAGGCTATTTTGCCACCCCAAATTAGACTGCATGCTGTAACTTTTCTCCGAGATCCCCCAAAGGCAGCGGTTTCATCTGCTTTGGTCACCACTGTAACCCAGAGCCGAAAACAGTGCCTGGCACATATCTGCTGCCCATTTGACAAAGGGATAGGACAGTTAGGCTTTGTGTCTCTCCCCTATCCCCGCCAGGCGTCAGGTCCCTCCTGGCCGCTTCCCACCCCCCATCTCCAAGCACATTGCCCTCCAGGTGCCCTCCGCACTGCCCAGGTTGATCAGTGCCCTGTGCGTACCCCAGAGATATATCGAGAAGCTGACAGCTTACTCCTCTGCTCCACGACTGGAACCCCACCCTTTGGGAGCACTGCCGTGTGTCAAGGGCAAGTGACATTTGAGCCCCATGGAATAATCAAGGCAGCCCCCAACTGTCTCTGTCTTTGCATCTCCTTAACTCAACCATGGATTGGCAGTTACTGAGACATTCTTTGTGGTCCAGCACACCACACCAGGCTGCGTCTGGGGACACACAGGAGAGGGGCAACCCAGTCCTCATCAGCAATTACAAACAAGTCCTCCATTGTTAGCTGCGCCATCTGCTTTCTTGGTTTCTACCAATCGGGTGCCTGTACACACAGCATAACCAGGGCTGAGGGGCTGCAGAGGAGTGAGATCAAGGAGCCCCTTCATAAAGAGACCCTTTGCTCACACTGGAGGGTGTCAGTGGCATGGTGCTCTAAAAGCCGAACTTCCTCAACTCAAGGAAGACCCACGCAGATATGCTCTATGTTTGCCCTCTTCCATGAGAGGAAATGGGGGCCCTACAGCACAGTGCACTGGGGGGAATCAGAAATCTAAACGATTAAATCTTCCAGAGGATCCACGGAAAACATTCTAGTCCGTGACCAACAGTCAGCAGCAGCCCAGAACCTCTTGTGCCCAAAGAGCACAACCAAGTGTGGAGAAGGAACGGCGTTCATGGTGGGTGGGAGTCAGACCAAGGATCATACATGAGCCACGATCAGTTATTGATCCAGAATCTCCTAACCCCAAATAATTTTCTTGGGAGAAAGGGACAATTTTCATCAATAGATTGGAAAAGATGTCTCCATAGAAGTGCACATTTCTTTCATGGAGCCTTGGCTAAGAGAATGTTAGTGGTCTCCTCCTGATGGCTGCTGGAGCCACCATCTTAGAAGTTTGCCCCTGTCACTGTGCCAACCTTGGCAGAGGGGGTCAGCAGAAAATCCATGTTTACAACTGTGGCTGTGCAGAGAATGGTCCACATCGCTGATGAATGTCCTTTGTTGGGATTTGATGGTTGTCTAGTGACACAGAATTCAGGAGAGTTGTGGGGGCTGAGAGTTCAGGAGAAGCTACTGCCTGATGCAGAAAGAGGATGCATTCACCAAGGAAACCCCGCTGTAGAAAATAGGATGGTGTGAAAGGGGTGGAAGAACCTGTCACAAAGCATAGAAAAGCTAAGATCCCCCTCAGTTCTGGGTGACGGCTGAGACCCTGCTGCTCTGTGGGTGAGAGTGACCTTATGGTCCAATTTTCCCGCTCCAGGGTCCCCTCCCAAGCTTTCCTCTGCACAGGATGCTGTGTGTCCCCTCCCTGAGGACTGTCACATTGCAAGTGACACCAGTATTAACACACTGTGCGTAACTCAGAAACCTGTAAAATGAAACTTGGAGACATGTAAACTTGCCCACCTAGGGGGTTTCAATTATTTTTTCAGGTCATCCATTGAATTTCAAATGCTTGTCTTGAAAACACTTTTATCTTTGTATTTAAAACAAAATCAGTCAGGAAAAGTTGGAGAGCAGGAAAAGGATATAGCTGTCAGTGCGGTTCAGCATCTGTAGGGCTCCTGACAGGGTCTGCATGCATAGACCCTGGGAGTGTTAATGTCTCTCTCATTTCACATTTGCAAACATGACATCGGCTTCTATTTTGTCCTATCAAGTAGCATTTTCAAGTGAGTTTTCAGTTTTTACTGATTGACAAGGCTGCAAAACTGCTTGGGCAGCTCAGGGATAAATGTATTATTAGCACTGTGTTAATGATCAAGTTGGAGCTGTGGGCTGCTGTGTGTGTATTCACTCGATTTTGTGTTCTTTCCCTTCAGATTAAAACACGTAAAGGTCTCATTACAATATTTGAGCAAGGTAAGACAGACACTTCAGTGGATTTGTCCAGCCACCCTGCTATGGGGAGGGGGTGGGACTTTTCTAACCGGCTGCCCTTGGTAGCGGACCCTGTATCGGTGCTCCTCGCCCTCCTGGGCCTTCCCCTCCCGAGCGGCCCTGCCCGCACTCCTGCCCCTGCATGTCTGTGCTGCCCGGGGAAGCCCAGCCTTGCCTTTCTTCTGCCCGTGCACTCGGGGAAGAATCCGACACCAACACCTGCTATCCCGGAAAATGTCTTTGTCACCTACCCTTTTGTGTGTGGGGCTGTAGGGGGCCGGTGGGCACGGGGGCCACCCGCTTTTTTGTTGCCCAGGCCTGGAGGAACAGGGTCTTGAGATGGGCCGATAAGACACAGCACGTGCTGGGCCGGCCTTTGGCCGCCAGCCTTAAAGGAGGCCTCTGAGGCCTCCACGCGGGGAGGGCAGGTTGTGGCAGGGGCTGCTGAATGGAACAGCTGGGGAAGGAAAAGCAGATAAAAGCTGTGGAGTGCAGAGGGTGGAGACCCAGGGATGCGCTGCGGTCTGGAACCCAGAGGATAGGCTAGCCGTGGCAGATGTGACCTCCCCAGCCCGCCTTTCTGTCCTGGGTCTGGGGTCCAGGCCCTGCCTGCGGCGCTCTGATGGATGGTGGCTGCCTTGGCAGGGCTGTCTGAAAACCCTGTCCCGTGTGGCCCGGGCTGCACCACCTCCCAGGCTCACAGGTGGAAGGCAAGCAGTTGGTAATGACAAGGATCATGGCAGTGCCCTTCACAGGAGAAAGCAAGTGAGCGAGCTGTCGTTCATGAGCCTGTCACCCACAGTGGAATGCAAAGCACAGAACCAGTCACTTTGTCTCAGTAAATATGGAAGTGGGATGTTAGGGTCCAAATTTGTTGGTTTATCCAAACCTTCACCCTCCTCTGCCAGGCAGGGCTGTTGGACCTGCAGGCCAGAGGAGCAGCCGGCGCCATAGCCAGCTGACCCTCCAGCCAGCTGCCCTTTCTCTTCCCCTCACCCATGGCTTAAGCCCAGGCCTGGTATTGTCCCAAACTGGGCTCACTTGTGTCAGCCCCAGCAGGTGACACGAGCCTCAGAGCCCAGGTGCTCATGTCAAGATGGGGCAGAAGAGGGCTGTCCGGTCCCCTCTGAACAGCGCACTTTGCTGCAAAGCTTTGCATTTGCTGAGACCCCCGTGTCCATGCATGTTCTGCTCCTGCTGCCAAAGTCGGGAGGTGAGGTTCGAGTGTCCTGTGAATAAATCCATGGCTTCCATCACCGGGAAGAGGCAGTGCGAGTGGAACCACAGCTGCGAGTGGACGTGTCGTATCAGGAAGGCGGCCCTACCTTGTGTCCTGCCTACCCTTCCGGCAGCTGCCACCTCCCCACCACAGGGTGCTGTGGCATGAGGGCCCAATGCAGATGAGGATGTCCCAGCGGAAAGCTGGGGACCAGAGGCATGTGTAGGGCACTGTGGCACTGGCTCCAGCCCAGCTGCAGGAGTGGCTTTGCCCTTTGCCCCGGCCATGGGATCCCTGCTTTCAGGTGCACAGGCCCCCTTCTCTGCAGAGCTTCCTGCACTTCTCCAGGCTCACTCAGCGGGACAAAGCTGGCGTCCCTCTGTCCATCTGCAGGAACTCGTGGTGCACCCTCTTTCCCTCTTTATCTTCCCTGGGTGAGTGGGTGGGGCAGAGGAACTAAAATGTTTTCCTTCAAATCCAGAATTAGCAAAGGTTCGCGTTTTCTCTTTGGATCTCACTTTATATCTTTCATTTACTTGCTTTTTCTTTTTTTTTCTTTTTTTTTTTTTTTGGTCCTTTATTCTAATCCATCTGATCACCATAGTGGGCTGGGTTGTTGGAATATTGTCTGGGATTAAATCAAGTCTGTTCTCCCACGCTGCCCCATACCCTGGATTAAATGCCAGTGCCCACCACCAGCTACAAGGGGATAGAGAGATGCCTCGTAACAATCCAGCTTCTCTTGTGGATGATGGTCTAGCTGTGCTGCCTTTGTCAGAAGCAGCCTGTTTTTGTGTTCTGGGGTTTTTCTTGTGTGGTGTTTTTTTTGAGACTGGGTCTCACTTTGTCACCTAAGCTGGAGTACAGTGGTGCTATCACTGCAGCCTTGACCTCCCAGGCTCAAAATCCTCTCACCTCAGCCTCCCAAGTAGCTGGGACTACAGGTGTGCACCACCACGCCTGGATACGTTTTGCAGTGTTTTTGTGGAGCTGGGGTTTCACTATATTCCCAGGCTGGTCTGGATCCCCCCACTGCGCCCGGCTGCAGCCTGTTTTAAAGATGAGAATAGTGGGCCTTCTCTGTTTGCCCGACCTTACCGAGCCGAGAAGAAGGGAGGCAACAGTGAAGCCCCTGGACTCCGAAAGTACTGAATTTCAGAACACCCTGAGCCAGGTTACTGCCATAGGTCCAAGCATGTTTGCAAGTATTGATTTTGGAAACTCTTCCTAGAAACAAGAAGGTAAGTTCAGAGAATGAAAAAAGATGCTGTCTGTGAATACAATAACCTACTTAAATGAATTTCAAATGCCACTAATAATAATACTTTCAAAGGCCAAAGCCCTGCAAGTGAATCATGCAGGGAGGAAGATGTGGAAACTCTGCTTTTGAGGTTTGTTCCCAGCAGAGGTCATGCAGGAAACTTGGGGCATAATACAACAGGGTTTAAAAATACGCTACAAGGGGAAGGGTGATGAAACGATCCTCTCACTGGCAGAACGGCCCTAGGGGAGACCCAGCTCCACCCGCAACAGTGGCTCGGTGTTGCAGCAGGCATTCTTGTATTCCTCTGAGCACACCGACGGCAGCCCTGGGGAAGCGTGGGATGCAGATGCGCAGGTTTTAATTTTATTCCTTCTCCCTCTGGTGCTGAACAGCTGTATGCTCATCTGGACTCATTCAGACAAGCAATTTAGTCCTGACCTCTAGTCTTAGGCCCTTTGGGGAATAATTGAGTTGTAACTCATTGTGTAGAATATTGATATGTAAACAAGTGGAGATTCCAGGAACACCGCCAGGGATCTGCAGAGCGTCCTCTGAAGTTTCACGGGCTTTTCCATTGACTCCAGCCACTGCTTCTTCAGTGGCTCTTCCTCCCTTTCACTATGACCAGATGCCTTTTCTCTTCATTCTTTACTTATGAATTGGACAGTAAGTCTGAATTAATTTCACAAGATCCATAGCTTCTTTTATGCTGCAGAAAAGCCCAGAGCAAAGAATAAGAAGAAAGACATTCATGTATTTATTCATTCAACAAACATCTTTGCCGGCATAGCGTGGGAGGAGGTCACCAGACCCTTCTCCTGGGAATTTCCCTCCCTTCCGAGTGCCACAGATCCTCCCTGAATTGTGTGGCCGTAGAGCCTCCATTGCCTCCATGACTTAGCAGTTCTCTGCTTCCTTTGCAGGGGCCCTGGCCTCCAGTCTGAGTGCTGACCTCGAAGAGCCCCTGAGTGAGGAGGAGACAGAACACCCTCTCCTGCCTCTGCCCCAAGCCACTAAACCCAGAATCTCCAGGAAATTTCATTGCTGTACTAGTGCCCTCAGCAGGTCTTCCCATTAGTGGACTTCTGAAGCCCATGGTGAATCCCACTACAGCATCTCAGATGGGACTCAAACTAGGCTGTATCATCTTGTCCTGAAACCTCACAAACCTTGGACTTCCAAAGAAGAAACGAAAATGTCACCAAAAACCAGAGATGAACCCACTGTTACATGGGCATTGGTGTGGCTGCTCTGGGCAGATCACAGCAGGAAAAGATTCTGCGCTTTCAGGGAAGGGCGGAGGGCAGCTGGCTTCTGCACCCCAAGTTGTTTCTTCTCATTTATGAACCCAAGTGTGATTCACAGAGGGGCTGGCGAAACCATTGTCTGACTGAGGAATTCTATCTGCATTGATTTTGCTAGTTCCTTTTAAGTTAGGATTTATGGTTTACTCAAAACTTTCATCATCGTGGAAATTGGCTTTCCCCAGGGTCTTTTGCCCAGGAGATGTTTTACCTCAGTTGTCCAGTGTTGTTCCACCTGGTACCTGACGCCCTCTAACTGAGCGAGGTTCTGCTTACCACGCAGAGGCCCTTCAGGTCGTGACGGTGATGCCCCTATCTTAGAACACTCAGAAGATTCCAGAAATACAGGGTCCTGTCCTTGCATAAGTTCCTGCAGGACAGGAAGTGTCCCAAGGCTCAAAACAGCACAGACCACATCCACACAAAAGGCGCATGCCGGCTTCAGGCGCTAGGCTGAGCTGGGTACCCCCCGAATGGCCTTGTGCCTCCAGAAGCCTCACACTGCAACTTGGCTCCTATCTGTTGCCCAGAGAGGCCTCAGACAGGCCTCGGAAATGTTTCTTGTCACACAAAGCTTTTGGTAGCAGATTCTAAGCAAGGGATTTAATCCTTATATTTTTCCCATTTGGCTCCAAGGAAGGCACATTAGACCTGGTTTTTTTTTTTTTTTTTTTTTTTTTTTCTTTCTTTTTAAAAAAATGAATGAATGAATTAATTAATTAAAGAAAAGAGAAGCAATGGTAAGCCCTCTCCTGCTGCGGGGCACTGGGTGGGCCCTGCCCGTCCTGCAGCAGAGAAATCAGTCAGCAGTGAAGAGCTGCTGGCGCGGACCCTGGGCTCTGCCCTGGACCCTTGACCTGCCTCAGAGCTAGAGGTTTGCTCCACCCCGCACTTCACTTGGGAAGTAAATCCGAGAAACTCATCAGAGTCAATCCCCACTGCGCAGGCTTTGTTCTCACAGTGGCTGGGGAGAGAGCAACGCCCTGCAGTGGGAAGGGAGAGCAGCACGAGAGACACAGCCCCTAACTCGGCGTAAAATGGGTGGGCCAGTCCTGGGAAAGGTGGGCCCTGTGCATGAGGTCTCCCCGCCATCCTCTGCCCTCTGCCCTCAGCCCTTGCACACACTTGTTACCTTCAGGCTGCTTGGCCACCCAGGCCTGAAGAAGCCTTCTGAGGCTCTCACCCCATCAGAGCAGCCATTTTCACTGAGGAGCCAGTTTTTTCCATTAGGTATTGAGCTGGTTTGGCTGGAACCTGGCCTTTGTAGAGAGAACGGGAAGACCCAGGAGCCAGACTCATTCTTAGGACAAATGAGAAACGGCTGACCCGGTCATTCTGAGGGAAGGGCGGGCCTGCTCATCCTGGAGAGAATTTGCTTTTCTGCTTTATAGGGGATTGCAGGTAGCACTTGAGGCCAGGCCACTGATAGGAGCACCTTGAGAATCACCTGAACACAAGAGAATGAGGGTGCCCCAAAGTGGAAGGAAGCTTCCAGCTCCTGGGCTGTTTTGGGAAGGGCCCAGGGTACTTACGGGGCCAGAAGGGCAATGTGAAGAGTGACTGCAAGCCCTGGCATTTTCTGTGGTGTCAGCAAACGCCCCTTTATTTTAAATGATTCCAGACTTCTGGGCCGTGTCGCTTGGCCACCGTCACTCAGGCTTGATCCTGCTGTTGAGCTGCTCCTGTCTCCTGTTTACCTCACTCCTGTTGGGAAGGCCATCGCATGCTCCTAGGCTCCAGAGTCCCCTGTAGGTCTCTACCAGCAGGTCGCCTCTGGGAGAAATTTCATCTTCAGGCTCTAGAAGCTCCTGTTGCAGAATTCCTGGCTGTAGTAGAAAAGATATGTCAGGATTTAGAAATCGTATTTAACTATCCTGGACTTCTGTTCCATGATTTCATTTTGCTTCCACGAACCAGCCATCCCGACCTTGGGGTGGGAAATTCAGTGGTAGGCAGCAAATAACTCAACCTTCCTGTAACCCCTGAGGACCTCACGACCCCAGATGACAGCCAGCAGTTTGGTGAGTGGAGTTTTTTTTTGAGCCCGCCGTTCTCCGTAGCAGCTTTGGTCTGGAGATTTGGAATATGGAGCCGGGAATCTGACAGCCACGTTTCTCGTGGTCACATGGACTGGAGTCGTTTTTGTTATTTGGGGTGGAAAATTGCAATGATCAAGCTTCTTTTTTTTTTTTTTTTTACTTAGAAAAGCAAATATTGTGTTTTTGTAATAAATCCCGTTCAGCAAAATTGTGGCGGATCATTCATCCAGTAGGGCCCCACCTGAGGCACAGCGCCGACTCATCACGGTGGTACCAGTGGGTCAGCCATCTGGAAACAGAAGTGGCCCTAATTGGGCCAAAATGGGGTAAGACTCGCTGGCCTCAGCCAGGGCCAGGCCAGCTTCCTCACTTCTCTGCGCACCTGTTCCCAGAGTCCATCCAGAGCAAAGCTGATGTTTATAGTCTCATTGTACTTAGGCTTTTGTACTTTAAAAAATTACAACTTTTTAAAAATAATCAAGCCTTCAGCAGACAGAAGTGAAGACATTTAGCCTGGGTTGCCTCAGCAACAAAGTCTGCAGTTCCTAAGAGCCACATGTTGGGGAAGTGGGGTGACCCAAACTTGGTGACATGGGTTGATTGATCAGACCCTTAGCCTTACAAACAAGAGCTCATGCAGATCCACAGAGCCCTGCACATCCTGTCTTCCTGGCCTTCCTCAGGTGGCACCACCTGCGCCCCACGGACCTGCTGTATTGGTGTCGTGTGGAGGTCTGATGAATCCTTTAAAACCTAACTGTGATGTCGTAAATGTAACTGTGCTACCTTTATATCTACTGAAGGGGAATGTCTGCATCCGAGGGAGATTCAACAGGAAACAACCATCGTTTTAGTTGCACTCAGTCTGTCAGTATGACATACACATGAAATGAATGTTTCCCTATGTTTTCAGGTCTACAATGTTTAGTACATGTAAATAAGGAAAAAAATTGATAAATACGGTAAATTAAGTTATAGCGTGTCATTTGATTCTTATTTTGCTGTCTCTTGTTATTTAATTTTCCTAATGCTCCACATCTAGGTTCCTTCCTAGGTGGTAGGAACACCTTGCAGACATGTGTGTGCGCCAGGACACACCACGGCACAGGCAGCCACGGCGAGAAAGCACACATCTCCGCAGATGGCTGCCACCCGACTCTCCAGTTAACCTCTTTTACTCTTTAATTCTGATTTACTGTGATGATTTCATAAAATGGAAACACAGCACTTCAGTGCTATATGTTTCTGTCATTCTCATTATAGTTTATAAGAAAATAAAGTTTACCCTGGCATCTAATAAAGAAGTGGTTTTCATTTTTATTGGACAGAATTGTTTGAAAGCATATTTTAACTAAAACCTAAACATGTATCCAAAATGGTAGCTGGTACCTGTGCGGGGAAGCTTACCAACATGTTTATGTAAAATTGACCTCATTTCCTAACATGGAATGCTGAGATCCAGTCACAGGAGGCTCTGAATCCAAGCATCATGGTTCCAATCTACTTAAATCGCTTTCTCTCTCCATGAGTAAAGGGCTGGGTCAGTATCGCCTGCTACCGTAACATCCATCCAAGCCCGCAATGAAATGTGCCCCTTGCTCCATCTCTCCAGGGCAGCCCCCTTCTAGCGGTCAGGAGCCCCTGTCCCTGATGAACAGGAGGCAGCCTTAGAGGTGAGTAAGTGATAGGATGTGATACGGTCTCCTGTTGGTGTGGCTGAAGCCGGCTGATGCCCGTCTAAGGACTCCAGCCATCTCATGACAGCCTGGCCGGGTGGCCTCTGCCAGCATCGCAGGCTACTCATGCGCTAGGCAGCAGTGACCTTTCGGGTCATTGTATTAGAAGTCTGCAAAAATCATCCATTTGTCCAGTTAGCAAATATTTTTTCAGTACCTAATACTTACAAAACATGGCTGTGACCTCCCAAATGGTCTGGGTGCCTTCTTGGGAGTCAAGCAGACCCTAAATTCAATGTCTAGCTTTTCACTGATAACAAGAGCTTGCTTAATGGTACGTCCTGCTTCTAATACTTGGTACCTCATCGAATGAAGCTTGATGTGGAGTTTTAGAGCTTTGTGGCCTGGATGCAGTGGGTCCCACCCAGTGCATCCGCAGCGTTGAAGAATCTTCATAAGTCAAATGCAGGTTCCTGACCGCTGCCGACTCTGACCTACCAGGTCTGGGCTAGAACCTCAGCATCTCCACTTTTTAAAGCTACCCAGAGGACCTGCAGGTAGATCTGGGTTGAGGGGCTGGGCCAGCCCCCTCGGGAATGGTCTGGGCAGCTCATCCCCCACCTGCACTGAGGGAACATCGGAGAGCACTCCCTGCAGGACAGCTCTTCACTCTACAGCTGCTCCTAGGAGCTGCGTTTCTGCCGCTCACTAATGACTCGGTGTCATAGGTGATAGGTCAGCTATGGAAATGGTTATTTGAAATTCAAAGGATGTTTTTCTCAAAGTCTTAAACGGTTTACTTTTTTATATCCTTGTTTTTGTTTTCACCAAATCGTTTTCTCTGCTACACTTTTTATTTGTGGCAGAATGATGACAGGGTGGGGAGACATTCCAGTCCATCATGCCTCCTATAAGTGATCAGGTCACCTTAAGAAAGTACTCATCAAATCTTGGGCCATATTAAGCAAAACCTTCAGCAGAATTCCAAAGAACAATACAACTTCCAGTGCTTCCAAAAGGACCATTGCTACAAGGCCCTGATAGGTCTTTTGGGGCTTCTGCTAGGTACCAGAATTGAAAGCAAGAATATTTTTTAAGGTACACCTAACCATAGTCTAATTCTCTAAGTGTTCCAGGAAAAAACACCAGTTATTTATGCCTCCTGCAGTGAAGCGTGTCTTCCAGCGAGAGGCTCACACACTGATATTTGTTCACTTCAGTACCTATTCAAGCTAGCATTATGGTGCTGTGTATGTGCAGAAACTAAATTGAGGCCACTTTGGTTTATTAAACCGTTTATGTCAAGGGGCACTATTATCATTTGCTCTTTTGTCTATACCTGGAAATGGTTTTAGTTGCATTTCGTTTTTCAAACCAAAAAGTGAAGGCCACAGAAATGGAGCACAAAGTAAACTCTGTCCCTGCATATTTGGTTTACTCAAGGCACGGATCTACAGCTGGAAAGGTCACCCTCACCCCCTCAATCTGACCACCTACTTCTATGGGTATGAAAACCAAGTCCTGAAGACATTGGCTCACTGAGATTCACAAGGTCAGAAAGTGAGGCTCCAGGCAGGAGATCAGTTTCCTAGTTCCCACTTCTTGATGACACCCCCATTTAGCAGCAGTCACCGTTCTTCACCAGTGCATGGACTGTTTATTGAAAGCAACGTTTTGGTCACTGTAAAAAGGTCCCCTAATGCCAAGGCTTAGGCTACCCTGACCCTGCTGTCGTAGGGACCAGGCCCAACACAGACCAAGGGCTTCGAGTGCGGGAGAACTTGTTTTAACAAGAGACTTACCTACTCCCCCTGCACGCAGACACAGAAGCGGCGGAGTTCACCTCTCTCCATGGCTCCAGAAGCCATGGACTGGAACCTCTGGAAAGAGAAGTTGCTCATCTTCAACTCTGAAAAGCAGACTTCGAGGTCAGAGTAGGTAGCCAAAGCAGGGTTTTCATGCTTGGTGTGATGCCCAGGCAGGTGGGCCACGCTCCGGAAGGCCACGGTCTGCTCTCTGCACTCAGACATCTACGTGTTTACCAAGCATTTGCTACAATTTGGCCAAAATTGTCTCGTTTCTCTCCTGAAAATGTTTTCTGTTTTGGGAGTTTGAGACAAAAGATAATGACATATCAATCAATGTCCTTCCACGCCACAAGAACCACCCTTGAGTGGAGGAGAATGAGACTCGCTTCCGAAACCGAGGTCTGTGCTTAGCCTGCTGCAGATTCAACCCCATTTTCACCCTCAGAGAACATGACAAGACCAGCCAGCAGCCCAGCCAGCAGGACATTTCAAACAGTAGTGATACCCCCTCTGCCCTCAAGGTGCTCTCAGATCTGCCCCCAACACACACAAACAGCAGTGACAAAAACGGGAGGAACTCTCCAAAATGACACTTTCTGAATAATAAGGAAAAAACAGCTGGAATTGGCGATTGCTTCATTTTTGTCATTGGTAGAATTTTAAGTTAAAAGTATTTTAATACCTAAGTGTCCTAACTTGGATAAGATGGGGGCAGCGAGACATTTATAATAAGCTGTCACATTAGGCAGTATTTGTCTGGAAGATCCTGTGTTTCACAGAACGAGAGTGAGGAAGTAGGTCCCAGCCAGTATCCTCCCTCCGTACCATGTCAGACATGGACCACGCTGATCGGATTGTTGCTATTTATATCCAGATATTCCTGCCTCAGATATCAGAGAGCATTATGTATGTGGTCAAAATTCTATTCAAACATTATTTTGGGAAAGAAAGAATAAATGCATAAATTATCTCTGGGACAAGAGGGCACTTTTTATGTGTCCAGGTGTCATTGCTAATCTTCCATTTATGTTCCCCCCGCCCCCGTGAAAATGCTTGTTGAGTTTGACATGGAATATTTTCCACGAAGAGGTCAGAGCCGTCGGCTTCCTCCTTAGCGTGGGGTCCTTAGGGCCTGGAAATTGGAGTGTGCTGCTCACTGAGGGCGTGAAGTGGGAAGGGGCTTGCTATTATAGATCCTGAAAGGATCTTTTTGACTTCAGAAAATAGCCTGGCAAAGAAAAGCTCTTTTCCGTGAATACTCAGGACTGCATTATGCCCCTCAGATGATAGAGGAGAGTACTTTTGATCAATATTCCCTAAGAAATGGCCGCTGGGCTAAGTGCAGAGGGCCTCAATAGCAGTCTCCCTCCCGTCCGACCTGCAGAGCATCTGCGGCAAATCTCTCGGAGCAGTGGGAACCAGCAAGGGCGGTACATTAATGGCATCATCTTCTCCTTTTAAAAAAATGTCAACCCATTTTGTCCTCCATGTTGATGGCTGATTATGGGCCCACTGGAAACAGTTATTTCTATAGCTTTCTTCGGGGAAATCTTGGACCTTCGTTTCAGGCACCAGGAAAAGTGACCCCTGGAACAGTTTCAACCTAAAGGCGAGAGCAAAATGCTAGTGGAAAACTCACATCAGGAGCTTCTCTTAATCACGGAAGGTTTTTTTTTTTTTTTTTTCTTTTTTGCTAATGATCAAGATTTTAAGGAAATAGCCAAAGTACAAATGTGTATATTACATCAGGTGTTCTATATTTTTTTCTCCTAAAAACAATGATCTGCCTCTATTCCAATGCCCCCCTCCCTAAGACTGATAAGCAGGTTCTTCAAAAGAACATTCTCAGCTGGGAGCTGTGGCTGACGCCTGAATCCCGCACTTTGGGAGGCTGAGGCGGATGGATCACTTGAGGTCAGGAGTTCGAGACCAGCCTGGCCAACATGGTGAAACTGTCTCTACTAAAAATACAAAAATTAGAAGGGCGTGATGGTGCATGCCTGTAGTCCCAACTACTTGGGACGCTGAGGCAGGAGAATAGCTCAAACCCGGGAGGCAGAGGTTGTGGTGAGCTGAGACTGTGCCGCTGCACTCCAGCCTAGGTGAGACAGTGAAACTCTGATCCAAAAAAAAAAAGGAACATTCTCTCCAGATTAATGCAAAGACATAGAAATAGCATCATATAATACACATCATTCTACAACATCCTTGTTAAACTTTACAGTGTCATAGGCACCCCTCTATCTAGTTTATCATTTTTCACAGCTGCATATTATTCCTTAATACAGACGTACCTTAATTTACTCAGCCCATCTGTGGACATTAAGGTGGCTTCCAGTGTTTGTCATAACAAAGACACCTGTAATAAACACCAGCACACCTATATCCTGACACACTGTTGCTTTTATTTCTGTATGATAAATTTCCAAAAAAAAATGAAATTACAGAGTCAGAGAGTATATGTCATTGTTATGGATTGAATATTTGTGTCTTCCCAAAACCCATCTGTTGAAGCCCTAACCCCAGTGTTTACTAGGTGGGATCTTTGGGAGGTGACTGGGTTGCGATGAGGTCCTGGGGATGGGGTCTCCATGATGGGATGAGTGCTCTTAGAAGAAGAGAGGCCAGAGCTTCTCTCTCTCTGCCATGTGAGGACACGGGGAGAAGGCTGCTGTCTGCAAGCCAGCAAGCAGGTCTTCACTGGAGACGCAAATCAGCCCACACCTTGATCTTAGACTTACCAGCCTCCAGAACTGTGAGAGAGAAATTCCTGTTGTTCACGCCATTCCTATTGTTTTAAGTTTAAGCCACTCAGTCTGTGGTATTTTGTTGCAGCAGCACAAGCTAACTGAGATAGTCATTATAGCCCCAAGAGATTGATTATTTGACCACTTTTGAATTCTATAAAGTCAGTTTTGGAGTTATATTTAAAAATTAAGCTAGGACCCATGTCTTCCCATGTTTATATAAGATAACTCAGTAAATTACCCAACAGCTTAAGAAAAGAAAAGAAAAATTTTAAGGGGCACCCAGGCAAAAGGCATAATTTCAGCAATGACAAAATGAGGCATTTGTTGACCAAAGTGAGGACTCCCAATCAGTGTGTCCACACCGTATGTCTTTTCCTGATAATGTTCCAAAGGATTTCTCAATTTTGGAGAAATTTTTGAAAATACTAACATAAAATTCATCAAATACACCATAAATTCACCTTTTGGCCATAGATTGGAGAGGAACGTGGTCCTGGGAACCAATGTTGGCTTCCGATTCCACCTGCACACACTCTTGAGCGGCCATTCCCTATCTGGCTCATTTCCTCGCCTGGGACTTGGGGCGATAATACTGATTGTGGTAGCCAGCCTCAAGGATGGCCCCCAGCAATCATCACCTCCTGGAATTCATACCTTTGCATGGTCCTTTACGTGCTAATTCAGAGATGACCTGTGGGACCAACAGAACCCAGCACAAGTGATACATCTTTCAAGATTAGTCATAAAGATGTTACAGTTTCCACTTTGGTCTCTTGGGTGGCTTGCTTTGGAGAGAGCCACCGTGCTGTCAGGACACTCAGGCAGTGCTGTGGAGACCAGCATCCATGTGAGGGAGCCATCTTGGAAATAGATCTTCCAGCCCCAATCAACCCTTTGCTTGACTGCAGCCCCAGTGGAAAATCACTGTAATTTCATGAAGGACCCCAAGCCAGAACCACCAAGCCAGGCTGCTACTGAGTTCCTGACAACACGCAAATAATTAGATATAATAAATCTCTGTTGTTGTAAGCACTCAGTTTTGGGGAGATTTGTTGTTACACAGTCATAGTGCTTGGGACATTGACCTAATGGTTGTTTTTGAGATGAGCTGCAGACAATGTACAGAAGGCATTTACATACAACAGTGCATTCTACTAGGGAACCCAGACCGCATCATTTTGTGGAGGGCTACATCAAGAAGCCAGACACCTGGGTTCTGCTCTCTATGTCTTAGATGAAGAGCCTTCTGATTGAAGGCAAGGCATTCAACATTCAGACATTTTCTTAATATACAAATCAATGAATCATAATCTATACAGGATTGATGTGAAGACCAAATGGAAAAATTCACATGCAGGCCGGGCGTAGTGGCTCACGCATGTAATCCTAACACTTTTAGGAGGCCAAAGTGGGAGAATCACCTGAGCCCAGGAGTTCGAGACCAGCCTGGGCAACAAAGTGAGACCCCCATCTCTACAAAAAATGAAACATTAGCTGGGCATGGTGGTATGTAACTGTGGTTCCAGCTATAGGGGAGGCTGAGGTGGGAGGCTTGCTTGAGGCCCAGAAGTCAAGGCTATAGTGAGCCATGTTCGTGCCACTGTACTCCAGTCTGGGTGACAGAGTGTAGCAAAAATAAAAATTCACCCTCAAGCAGTCTAAAAGTCAGAGAGCACTGAAAAATATCAGATGTATTCCTGATATCAGTTACCTATTGCTAATGAATCAGTAATAAATATCAGTTGTCTATTGCTACATAACAAATCACCCCAAAACTCAGTGGCTAAAAACAACCACAATCATTTTATTACAGTCTCACACAGTTCTGGGGGTGAGCAGGCCCAGCTGGGCTGTTCCCACCAGGGCTCTCTCATGCAAATGTTAGGGTAGAGAGGGCTGGCATCATCTTAGGGGCTCCCTTGATCCCCCAAATGTCTGGGGCTTGGTCGTTGACTGAGATCTTAGCTCAGCCCCAGTAGAGCACCTAAATGTGTCCTCTGTGTGTAGCTTGAGCTTGGCCTTTTCTAGCTTAGTCTCAGAAGTCACACAGTGTCACTTCTGCTTTTTATTTGAGGAAGCGTCACAAAGGCCCTCTTCGTTTTGTAGGTACAGACTTCACTTCACAATGGGAGGCATGTCAAAGAGCTTGCAGAAGTGATTTTAAACCTACACTAGGTGGCATTGAGATTAGATACAATTTCAAATCAGTGTTCAGCTGGGTGCGGTGGTTCACACCTGTAATCCCAGCACTTTGGGAGGCCAAGGTGAGTGGATTGCCTAAGGTCAGGAGTTCCAGACCAGCCTGGCCAACATAGTGAAACCCCATTTCTACTAAAAATACAAAAAATTAGCTGGGCGTGGTGGTGGGTGCGTGTAATCCCAGCTACTCGGGAGACTAAGGCAGGAGAATCACTAGAACTCGGGAGGCGGGGGGTTGCAGTGAGCCAAATTTGTGCCATTACACTCCAGCCTGGGCAATAAGAGTGAAACTCCACCTCCAAAAAAATAAATTAATAATAAAACAAAATCAGAATTCACTCCTGTCCTTGCAAGGATAATGAGTGAGTTATCACCAGCACTTGACCTCAATAACTCATTTAATCTCAACAGTGGCCTTGGGAGACACTTAGTTGCAGACAGCCAAATCCACTTTAGCCTGTTGAAGGAGATAAATAATTTGTTAAAGGCTCTTGGCTACCTTGCTTTATGTCCAGGAGGGCCACACAATCAGGCTTTGGGACTGAAAGATCCAGAAACAACACTCAAATTGCCCTGCTAGGCAAGTCCAGTGGCAGCTCACCTTACAACTCTGGGCCTTCACCACAGCCACCTCTGAGAGACAAATGCCTCTACTCTCCCCTCCCCAGCACTGACTGCACCCAGTGCCACCTCTTTCGTGTCTCTCTTCTGGATTTACATCTCATGGACACATTTGATGAGTGGTTAGGCACCTCCAATCCGAGTCAGGGTGACCTGACTCCTTTCTGTTGGACATTGGTCTTAATGTGCAGTGCATTTTCCATTCCCTTACAGCAGAGCCTAGCTGCAAGGGAGGCTGGAAAAGCAAGTTTCTGGATTCTACCTTGAGGAGGCAGAACTCATCAGACCGAGAATTAGCTGAGCATAGGAAGGGTGTTCAAAAGACATGGGGCAAGCAGAAAACGTAATAAATGTCTGCTACAGGTGGGCACTACTCTTCCCTAATTTTATCAATGAGAAAACAGGGAGAGAGGGTTAATCACTTGCCCATGGCCACCCAAAGCTGGTGGAGCTGAAACGATGAAAGCAGGCATTTGTGCTCCAAACCCCTGGCCCCTAGCAGCCCCAGCATGCTGGAGGAGGGGCTGGGTCCTTTTGCATGTGAGCACATGAAATCTCACCACAGCAGAAGAGAGAGTGACCTGCTAGGATTATCAAAATCTGTCACTGCCAGAAGCTACAACACTGGCACTCTCTTTGAGATATAAAATTAAATTTTTAATTAATCATTTTCTTTTTTTTTTTTTTTT
>NW_012102055.1:5230847-5241935 GCF_000951045.1 Mandrillus leucophaeus | reverse complement strand
CAGGATGGTCTCGATCTCCTGACCTTGTGATCCGCCCGTCTCGGCCTCCCAAAGTGCTGGGATTACAGGCTTGAGCCACCGCGCCTGGCCTATCATTTTCTTAAATGTTACTAGACTTTGCTTCTCAGAGTTGGGGTTTGGGTCCAGCCCATTTGAGTCCCTCTGCTGCCATGATGTTAAAAGCAGGCAAGGGAGAGCCTGAAGCCCTGTGCTCAGAGACTTTTCCTTCTGCCACTCATACTGGTTGCCATGGTTCTGGAATGGCCTATTCAGTTGCTTGCAGGTGTAGAAGAGTAAGTGATTTCTACAACCAAGTGCTTTTAGAACCAAAGTGGAAGGTAGAGACCTCAATAGAAAGTGGCCTGGACGCGTGGTGGTGGGCGCATGGTGGCGCATGCCTGTAGTCCCAGCTACTCGGGAGGCTGAGGCAGGAGAATCACTTGAACCTGGGAGGCGGAAGTGGCGGTAAGCCAAGATCAAGCCACTGCACTCCAGCCTGGGTGACAGTGTCTCAAAAAAAAAAAAAAAAAAAAAAGAGAAAGAAAAAAGAAAAAGAAAAAAAAAGAAAGTGGCCCGGGCAAGCTAACTTTCAGCAATATCCTCCCTGTGGTGCTGCTTACAACGCCACCATTCACAGTGAATTCGTGCCTCTCTTACAGTTTGCATCTGCAGCACGTTAAAGCAAAGCAAAAAGTGGTGTCGAGTCTAGAATCTGCTACGACGCAGATGCCAGTGTGAGCCGTAGTTAACATCATGTGGTACTAAATTTACCCAGTTGTCTCGCCAGTACCGTTATTTGTGTTTGCAAGTTGGGTCATGTAGAAATAACAAGTTTCTCCAATGCGTAAGATAAGAAATAACTGGAAACGATGTTACATTTGGCTCCTCACTCTCTCCCAGATGGGATTTTCAGTCCATTATTTTGGAGTCAAATTGCCAAAACACAAATCAGCTGTTTCATGATCTGGGCTGAGAACCATACATGTTCCTGGGCCACCGTATCACACTCCCTGCTGTAGCAGCCTGTTGACAAGAAGGTGGAACCAAGGCCCTGGCATGTCACCGTCCATTTGAATTCTCCCACACTGGAGCAATTGTTGCCTTGGAGGTTTCTCTTTATGAACTTCGTTGATCTCAACTAAATTTCCGCACTTTCAGGCCACGTCATTTCACAGGGCCTTCCATTTCTTCAGATGTTACACAGGGTAATGACCACTCCAACCTCTTAGAGGCATTGTGAGAACTCACTGAGTAATTCATATGAAGTCCTTGGACCAGGCAAAGTTGGTTAGTTAAAGTTGCAGAGTTAAAGTTATCTTTTGTCTGTAACTCAATTTTTAATGAATTGCTACCAAACATCCTTAAAATGTTAATATGAATTTAGTCTGTTAGTATTGTTACAAACCCATTGTTAGTTGGGGTTAGTGTCCCTGGGTTGGCACCCAAGCCATCAACCCTTCCGAGGCCAAATTTACTGGGGGTAACAACTGGGAGAACTTACTCTATGACCAAGACCTCAAATTTTAAACCAGTACCTATAAAACATCAGCGTGCATAGAGATTCCCTGGGGATCCTGTTAAAATACAGATTCTGATTTAGGAGGCCCGAAGCAGGGCTGGCACTTCTGCTCCCAGGGGATGCGGACCTACAGCTCCTTGAGCCACACTTTGAGTGGCAGGCCTCTAAATGATACATACTACAGAAGTACAACACGTGGTCCACCAGCATCACCATAACGGAGACGCTTGTGGGACTGGGTCAGAAACCTGCTTTAGAAAAAAAGTTTCAAGAGGTTGTGAACCTCTCATCAGAGCAGAATTGTCATTGGTGGACATTGATCTATATCCTCCAAATGCTCAAACGCTTGCACAATTAAAAGAGGTCATCAGTTGCCAGGAAGGTGCTTGTTGCTATAAAATTAACACTATTTTGAAACAAATCAATGCTGAGTTAAAGTTATCTTCTGTCTTTAACTCAATTTTTAAGCTAATGGTTACAAAAATCCTTGAAATGTTGGGTTAAGCAATATAAAATTATGGATAGGAAAGTTTTTACTTTTACTTATAAAAACAGCAATAAGCCGGGTGCTCACACTTGTAATCCCAGCACTTTGGGAGGCTGCGGTGGGCAGATCACTTGAGGCCAGGAGTTGGAGACCAGCCTGGGCAACATAGTAAAACCCCATCTCTACTAAAAATACAAAAAAAAAAAAAAAAAAAGCCAGATGTGGTGGCACACACCTGTAATCCCAGCTACTCAGGAGGCTGAGGCACAAGAATCACTTGAACCTGGGAAGCGGAGATGGCAGTGAACTGAGATTGTGCCACTGCACTTCAGCCTGAGCAACAGAGTGAGACCCTGTCTCAACAAAAAATAAACCCCCAAACAACCATGTCCTATGGTTCACCCTAAGAGTTGTGATTTCACCTGATAAATGAAACCATCACTGCAGTGAGAAAACAACCTTCAAACCAGGAGACAACCTTCCTGTTCTGTGTAGATTTCTGTGGCTGACTTAACAGACTGTGATTCGTGTGTATTGCCTGAGAGCTCCTGTAACTGATATGAACAGGAACAATATTAATAAAACTATCTTGGAGGCAGTTTCTTACTTTCAGAAAAACTAGTAAACTTTCTTATTTAAATTATCAGGGCCAGGTGTGGTGGCCCACACCTGTAATCTCAGCACTTTCAGAGGTCAAGGTAGGAAGATTGCTTGAGCCCAGGAGTTCAAGACCAGCTGCCTGGGCAACATAGTGAGACCCGCATCTCTACAAGAAATAAAAAAATTACCCAGGCATGGTGGTGTGGACCTGTCATCTCAGCTACTCAGAAGGCTGAGACAAGAGGATCACTTGAGCCCAGGAGGTTAAGGCTACAGTGAGCCATGATCGTGGCACTGCACTCCAGCCTGGTTGACAGAGTGAGACCCTGTCTCAAAACAAAAACAAAAACAAAAATCAGGTTAAAGAAACACGGTACCTTGGCCAGGCGTGGTGGTTCATGCCTGTAATCCCAGCACTTCAGGGGGTTGAAGCAGGTGGATCCCTTGAGGCCAGGAATTCAAGACCAGCCTGGCCAACATAGTGAAACCCCATTTCTAATTAAAACACACACACACACACAAAAATTAGCTGGATATAGTGGCACATGCCTGTAGTCCCAGCTACTCAGGAGACTGAGGTGGGAGGGTCTCTTGAGCCAGGGAGGCGAAGGTTGCAGTGAGCCGAGATCGCGTCACTACGCTCCAACCTGGGCGACCCAGTGAGACTGTCTCAAAAAAAAAAAAAAAAAAAAATCCAAGAAACAAAAAACATGGTACCTTAGGCAGTGACATCTGTAAAAATAGTGATAGTAAATTTTGCAATTTTCAAGACTTATGAATGCTGAGTGAGTTTATGACACTCAACACACAACTGAGCAAAGCAGTTTTCTTAAGGACCAAATTTCTATCTAATCAAGAGGAGGAATTACTGCACCATTTTATTGTCTATTGCATGGTATTATTGTCAGCAGATTTTTTCTATAAAGGGCGAATAGTAAATATTTTAGACTTTGAGGGCCATGTGGCCCCTCTCATAACTACTAAACTCTGCTGTTGTAGCATGAAAACAGCCATAGAGGCTGAGTATGTGAGTGAGCATGGCTATATGCCAATAAAACTTTATTTACAAAAGCAGGCTGGATTGAGCCAGTAGGCCTTAGTTTACCAACCCCTGGTCTAGCCTTTTCCGTATTAATAATAATAGAGATTGTGAAATAATGCAATGATGGCAGTAATTCTGGAATCCCAATATAATCTTAGAATGTAAGGTCACATTTACTGCTACAAATAAGTTAAGGTAGCTACTATACGCACTTAATTGTTTTTCGTCCTTTTTAGTCTGAATTACCAAATTTTGAAGATACTGAGGGGAAAACATGGTTTTCTCTGTGATTAACAGAACAAAACATATAATGTTTCAAAAGACACAATAAAGATCTGTTCCAAAACGTGAGGAAAACAGAATGTGTTCCTTTATGGTATAAAATATTTGATGAAATCTAACATGATTCTGTTCCAATTTGGGCTCCCAGATATGACTGGTTCAGCCCCATTTGTCCCGGACAGTCTCAACCTGATCATTGTCATGCACGCTCTTCCTATTGGTTTCTGCCCATCTCCTAATAACAACCTCTTTGTAGCTGTACTTATAAAATAGTAAAAGCTCATTTTACATACTGTAGTAGATAAATAGCAATAGAAAAGAACTGCCATCAACTGATGTTACAAGCTTTTAAATGGCAACATCGGACACATGCATTTCTGCCTAACTTCCCCATCCTTTTCTGTTCTTTGTGCTGGGAGGAAATTGTAGCCTGATGTTTTTTCCTCCTGTGGAAAGCGCCCTCCTCTAAAACCCACCCTACCATGCTCTAATGCCTCCTCTGTGTCCTATCAGATTTGACACATAATAGCCTCTTGGCTCCCTCTCTTCATCCTGTCACCGTCAGGTGTGACTGTCACCTGGCTGTGGTGTTTGAGAAAGGGGGTATTGCATCAGGGCCCTGGTCCTGCACAACAGAGACGAAGCAGATGTTGCATTCAAATAAAAAGCCCTTCTTTGATGAGTGAAAGAGAAGAATAATGAATTCAGGTTGACATTGCCAGCATGATCGTCTCCCCACCGCACAACGCTTGGTCTGCTGGTTCAAACCACAGGGAAGGAGCAGGGAACGCCTGGGTTCTGATGAAGGGGAGGCAGCCCTGGGAAAGTAGATGCAAACTGTGTCAACAAGCTTCTCATAGACATTGGGGGAGCTGCAGGGCGTACACATGGCATGCTGGAAACAGGCTCTCAGTAATCATAGCTTTGAATGTGTCCTGCTGGCAGTAAACACTCTGTAAGTTTCATTTCAAGGTGGTGAATGTTGAATGTTCTAAGGATGGGTTTGTCTCCATGCTGTGGGCTTATGCGATGAACTAGAGAAAAAACATTAGTGCTGATGCTTTGTGTGGAAATGCCACCAGGAAGACCACACAGGGTAGAAATCTTCAAACAAGACAAACATGAAGGTGATCACCCCAGAACCCATCTGCTCAGCATATACACTGCAGGTCCTGAACATTCCACTTTCCAGATGCAACACAGCAAGCCCACAGTCCAAGTATGCGGGGTACAAATGATGACGGTCGGGGCTTAGGATACGAAGGGGTGTGTTTGGGTTAGTGAAAACGTGTTAACTGACTTCATATCGTCTGCTCAAAGGTGCTCTGTGATTCTGAGAAGCATATCAAGCCTTAATAATGACCAAAAAGTAGTTGTGATTGGTAAATGTGTAAGCCAGGTTGATTATCTCATCCAGCTGTGAGAAATCAATTCCCTTCACCCCAAAGGTCCACTGCACATCCCTTGCTGGGATGACACTTCTCATGAGGCTCTGTGGCTTTCAAAACCCAATGTGGCCTGTGTCAGTTACCTACTGCAGGTCCTCATGAGGCATGTGTCCAAAGGAGCAGGACTCAGTCACCTTCAGAAAATCCTCTTGCCTGGGAAGTTGCTCTGATGACACCAAAACCTGTAGCTGGTTGTTTGCAAAAGGTGAGGGGATGTTGAAAAGTATTGATCTGTTTCCTTAGCAGTGTCACAAGGAGGCTGTAGTTCCCCAGTTCTCCCCAGGAAAAAAAAAAAGTCATCGAAATCATTGGGCAAGTAGGTGCCATCCATCTCTGGTCTCTTCTTCGTGAGGAGTCAACATACCTGGCCTCACTTGGAAACCTTAGCCGATAAAGGTGCGAGGGGACACGAGGAACTCTAGGCTGCAGCCCATCAGAGGATGGTCTTCCGGCTCTGCATGTTTGTGAAGAGTTCTTTATTCTAGGGTCACGGGGCTCTTGTGGGACTTGTGACCAGGTCTCCTTAAGTTATAGAGCCACCTCCCACTGCTGAACTTGGTTTTGTGTTGCTGATGTGCCTGCTAGTGACAATTGCCATATTAGAACCCAGGAGTCATGAATACAGCAGACTTTCCCTATGACTATTGGCCATTTAATGTTGCAGGAGGGCAGTAGAGAAACGATGTTTCTCCAATAGATATGACGGGATGGAACTTGAAGATGACTTTAGCTGCTCTCTGTCTCACCTGGGTGGGATTTAGGGGCTATTACTTTGGGGTTGTGTTGCCAAAAGACCCATGAGATGTTCCCATCATTGAAGATGAGAAACCAAGTGTCTTTAGGTCAGCACTTTGCGTTCCCCGCTTTGGTACCTCCTTGACGATCAGATGGAATCGAGATCCCTGCATGTTGCTATTCAGTTAGTTCTCATACTGGTGTGTTTTGCCACCTGTGGGTTTCTCTCTACAACTCAGTTTCCTCTTCGATCTCTAAATTCCATCGCTTGTAACTTTAACTACCAGAGCATTACAGGTTCCTTTAGTCTGGCCATCAAAGAACCGTAACTAATTCTAGCTCTGTCAGAAGCTAACTGGGGGACTCATTTTTATCCCCTACATGATTCCATAGACTTAGCCTTGGGTCTATTTGCCAGAAAATTTCTCTACAAGACCTAAATGTCCGTTCTGCAAAAAGCAAGTTTCAAAGTAACCCTGCCACAGGCCAGTGAGTTTGGAATGAATCCTCAATGCCATGGAAAATGCCTGGCAAAGAGGAGTGCCCCTGTCTAAGTGAAAAATGCGGGTCCCTCTGGGCTCCTCACTGCCCTTCATCTCTTGGGCTCAGGAGTCTTCCCCAAATGTCCCACAAAGGCTCCAGAGACCCTCAGGGCATCTGCCAGGAGTATTATCTCTGGTTTACAGATGAGGAGACTGAGGCCTTCAGGAAGCCAAGTGACTCAACCTCAGAAAGCCCAACCTTATACGAGGCCCCTTTCTCTTTTGCAAGACAGTTGATACATGAAGAATTCCTGTAGTGTTATCAGGTCACTCAGGGTGGTTAGGAGACGCTCCTGCTTTGTTTTGAAGACTCTGTGGATGGCTGTGGAGTTCAGCCCAACTAGGGGAGGAGACAGCCACTCACAGAGCAAAGGGAAGCCGATGAGAAATGTCACACCCCCCTCGGCAGCATCCGGGCACGGACATGCCAGGTGCATCCACCCGTGGCTAGTGTTGCCCTGGCCGATGTTGCACACCCAGGTCTCTGCAGGACCCCAACATGCTCACAGGTGCCCTTGTGCAGCTGGAGTCCAGCCAGCCTCCTGGCTTCATTTCTGTTCTGCAAGATCTGGGTACTCCCAGATCAAACCCAGCGACAGGCCCAGGATCAGCTGAAAGGTGCGATGACTTAGTCCATGGTGCTACACAGAAGGAAGGCGTGCCTCCAAGCACAGGCCTCCGAGTGAGTCACCCCAGTCAGACTCTTGCCAGTACAGCGTTCCTGCTCCGAGGGCGGCAAGAACCCCAGCGTTTCCAGGCCTCCAGGGAAAAGGCAAAGCAGGCAACCAGGGAACTGCCTCCAGAGGACATTAGTAACTCTGAAGAAAGGGCTCAACTAGCGTGGCGTACAGCTGTTCTAGCCACAGGCTCATTGTGGAACCAAAGGAATGCCGAACAGCCTTCTGCTTTTTATTATACCGCATTTGTATGGAAGTAGAGAAGGGTGAAGGCACTGGCGAAAATCAAATCTCTTCCTTTATTTCTTCCCTCTTTTAGCTCCTCCCTCCTTAACCTTGCTACTTTTCCTGACCCCCTGGGCCTCTCACCAAATCCCTGCTGTGGGATGGTATGGGATTCTCGGGCAGTTTCCATGGATGGCCTTCCCAGCTTGCAGCAGCCCCAGAGCACACGGAATGCCCACAGCCTCCTTCACAGATTTGTTAAAAAGTGTGTGAGTTTCAACGTGATGTTCTTGAATAGGAACTTTGTGAACATATTATTCAGGGAGGCAAGAAAAAGGGGAGAGAGCCTGATTCCCTCCCATATTTTGTTAACTTATATTGTGTTACTATGATAGAAATTGACCAAGTTTGTGTATTTCTACACTGTTTCATTGCCTTCAACTCCATTTACTATAGTTTCATTTACTATCTCACATAGATACTTTGGGTTCCATTTTAGAAAAGGTATATTTGGTCCATTGAAATAAATTTCCACGGGGGATGAAGGGACATGTTTGTGAACAACCAAATTATATTTACCCTCATAAGGGTGGATCTTAGATGAATTCATGTTTTGTGATTACGGACGAGAACCACAGTGAGCCCAACGTAGTTACAAGCTACCATGCCTGCAGACGAGTTTGGACTTGCCATATGCAGCTAATCTTCCAGTTTTTAAGGAAACTTTTTATTGCCAGAGAACGTGCATACTCTGACCCTCAGTTTGGGATATATTTTAACGTTTGGTGTAACTCAGAGAGAATATTTTCAGTGCTCCCATGCTCCCGTATTACTGTTGCAGGAGGGGAGAAGCAGCAGCTATCAGCCCACACATTTGAGTTTTTCTTTGTTTCAGTCAAAGTTTTCAGGATGTTATAAATGCTGCTCTGTCCCTGTGCTTTCCTATTGTACCAGCCCTGAGCTTTTTGTTATTTTCCAAACTGGTAAAATATGTTGTCATCAGTGATAAAAAGCTACATGCAATTTGTCCTGGAGGCAACTTACCTGTAGAGGTTTCTCCTTCATTGTTATTCGAAGGCTGTTTCCAGAGCCTCACAAAGGGAGGAATATTCCACAGTCCTGCTGGCTGAGCCTTTGGCTAAACCCCGTCCCACAGAAAACTTGAGGCTCCCAATCTGAAAATCATCTCTTTCCTCAGTTTGTCCTTCCAAGTTCCTCATGGACTGCCCTTCCCAGCCTCACTCCAGCTCCTCTTTGGAGATGCAAATCCTTTTACTGTGCATTTTCTAAAATCTCTTTGGCAGGCAAATGTTAGATTTAGCGGGCCTCAGGAAAAAAAAAAAAAAAAACCAGCAAAAACACACAAAAGGAAGGGAACGCACACATGCACAATTGTGAGATTTAGCACAGCTCCTTCATCAACTGTTTCCAAGACAGAGGAAAACCACCCAAAATACTCGCTGTTGAGAGTCAGAATTGTTCTTCAAATTGCTGAGTGACACATAACGGAAAACATTGTAATTACCTGTTATTAAATTTAATACCCCAAACAGATGGTGTTCCATTTTCCCCCCAAACAGACCGCTCACCTGATTGGAAAATTATTTCTAAACCCTTGCCCCCAGTTGCTTAACTTCCCATGGCATCCAAATGTGAATCGGGTTGCTGCCCGTGCTTTGCAAATCTAACGGTAAAGTCATTTCTCCTTTCTTGTAGTTGACTCAGGAACAAAAACTCCCGGCTTTATTTATCTGAGGAATTACTATCACCCTGACCCCCAAATTTTCAGGAAATGAAGGACTTGCTCAATGAAAGTGGAGTGAAAAGAACAGCTTCCTAGGGACACTGATCTAGATTTCTCTGAAAAGATGCCCAGGGCCTTCATTCTAAACCGCCTCCTGGCACATTATTAAGGACCCCAACTAGGCTTGCTTCAGCCACCCGCTACCAAGGCTACACCCTCAGGCTGCCAGAAGGGCAGAGTCCCGCAGCTGAGGTTCAGCTCTGAAAACCCACCACCCTGGTGATGGTGGTGGTTCCCTCTTTCCTGATAAAAAAAAAATAAAGTTAGCTTTTAAGAGACCATCAGAAGCTCTATGTTAAATTCATCCTGAAAGCATGTGATGCAGAAATCAGGCCACCACACTGTGACTTTGAAAATATTTTATTTGAATAGTAAATAGTTATACAGTTGAAACAATTCTATTGAAGCTTTCTATAAATAGCTAACAATTAAGAAAATAATGTATGTAGAAAAGAGATTGCATTTAAAAGTAAGAGCTGTCAGTTGTAAGGGCCCTGGGGACCCTCGAAGCAGAATAAATGGTAGGTTGTCTGTCATTCACTCAGATAGGTATAAAAGTTAAAACTTTAAGCAGATCCCTTTAGAAAAAGGCTCTCTTCTAAAACGCACAGTGGAATGTCAAGAGTGGCAGGGTGGGGAGGGGGCAGCGCACCAAAAAAATCTGCAATCAAATAATATCATAATCTTCATAATTAATATAAATAAATAAAGAATAAATAACAATTACTCATAAATCAACATATACATTTCGAGGGAACTGATAGTCCTACCTCAACAAAGATGATCAAACCAAAAAGTCTTACGTGAAACACTGAGGCAGTTACTACAGCATCTTCGGAACACTCCCTCCCTCCCCCCCCCAAAACAATCCCAGACAACAGTTCAAGGCATTTGTGGCTATACTAAAGAAAACTCTTTTTTAAGCAATTTGATTTGTTCACATACAAAAAGGTAAAGCCAGACTCCAGCAGTTCACAAGCCATAATAAAGCTAATCGTGTGGGAAGTTCAATTTACAGCCTGTGAAATATAAAGGCATTTATTCCTCAAGATTCACCCAAAACAACCCGTACGCTACATACATAGAGAGCAGAGATTGGTAGGCGAGGCGAGTAGACCGCATTTCTAGACCATGAACACAGCGAATACTAGCAAGAAAAACAGCTTCTCCCCGCCAAGGGGAGGCTTCCAACCACTAGACAAACGCGTACAGCTTTTCTCCCTTGTACAGAGACTGACTCCTGTTGCGCCATGGGGGAGGTGGGGGGACACAACATAAAAGTGGGGGTTCCAAAAGGAGTCAAAACGAGAGGATGGGGTTACCGTCACGCCTGACCGAGAGAAGCGGAGACGACACTTTCACTCGGTGGGGGCGGGGGCGAGGCTCCCACAGCGCGGACTGGGGTTCGGGGCGTGCAGGGCGCACTCTCTTTGTGGGTCTCCAAGCGAAGGCACAGTTCGGGGGGCCGGGGTGGAGGGCGCGCTCTAGCAGGCCGGGCGCACGGGCACCTGCAGGAGGATCACCTGTCTGTTTTCGGATGGGTGGCACTTGTTGATGTGCCGCGTAAGGCCGGGCGAGCTGTAGAAGGTGGCCGGGCAGTACTTGCAGGGGAACACCTGGGCGGCGTGCAGCAGGCGCAGGTGGCGCTCCTGGGCGCCCTTGCTGGGGAACGACTCCCCGCACACTGGGCACAGGTGGCACTCGGCAGACGCACTCAGGCCCAGCAC
>NW_012102055.1:5217687-5229312 GCF_000951045.1 Mandrillus leucophaeus | reverse complement strand
CCCGGCCCAGGCACACGCCCGGCCCCGCCTCCCTTCACGGTCTGCTGCTTCTCTATGGGGAGGCGCACGTGCCTGGGCTTTGTGTCTCTCCTACGGGGGGCGCGGAGCCGCCAAATGGGCCCGTCCATCAGCGCGACAATGCACGCCCCCCTCCCGCGCGGGGATTACCCGCGGGTCGCGAGCAAAATAGCAACAAAGGAGAAGAATGGCCCCAAATATGTCAGGAGGGTTCAATCCGCGAGCCGGAGCCTAGGGGGAAGTTGTGGGCGCTGATTGGGTGGGGGCGGGGGCGCGCCGGGGCGGTGCGTGGGAGAGCGGGGCGTCAGCTATCAGGGCGTCCGCGGAGGCGCAGTGGCTCCGCGTGGTGTTTGGGAAATAAACAAAAATCCGAGAGAGCAGCGGGGTCCCGACGGCCAAGAGCCTCCGCCAGGACCTCGGAGGGATGGGCCGCTGGACCCAAGAGGCCAAGCAAAAGGGTTCCCCGGCGTTCCGAGTGTCGACAGGGGACCCAGCCTTGTCGCAGTGGCCGAGGGCGATGTTTGTGTTCACTGCCTCCGCGCGCCCACGGGCTGGGAAGGTTTCTTTTTGAGTTTGAGAAGGAATTGACGCGGCCTTCTCAGTCTCTAGAAAGCGCGGGATTGGAGCGCGGGGCGGGCTGGGCTGGGTTCCCAAGGAACGTGAATTTCTGAACTTTTGGGTTCTTGGAGGCTCGGGAATGGCAGCTTTGGCGGGGCCCGGCCCAGGCCGCCCGGAGCCTCCGCGTGGTCCAGGGCTGGGTTAATCCGGGTGGAGTTGGCCGAAGCCCGAAACGCGCGGTCGGCCTCGTGCGCCCCAATGAAGTTGGTTTCCTCCTCCCCGCGCGGCCTCATGCATTTTCATTCCGAGCGGGCATTTTGTTTGCCGGTTGACATCAGATGCTAAATCAAGAGCTCCAATCAAGGCGCTGCGGAATAAAGGGGCCGCCTGTCTGGGCGCAGCCCCCACGGAGCCGTGCCCCCTTCACCTTTGTGAAGGAAATTAACCTCCCGCTATTGAGCTCCGGTCGCGGCCAATCTGGACGCAAAAGAGACGCGTGCTGGACGGGGGGAGGGGGGGCAATCTGTCCTCTGAGGCAGGCTGAGGCCTCGGAGAGGACAAGCCGCCTCCCCTGTGCCACCAGGAAAAGACAACAGCGAAGACTCCCCCCACCCCCACCCGCACCTCCGCTGCCGTTCCGTTTGGACCCAGACTGGGCCGCCTGCCTCCATCCTCTGTCCAGCCCAGCCCCGAGGAAACACAAAAGGCAGAATCTTCGGGGGACAGGGCAGAGAACCCCACGAGTGCGTAGTGACCCTGATCGTCCAACACTGGGGAACAAATCCCAAGCCATATAAAATGTCACATACTCTGAGGAAAATGTCACTTTATTGAAAGAGAAGGAAACATTTTTCTGCAAAGCTGTATATACCAGACAGATTTTGCTGAGTTTTACGTATGCTTAATTCCACTGAAGGTATTTAATTGTTTTGGATTTTCCCTCTGAAAATACCCTGGCGTAGAAATTAAACATGTAAAAATAGAGTCCACATGAGTCATAAGTTGTGATGGGGACAGTTGTTAGGCTTTGTTAATTAAGGGGTTAATCAAGTTGCTTAATCAAGGGAAAGATAATTGATAATTTTATGTTTGTAATATTTTAACCCACACACTGAAAAGGGAAGAATGCATATAGTGAAATGTATTTTGACAAGTCTCACCCTAGTTTTAAAAATGCTGTGGTGACTGCTAGTCTCCCCAAAAGTTAGAAATCTTAAAATGAGTTTATCTAAAATTTATAAACATATTTCTATCTTAAAGTAACTGATGTTATTTCCTTGCTCTTTTGAGCGCTGATTAATAGTGCTGATGAAATTAGAAGTGGGAAAAGGATTCCGAGACAGCTTTGGCCAATTTTATTTTCTAATCACGAATCCCATCTGGATTGGAGAATAGTACAGGGCGGGGGCTCGGCCTGCTACATTCGGTCTTGCATATGTAACACTCCTTCTATTCAACAGATAACAGAGTTAGTCACCTTGTGAATCCTTTAAAAATAACAACACTCATAATTGTAAATAAGCCGTGGGGATGGGGAACCGGTACCGCTACCAACAAAAAAATAAAACAACTCTTGCCTGAGTGAATTCAAACAGGGCTCTGAATTTAGCCAAGGGAATCTATTGAACGCTACTGAGATACTGAGATTCAATGAATCCGTTTCTTTTTCTTTATTTGTGGCTTCTAGTCTTGCCAGCCTAAATGAAATCTGCTTCAGACGGGTCAGTCAAAATAAATGGAAACTTGAAAGGTACTAGTATTGAAAACTAATTTCACCACCTGGGGCTGGGAAGGAATTGGGCTGCCCGTGCGCGCAAGCACACACCAGCGACCTCCAAGCAGGTGTAGCCCAGCCTGGGTCGTGGATCGCAGCCGCCTTCTGCGTGATTTTCTCAGAACCTGTGTGCCCTCATGGATGGGAACATCGGGTCGAGATACTTGTCTTCGCTTCAGAAGAGCAAAGCGCCACCACACTGCGCCCCTGACGCCGGCCTTAGCGCACGCGAGTCGGAGAAGGGGCCGCGTGAAGTTAAGTTGGGGGAAAGAGCGTGGATTTGCCCCCCTCCAGGGGGACTTCGCCAAAGTCAGTGAGCATAGGATCCAAGGCAGATCACCTAAGTGTCCTTCCCGGGCTTTAGGCGACTCCTCCCCTTCCTTCGGGGTCCTGGCCAGCGCTTTGGAAAAATCCCGGGCCTCTGCATTTCTTGCCCTTACGGACCCCGCGGTGGGTTCTTTCTCTGACCACTGCGGAGCCCGAGGCCACAGGCGCTGCAATGTCTCCTATCCTGGTGTGCGGGGGTGCCGTCGGGGCGCGCGCCGGGGTTCACTGTGACCCTCACCACAGCTGGAAATCCAAGTCAAGGCAACCGGGAGTTTGTAGAAAGCGCGAAGCTTGGAAATAAGAGCAGAAGCGGGGAACTTCTACGGAGGAGTTGGCTCCTTGGGGTGTCTAGAACAGGCCGTCCTGGCCTCACGGGAGGAGCCGGGCCCGCATTCTCACCCCACAGCGGGTAGCGCGTTTGGAGACGTCGGGGTTGAGGGGGGAGTTGTCAGCGCCCCCCATCCCCACTCAGCTGCAGACTTCTCTTCTGGCTTCACAGAAGCCCCCACTCCTGGCCCTCAGTCCCCGGAGCCACAACCGGGCAGGAACCGTACGTTGCCGCTGCAGTGCCCGCCGCCCGGAGGGACCAGCGCCTCCCTGCGCCTGGCGCGCCCGACCCGAGCTGGTGAGAGGCTTTGTATTTGCAGGAATGAGGGGTTGTTGTGTCAGTCCCAGGGGCACGCGAGAGACACGCGCAGCCCGTCTGCCCGCCACCCCGCCCGGCCCGGCCCCAGGCACCTTCCGGGCCTCCCGCCCGCGGGCCGTTGCCTTTGTTCCGCGCATTAGCATAAAGCTGCCAGGGATCTCCCGTTTAAATAATTCCACACAAAAGGAGAGTGCATGAAAGAGAGCGAACAAGGGACGATCCGCGAGGCTGCGCCGTGCGCCCTCGCGGGGAGGGACCGCGCTCAAGTATTTCCCTCCCCTCGAGTTTCAAGTGCCCCCTGGCAATCTGCTGCGCGCCCATTATTCGGCCGGGGACCGACGGCGTGACTGGCCGCCTCTTTTATCCCCCCGAGAGTACCGTCGGGACCACTGCACGCTCCTTGAAGTGCCCTCAGGGCTGTTTGTTTTTGCCTCGGTGGAACCGTCGGGCCAGGGAGGGAGGAGAGCGGGCAGGAAGGCCCGGGCGGGCGGCGGGAAGGGCGGTGTGGGCGAAAGCTGGCAGAGGCGAAGCCTGGAAGGTGAGAAAGTCATAACCAGGGAATTAGGTCAGGGAGAGTCAGGACGGCACTGGACTCATCGGGATAACATTGAACTTGGGGTGCAAGAGGTGACCTCCACCTGTGAGGTGCTGGCGGCAGCTGGTCCGTGCGCCTCGGTCTCAAACGGAACTGACAAAACCCAGCGAAACTGACCAGAAAGGCCGCGGCGACCCAGATCCTTTCCCCTTCCTCCCACCCCACTCACACCTGCACCCCGCCTCGCCTGCCGTAGGAGGACGAAGAGGCATCCAGGCTCCTGGGGGCCACAAGAGCATACTTTCTACCTTGGTGTGCGTTTTTGCTATGGGGTTAGGGGGTGGTCCTCCCCCACCACCGCCGTTCCTCTCCCTTCCGCCTTTCCCTCTTCTCCCGTCCCTGCTCTCCTCCCTAGCCCTCCGGTTCCCTCCTTGTGTCATCCGCCTCCTCTCTCTCCTCCTATCCTTCTCTCCCCTTCTGTCTCTTCCCTTCTTTTCTTTCCCCTCCTTTCTTGCTCCCCACGGTCTCACCTCTCCCTCCTCTCTCTCCCCATCCCTTTCACTCCTAGTCCCTCCCCACCTGTGGTCTCCCTCCCTATGACTGGCCCCCTTCCTCTCTCCCAGCCCCTTCTTCCCACTGTCCCTCCCTCCCCATCCAGTTCCCCCAGCCCTTTTTGCTGTCTTTCTGCTCCTCTCTCTCCTCTCGTCCCTCTCTCCTGTGTCTTCCCTTGCTTGTTTCTGTCCTCTCTCCCTCTCTTCCCCCCACCTCTCTCCCAGTCTCCCATTCCTCTCCCCTACTCTCTTTGCTTCTCTCTCTCCCCCCTCCTTCACTCTCCCCCCACTCTTCTCCCTGCTCTTATTCTCCCCCCACTCCCCACAGGCCAATGTGTGTTATTTTATTTGTCTAGAGAGAGCCTATTTGTTCAGTGATGTGTGGCCTCCTGGTCGCCTGCTTTAATGGGGGACGCGGAGGCTTGGTTTCTGTGAGCATTAGCATACAGCTGCCGGGCTCTGCGCCCCTGCCGGCGCTCACTTTATCCCAGCCTTATCATCACTTCTTCTTTCAACCAGAAAACAATCAACAGCTCCTCGCACTCGGCGACTTTCGAGCCCTGCTCCCTGCTTCTTGGCTAACACTGGCTCACTCGGGTGCGCACCCTCTCTCTCTCTCTCTCTCTCTCTCCCTCCTCTCTCTCTCTCTCCCTCTTGAAAGGGTAAATATTGATTGGCTGGCTTTACATTTTATGCTCCATGCCATATTTCCTTCCCTCTCTCACTTCGTCGTTGATTTTTCTCTTGCCCTCCTGTAATGTTTGAGTGTAATAAAACCATAAGAAGCCATTTTTTGGAAAGGCGGTGGTTACACTCTCTATTAAAAACCGACATCTGTCGGGAGAGCAATTAGAGGCATCAGAAGGCAGGGTTGTTGCATGTGTTTTGGGAGAATAAAACTTTGGAAAATTAACTTTGGTATTTTTTTTATTAATATTCTTTGCTTAAAACTGTAGAATTCCAAGATCAAGCTTAGAAGCCAAGATGTCCCCAGCTCAGCAGCAAGTGCTGAAATATGTAGAGATGCCAAGCATTCATTCCACTTACAGAATTCATGCCTTGTGCAAGCCAAATCCAAATATTGGTCTCTTTCAAGCACTTGCTTTTGCCAGGCTTTATCTTCACCGTTATTTTCCCAAAGCCCTTAGAATAGTCAGTTGCAAGTTATAATCAACAACTCTTGAATTCCTCTTTTATTTTTAGGAAACTTGTTCAGTGATAAAGTTTTCAAGTCTGAACAGATATGCTAAGATCCTTAGATTCAGGAAATTATTTAGCATATATGCTAAATATCCTATAAATTACCCACTTTCTAAGTGTGAGATAAGGATTAAAATAATGTCACCCAATACACTTTGTAGACGAAAATATATTCTAGATATTTTCAAGTCTGCTGTGATACTTATGGAGCTCCAACACTCCTTTTTCAAAAGGCGGCAAAGGAAAACTTGTCACATTTATGCATGATTTTGTATTAAGGTTGACATTGTCATTTGGGGTCACTTTTATGTGACTAGAGGCTTTTTAATGCTAATACTTGGTCGCAGAAGTCATAACTGTTGATCCTCTGAGGTTGTTCTGTTAATCTCCATCCAAGGGTTCCAGGACCTGTCACAGAAACTTACACCTTTTACTTATGAGTTTGACCCAGGTCCTTTCAGGGGAAAGGGACAGGGGAGGAGAGTTGCTTGAGCCGACTCATTCACCAGTCCCTGAAATATGGTTTCACATGTGCTGGGTCTGAATTCTGAAGAGTGGACCAGTAGCAATTGTTCCCTATTCAAGTGACATAGTGTGTACCATACGGCCAATGCTGGACCCTCCCCACAGTGACCCATGCATTTGTGGAAAACGCACATGTGAAGGAATTAGGAGCATTTATTGCTTGCTTTTGCCTGCCTTGGGAAAATCAAGAGTCCAGTATTCTGGAACAATTTTATTTTGCAGAAATATCAATATCAAATAACTTTGCAGTTCCAACAAGTTGGCACTTTGCAGCAGAGAGTTTGATAATGTGTATACAATACTGTAATGCCAGCTCTGACTTTCCTTCTAATAGTTGTGTATCCCTTATCTTGTGCCAATTTTTGCTCAACATTTACCTGAAATATAACACATGAACAAAAAAGTGGAATTGTTCACAAAAACCAATGTTAAGCCCTGCTGTGAAAAAGTGTGTCACACTATCTACTAAGACAGACCCAATAAATGAGAACCATCTTATGTGCTGTTGCCCCTCGTTCCTGAATCCATGCAGTTTCTAGTGGGCAATTAATTTGCTTTATTTATAAGAAAAAGGGTTTCTGATCCACATGATAGCTGACATGTACTAGGGACCCCCTCCCCCTCCCCCCAGTGCAAAGCAGCAGTGCTAAGGATAAAAGAAAGTGAACTTAGATGAACTTCCCATTACCACCTTACCACGTTCTAATCTAAAACCTATGTGTGAACCCCTTGAGCATGCAACTTTTCTGTGACTTTAGGCTCCTCATCTGCAATTTGAAACAGAAATACAGCCTCCTCCTTTCCAAAGGTCATGTAAGCTTTCCTACACAATCACTGCTTCTGATGTTGGACTATATAGATTTAATTTCTCATCCTCTGTTTACTGATTTTCCATTCTGGGCACATTTTCTTTTTTTATCACCCATAAGTATTGCTGGGTAAACATGTGAAGAACTAACAAGACTGGCAGCAGAAGTTTCCAGGAAATCAAACAGAATCACACCCAAGGTAAAACAAGTTTTACACAGTATGATCTCATTTTATTGCCGAAATGGATTATTCTGCAGAGAAACATGCCTGGGATTTGTAAAGCGAGCCTGCCCCAGAAGAGAGGCACACGGCCATGTGCCACCTACTGGGATGATAGAAAACTACAGGCATAAGTCGGGAAAGGAAAGGAAGGAACAAAACCACCAGGGGCTGGCTTCACTGTCATACCAGGCTGCAGAGAACTTTTCTGTTTCTACAGAGCAAGTTTCCAGGAACTAAATAAATGAAAACCATAAAGGGGAGACCCTGCCTACAACTAAATGATGCCTGGCCACGCATACATGGGCAGGTGGTAGCGATTATAGTGTAGGTAGTCCAGAGTGCTTCTCTCCACCAGGGTTTTGTAGATGGATTCCTCGAAGACTCTTTTGAGGTATTGCCTGGGCTTCTCAGTCGGGTTTATTTCCTCATCTTCTATCTGATGGGCTAACTGCTCTATGGAAGGAAGGTCTTCCTCCTGTAAAACACAGTAAGAGGCCAGATACAGAAATTAATTGGATCCTGCACAGTTGTAACAGGGCAGTTTCGTGAAAACGAAAACGATAGTAGTCAGCTGTGCAAGGCTGGTCACTTTTTTCCTAGCTGTTAAAAATTTATTTTTAATTGTGGCAAAGTATACAATAACATCAAATGTCTTATTTTAATAATTTTTAGGTGTACAGTTCAGTGGCATGAAGTACATTCACATTGCTGTGTAACCCTCACCACTGTCCATCTCCAGGACTTTTTCATCTTTGTCAACTGAAATACTGTCTCCATTAAACAGCAGCTCCCTACCCTCCCATCCTCCAGGCCCTGGAAACCGCCTCTGTCTCTGTGAACGTGACTACACAGGCACCTCATATGAGTGGAACTGTGTAGTATTTTTTTTGTATGACTGGCTTATATCACTTAGCATAATGTCCTTAAGAGTCATCCAGGTTAGTAATTTCAAGCCCTTCATTTTCAGATAAAAATCATCATACTTGTTTTGTTGTCGTCGTTGTTTCTGTTTGTTTTTTGAGAAGGAATTTCGCTGTTGTTGCCCAGGCTGGAGTGCAATGGCGCGATCTGGGCTCACTGCAACCTCCGCCTCCCAGGTTCAAGCGATTCTCCTGCCTCAGCCTCCCGAGTAGCTGGGACTACAGGCGTGGCCCACCACACCTGGCTAATTTTGTATATTTAATAGAGACAGGGTCTCTCCTTGTTGGTCAGGCTGCTCTGGAACTCCCCACCTCAGGTGATCTGCCCGCCTTGGCCTCCCAAAGTGCTGGGATTACAGGCGTGAGCCACTGTGCCCTGCCCGTTTTAAAAAAAAAAAAAAAAAAGGAGTGATTAAACCTTTTTACTTGAAAGGTCCTAGATGGTTTTCTTGGTTATAATTCCCAAGAAATGGGATTTTAAAACCTTAGAATAAATTCACGGTCAAGTCAAATTTTATTGATACATTTGAAAAGATAGGGCTTAGAAAGAATAAAGTTGTTTGAAGTTGAGAATCATATGCTGTACACAGGTACAGTGTAGTAGAGATTTTCCAAACATTTCATTATAAACGTTGAGACAAGTTGAAGAATTGTCCAGTGGGCACCTGCACGCCCCCACCTGGACTCCACAGATAACATCTGCTATATCTGCTTCACCGCCGCATATCTGCCCTCTAGAGTAGGGTACTTCTAGAAAGCACATCCCCCAGGGTTGAGCTGGGTGCTTTCCAAACACCATGATTCTTGAACATCACTGTAGATCAAGAGTCTGTGGACTCCAATGGTACATTTATTTCAACTTCCAATAATTCCTTCTGTTTTGAACAGAAAAGGCAATTACTTGCAGGGTTTTGTTGGATTATTAACTTACTAGTGATAAGAGCTTATAGATAGAAAAGTAGACTCAAGCTATATGGAGGCATAGAGTCATTGCCACTTGGCTAAGCAGGACACAACGAGGTGTTGGAGATTATACATGCATTGGACAGAGCAGTCAGTGGGGGTTGCAGGAATTCAGAGGTAAACCAGAGGGATAAAGGTAGTGATAGGGAAAAAGCTGATTCTCACAACTAAATACTGGAGGTGCTGAAAACTTTGGGTGCCACCAGTAAGGCCTCGTGGATATATTCTGCAATGTATATGAGGTTGGCTCTTTCTTCCTTAATTTTTCTGGAGAACTGTATCAAACCAACCAAAAACAATTACCTTTTTAAAATTATACAAGATTTCGAGCTCATATTGTATGCTGCTGTTCTGACACTGGGTTAAATAGTGTAAAATCACTTTTGAAGTTTATTTCAAGCAAATATTCCTCTAGATTATAAACAGATTTTTGGGCACTTGCCTCTTGAAGGATGTCATACTGTGATCATCTTCTTTCACTGTGTGACCACCTCCCCTCACAGTATGACCACCTCCCCTCAGTGTGACCACTTCCCCTCAGTGTGACCACTTCCCCTCAGTGTGACCACCTCCCCTCAGTATGACTACCACCCCTCACAGTGTGACCACGTCCCCTCAGTGTGACCACTTCCCCTCAATGTAACCACCTCCTCTCAGTGTGACCACCACCCCTCTCAGTGTGACTACCTCCCCTCACAGTATGACCACCTCCCCTCAGTGTGACCACCTCCCCTCAGTGTGACGACCACCCCTCACAGTGTGACCACCTCCCCTCACAGTATAACCACCTCCCCTCAGTGTGACTGCCTCCTCACTCACAGTATGACCACCTCCCCTCAGTGTGACCACTTCCCCTCAATGTGACCACCTCCTCTCAGTGTGACTACCACCCCTCACAGTGTGACCACCTCCCCTCCCAGTATGACCACCTCCCCTCAGTGTGACCACCTCCTCACTCACAGTATGACCACCTCCCCTCATTGTGACCACCTCCCCTCAGTGTGACCACCTCCTCTCAGTGTGACCACCTCCCCTCACAGTATGACCACCTCCCCTCAGTGTGACCACCTCTTCTCAGTGTGACCACCTCCTCTCACAGTGTGACCACCTCCCCTCAGTGTGACCACCTCCTCACTCACAATATGACCACCTCCCCTCAGTGTGACCACCTCTTCTCAGTGTGACCACCTCCCCTCTCAGTGTGACCACCTCTGCTCACAGTGTCACTACCTCCCCTCAGTGTGATCACCTCCCCTCAGTGTGATCACCTCCCCTCACAGTGTGGCCACCTCCCCTCTTACAGTGTGACCACCTCCCCTCTCACAGTGTGACTACCTCCCCTCTCACAGTGTGACCACCTCCATCACAGTGTGACCACCTCCCCTCACAGTGTGACTACCTTCCCTTAGTGTGACCATCTCCCCTCTCACAATGTGACCACCTCCCCTCTCACAGTGTGGCCACCTCCCCTCACATAGTGTGACCACCTCCCCTCTCACAGTGTGACTCCCTCCCCTCTCACAGTATGACTCCCTCCCCTCAGTGTGACCACCTCCCCTCTCAGTGTGACCATCTCCCCTCACAATGTGATTACTTTTTCTTTCACAGCATGATCACCTCCCCTCAGTGTGACTATCTCCCCTCTCACAGTGTGACCACCTCCCTGACACAGTGTGACCACCTCCCCTCTCAGTGTGACCACCTCCCCTTTCACAATGTGATTACTTTTTCTCTCAGCGTGACCACCTCCCCTCAGTGTGACCACCTACCCTCACGCAGCGTGACCACTTTTTCTCTCAGTGTGACCACCTCCCCTCAGTGTGACCACTTCCCCTCACACAATGTGATCACTTTTTCTCTCATAGTGTGAATACCTCCCCTCTCAGTGTGACTACCTCCTCTCAGTAGTGTGACCATCTCCCTTCACGGAGTGTGACCACCCCTTCCTCCCCTCATTACCCTTATGAATTCAACTTCTTTAGATTCCACATGTAAGTGAGATCATGCAGTATTTGTCTTTCTGTACCTGATTTTTTTTTTTTTTTAAGACAAGGTCTCACTCTGTTGCCCAGACTGGAGTGCAGCGGGACGATCTCGGCTCACCACAACCTCTGCCTCCTGGGTGCAAGCAATTCTCCTGCCTCAGCCTCCCGAGTAGCTGGGATTACAGGTGCACACCACTACTGCCTGGCTAATTTTTGTATTTTTAGTAGAGACGAGGTTTCACCATGTTGGCAAGGCTGCTCTTGAACTCCTGACCTCAAATGATCCACCTGCCTCGGCCTCCCAAAGTGCTGGGGTTACAGGCCACTGTGCCCGGCCGTACTTAGCATATTATACTTAGCATAATGTCCTCCAGGTTCATCCATGTTGTTGAAAATGACAGAACAGAACTTCCTTTTTTTAAGGCTGAATAGTATTCCATTGTGCATATATACCATAATTTCTTTATCCATTCATCTGCTGATGAACACTTAGGTTCAATTCATGTCCTGGCTATTTTGAATAGGCTGCAATAGGCATAAGAATGCAGATATTTCTTTGATACACTGATTTCATTTCTTTTTTTTTTTTTT
>NW_012102055.1:5211748-5217507 GCF_000951045.1 Mandrillus leucophaeus | reverse complement strand
TTCACCGTGTTAGCCAGGATGGACTCGATCTCCTGACCTCGTGATCCACCCGTCTCGGCCTCCCAAAGTGCTGGGATTACAGGCTTGAGCCACCGCGCCCGGCCCTGATTTCATTTCTTTTGGATACATACCAAAAAGTGAGATTGCTGGATCATATGTAATTCTATTTTTAGTTTTCTGAGGAACCTCCACATTGTTTTCCAAAATGGCTGAACCAATCTCCATTACCACCAACAGTGAACAAGAATTCCCTTTTCTCCACATCCTTGCCAACCTTTTATCTATAACAGCCATACTAACAAGGGTGAGGTGGTAGCTCACTGTGGTTTTATTTTGCATTTCCCTGATGATACATGAGGTTGATCCTTTTTAAAATATATCTTTTGGTCACAGTAAGTCCTCATAGCATCCTAGAAACTGTAACTTTAAGTGAGATAACATGTATCAAAACAAATTTTACCATAGGCTAATTGATAAGGACAAGAGTGAAGTTCCGACAGCATATTTCTGGTCACAAAAACATCACCAAACTTCTAAATAAAGATCAAAAACACTTCTAATATTAAACACTAAAATAATTGTGGGCTATAATACATTTAAGAAAGATTAACATAAACAAGTAAGGTAATTATTTACCGAATTATTTCAGTTCTGGGTGGTGAGTTGCTGCAGCTTATCCTGGCAGCTCAGGTCACAAAGCGGGAACCCATGATGAACAGGACCCTTCCCATCACAGGGTACATTCCCACCCACATCTGCACCCACACTCACGCACACTGGGACCATTTAGACATGCTAATTAACCTTTTGTGTCTGGCTCTTTTCACTTAGCGTGGTGTTTTGTTTTTTTCTGATCTTTGAACTCCAGTGTACCTGGTGAAAACCCACAATGCACACAAACATGGGCAGAACATGCAGACTCCACAGACAGTGGCCCAGGAATGACTTTCTTTTCCTCATCAATGTTACAATGAAAGGATGTTATTTGAGGACCTACCACATGTATTCTTTTGAGAAGTGTCTATTCAGGTCCTTTGCTTGTGTTTATATCAGGCCATTTGTTTTCCTGTCAGTGAGTTGTGTGAGTTCCCTATATATTTTGGATATTAGCTAAAATTGGATATCATACATCAAATCAGATGTATGATTTGGAAATATTTTCTCCCAGTCTGTGAGCTGTCTCTTCGCTCTGTTGTTTTCTTTGCTGTGCAGACGCTTTTACATTTGATGTAGACCCACTTGTCTGTTTTTGCTTTTGTTGCCTATGCTTTTGGTGTCACATCCAAAAAAATCCTTTCTGAGACCAATGTCAAGAACTATTTCTCCTATACAGTTTCCAGTCTTATGTTTAAGTCTTCATTCCATTTTGAATTGATTTTTCTGTATGGGCTGAGAGAAGAGTCCAATTTCATTCTTCTGCATGTAGATATCCAGTTTTTCTAATACCATTTATTGAAGGGACTGTCCTTTCCCCATTGTATGTTCTTGGCACTTCTGTCAAAAATCAATTGACTGTAAATGTGTAGGTTTATTTATGACTTTGTATCCTGTCCCACTGGTACATTTATCTGTTTTTATGGCAGTACCATGCTGATATGGTTTGGCTCTGTGTCCCCACCCAAATCTCATTTCGATTTGTAATCCCCATGTGTCTGTCAAATGACAGAGGTGTTTGGATCATGGGGGCGAACTATGCTGAGAACTATGCTGTTCTCCTGATAGTGAGTTCTCATGAGATCTGATGGTTATAAGTGTTTGGAAGTTCCTCCTTTGCTCTTCTCATGCTCCTGCCACCTTGTGAAGAAGGTGCTTGCTTCCCCTTCCACCATGATTGTAAGTTTCCTGAGGCTTCCCTGGCCATATGGAACTGTGAGTCAATTAAATCTCTTTCCTTCGTAAATTACTCAGTCTCAGTTCTTTATAACAGCGTGAAAATGGACTAATACACATGCTGTTTTGATTACTATAGTTTTGAAATATACTTTGAGATCAGGTAGTGTTATGCCTCCAGTTTTTGTTTGTTTGTTTTTTCTCAAGATTGTATTGGCTATTTGTGGGTCTTTTGTGGTTCCATATGATTTTTAAGATTGTCTTTTCTGTTTCTGTGAAAAATGACATTGGCATTTTGATAGGAATTGCATTGAATCTGCAGATTGCTTTGGGTAGTATGGACATTTTAACAATATGAACTCTTCTAATCCATGAACACATGATATCTTTCCATTTATTTGTGTTGGCTTCAATATTTTTCATCAATGTTTTATAGCTCTCATTATACAGATCTTTTAACTCCTTGGTTAAAAACTCCTAAGTATTTTTTTATGCTTTGTAAATGGAATTGCTTTCTTAATTTCTTTTTCAGATAGTTTATTGTTAGTGTATATCAACATTATTATTATTTTTTTCTAGACGGAGTCTCACTCAGACTAGAGTACAGTGGCATGATTTCGGCTCACTGCAACCTCCGCCTCCTGGGTTCAAGAGATTGTCCTGCCTCAGCCTCCTGAGTAGTTGGGATTACAGGTACCTGCCACCACGTCTGGCTAAATTTTTTTTATTTTTAGTAGAGATGGGGTTTCACCACGTTGGCCAGGCTGGTCTTGAACTCCCGACCTCAGGTGATTCGGCTGCCTTGGCCTCCCAAGGTGCTGGGATTACAGGTGTGAGCCACTGTGTCTAGCCAACACTACTGACTTTTGTATGTTGGTTTTGTATCCTGCAACTTTACTGAACTCACTTACCAGTTCTACCAGTTTTTTTTTTGTGGAGGGTTTAAGGATTTTATGTATATAAGATCATGTCATCAGCAAACAGAGACAATTTCACCTCTTCCTGTCCTAGCTGGATGCTTTTTACTTCTTCTTTTTCCCTAATTGCTCTGGCTAGGACTTCTAGTCCTATGATTAATAGAAGTGGCAAGAGTGGGCATCCTTGTCTTGTTCCTGATCTTAGAGGAAAAGCTTTCAACTTTTCACCACTGAGAATGATGTTAGCTGTGGGCTTGTCATATATGGCCTTTATTGTGTTCAGGAACATTCCTTTTATACCTGATTGTTGAGAGGTTTTTTTTTTTTTTTGATCATGAAAGGATGCAAATTTTATCAAATGCTTTCTCTGCCTTCTAGCATAATGTTTTGAGGTTCATGTGCTTTGTATCAGTACCTCATTTCTCTTCATGGCTGAATACTATTCCATTGTGTCGCTAGACCACATTTGTTTATCCGTTGATATGTTGATGGACATTTGGGTTGTTTCCTCCTTCTGGCTGTTCTAACCAGTGCTGCTTTGAAGATTCTTGTACAAGCAATCATTAGAATACCTCATTTAATTCTTTGTTTGTTTCTTTTGTTTTTTTGAGATGGAGTCTTGTTCTGTCACCCAGGTTGGAGTGCAGTGATGTGATCTCGGCTTACTGCAACATCTACCTCCTGGGTTCAAGCAATTCTCCTGCCTCAGCCTCCTGAGTAGCTAGGACTACTGGTGCGCACCACCATGTCTGGCTAAGTTTTGTATTTTTAGTAGAGATGTGGTTTCATTACATTGGCCAGGCTGGTCTTGAACTCCTGACCTCAGATGATCTGCCCACCTCAGCCTCCCACAGTGCTGGGATTACAGGTGTTAGCCACTACTTCCGGCCTCAGTTCTTTTGGATATATATTTAGAAGTGCAACTGCTGAGTCATATGGTAATTCTGTGTGTAACTTTTTGAGGAACCATCAAAACATTTTCTATAGCAGGTGTAATTTTACATTCCCACCAGCAATTCAGTTCCCATTTTCCCTACATCCTTACTATTTCTCCTCTTGTTTTGTATTATAGCCATCCTAGTGGATGTAAAGTGCTATCTCATTATGGTTCTGATTTGCATTTCCCTAATAATTATTGATGCTGAACATATTTTCATGTACATAGGTTTACTTCTGGACTCTGAATTTTATTCCATTAATCTGTAGATCTATTCTCACGCAAGTACCACACTGTCTTGGTTACTGTGGCTTTGCAGTAAGAAAATGTGAGTTCTTCAACTTTGTTCCTTTTTTCCTCCAAGATAGTTTTGGCTATTTGGAGTCCCTTCCATTTCCATAGGAACTTAGGACTTGCATTTCTTTTTAAAAATGCCCTTGGAATTTTGATAGGATTGTACTGAATTGTAGATTGTTTTGGGTGGTATTGCCATCCTAACAATATAAAGTCTTCAAATGCATGAACACAGATGTTGTCCCATTTATTTAGGTAGTCATTCACTTCTTTCAAAAATGTTTTGTAGTTTTCAGTGTATAAGCCTTTCCCTATTTTGGTTAAATTTATTCCCAAGTATTTTATTCTTTTTAATGCTATTATAATTGTTTTCTTAATTTCATTTTCAAATTATTAACTGCTAATATGGTTTGGATGTTTTGTCCCCTTCAACTCTCATGCTGAAATGGGATCCCCAATGCTGGAAGTGGGATCTGGAAGAGGTGTTTGGGTCTTGGGGAGGATCCCTCATAAATGGCTTGCTACTGTCCTCGTGGTAATGAGTGAGTTCTCACTCTGAGTTCACGCTAGATCTGGTTGTTTAAAAGAACCTGGCACCACTTCCCTCTCTCTTTTGCTCCCTCTCTTGCCATGTGACACACTGTCTCCCCCTTCACCTTCCATCATGATTGGAAATTTCCTGAGGCCCTCACCAGAAGCAGATGCCAGTACATATACTTCATGTACAGTCTACAGAACCGTGAGCCAAATCTCTTTTCTTTATAAATTACCCAGTCTCAGGTGTTCTTCTAAAGCAATGCAAACAGATTAATACAACTGCTAATGTAGACAATGGATTATTGTGTGTTGATTTCATATTCTGCAACTTTGCTGATTTCATTTCTTAGCTCTGATAGTTATTTTTTTGGATTCTTTAGGATCACATCACCTGAGAATGGAGATAGTTTTACTTCTTCCTTTCCAATGTGGATGTCTTTTATACCTTTTTCTTGCCTGATTGCTCTGGCTAGAACTTCCAAAACCGTGCTGAATATAAGTGGTGAAAGCAGGCATCCTTGTCTTATTCCAGATCTCAGGGATAAGAATTCAGGTTTCAGTAATTCATTACTGAGTGTGATGTTATCTGTGGGTTTTTCATAAACATCCTTTATCAGATTGGAGACATTCCCTTCTATTGACAGTTTTTTTTGTCAAACGCTTTTTCTGCACCAATTGAGATGATAGTGGTTTTTTCCCCTTTGTTCTATTTTTTTTTTTTTTTGATACAGAGTCTCACTCTATTGCCCAGGCTAGAGTGCAGTGGCACAATCTTGGCTCACTGCAACCTTTACCTGCTGGGTTCAAGAGATTCTCCTGCCTCAGCCTTGTGAGTGGCTGAGATTACAGGTGTGTGCCACCATGCTTGGCTAATTTTTTTGTATTTTTACTAGAGACAGGGTTTCATCATGTTGGTCAGGCTGGTCTCAAACTCCTGATCTCAAATGATCTGCTCACCTCGACCTTCCAAAGTGCTGGGATTATAGGCGTGACCCACTGCGCCCAGTCTCCCCTTTGTTCTATTAAAGTGGTGTATTACATTGATTCATTTTTTTTTAAATTTTTATTTTTTATTATTATTATTATACTTTAAATTCTAGGGTACATGTGCATAACGTGCAGGTTTGTTACATATGTATACTTGCGCCATGTTGCTGTGCTGCACCCATCAACTCGTCAGCACCCATCAACTCGTCATTTACATCAGGTATAACTCCCAATGCAATCCCTCCCCCCTCCCCCCT
>NW_012102055.1:5208681-5211118 GCF_000951045.1 Mandrillus leucophaeus | reverse complement strand
TTTTTTTTTTTGAGACGGAGTCTTGCTTTGTCGCTCAGGCTGGAGTGCAATGGCATGATTTCAGCTCACTGAAACCTCCACCTCCCAGGTTCAAGTGATTCTCCTGCCTCAGCCTCCTGAGTAGCTGGGGTTACAGGCATGTGCCACCATGCCAGGCTAATTTTTGTATTGTTAGGAGAGACGGGGTTTCACCATGTTGGTCAGGTTGGTCTCGAACTCCTGACCTCATGATCGGCCCACCTTGGCCTCCCAAAGTGCTGAGATTACAGGCGTGAGCCACTGCGCCCAGCCTAGTTTGTTCATTTCTAATAATTTGTCCATTTCATCTAGGTTATGTAATTGGTTGGCAAATAATTATTCATGGCATTTTCTCATAATCCTTTTTTATTTCTGTAAGGTTGATAGTAACGTCCCCACTTCTATTTCTGACTTTAGTAATCTGAGTCTTTTTTCTTAGTCAGTCTAGCTAAAGGTTTATCAATTTGATTGATCTTTTCAAAGAACTAACTTTTGGTTTTATTGATTTTCTCTATTTTCTTATTCTCTATTTCATTTATCTCTGTTCTAATCCTTATTATTTCTTTTCTTCTGCTGGCATTAGGCTTAGTTTGGTTTTATTTTCCTAGTTCCTCAAGTTATAAAATCAGGTTCCTGATTTGAGTTCTTTTTATGTAGGCACTTATAGCTTTAAATTCTGTTTTCTTTGGATCTCATAAATGTTAGTATGTTGTATCTTAGTTTTCATTCATCTATAAGCATTTCTAATATCCCTTTTTTATTTCTTTTATGATGCACTGGTTGCTTAAGAATGTGTTATTTAACTTCCACAAATTTGTGAATTTTTCCAATCTTCCTTCTGTTACTGATTTCCAGCTTCATTCCATTGTGGTTGGAGAATATACTTTGTATGATTTTAATCTGTTAAAATGTATTGGCACTTGTTTCGTGGCCTAACATATGGCCTATCCTGGAGAATGTTTTGTGTGCACTTGAGAAGAAGGTGCATTCTACTGTTGAACAGAGAATTTCATCCATGACTGTTGGGTCCACTTGGCTTATAGTGCTATTGAAGTCATCTATTTCCTTATTGATTTTCTATCTGGTTGTTCTAGTCATTATTGAAAGTAAGATACAGAAGTCTGCATTATTATTTTAGAACTATTTCTTCTTTCAATTCTGCTTTTATTCATATATTTTGGGGTTCTTTTGTTACGTGAGTATATGGTTATAATTGTTATATCTTTCCTAAAGGATTTTGAAGGATCATTTTGACTGAATAAAATTTCACCTTGGTCAGTAATGCTGTGGATTTGCCTGCAGCTAAATAATGCAGTGCCAGCGCTCCTCTCTTTACCTCCACAAGAGCATTCACGATATCTTGGAATGAGTTTGCTTTTTAAAAATAAATGTTATATATTTTTTTTTTTTTTTTTGAGACGGAGTTTTGCTCTTGTCACCCAGGCTGGAGTGCAATGGCATAATCTGTGCTCACTGCAAACTCCACCTCCCAGGTTCAAGCAATTCTCCTGCCTCAGCCTGCCAAGTTGCTGGGACTACAGCCACCTGCCACCATGCCTAGCTAATTTTTGTATTTTTAGTAGAGACGGGGTTTCACCATGTTGGCCAGACTGGTCTCGAACTCCTGACCTCAGGCGATCCACCTGCCTCGGCCTCCCAAAGTGCTAGGATTACAGGCGTGAGCCATGGAGTTTCACTCTTGTCTCCCAGGCTGGACTGAAGTGGCGCCATCTCAGCACACTGCAACCTCCGCCTCCTGAGTTCAAGAGAGGCTCCTGCCTCAGTCTCCCGAGTAGTTGGGATTATAGGTACCTGCCACCATGCCTGACCAATTTTTTGTATTTTTAGTAGAGATTGGATTTCACCATGTAGGCCAGGCTAGTCTCGAACTGCTGATCTCAGGTGACCCACCTGCCTCATCCTCCCAGAGTGCTTTACACTCTGGGATTACAAGCATGAGCCACTGCACCCGCCCCACGTTATAATGATTCTAATCTTCATAACAGATGACTTCTAACAACATTCATAGATAATAGATAGGTAATAGTCTTTTCTTTCTTTACATGTGGAAGGAGAAGAAAATTGATATACCAAGCTCTAGGATATCATAGTTAATGGGATTGAACTTCTGTACTTCCCAGAAGACAAGGTAGAAAGTGAAATAAAATGGGTTACATCATTTGAATATTTAAAAAATTTTTAATTTTAATTATTATGAGTACAACATAATTGCATATATTTATGGAGTACATGTGATATTTTGATACAGGCATACAATGTGTAATGATCAAATCAGGGTAAATGGGCTATCCCCTCACCTCAAGCATTTACCATTTCTTTGTGTTAGAAACATTCCAATTCCACTCTTTTAGTTATCTTAGAATATAAAATAAATTAGTGTTAACTATAGTCACCCTAT
>NW_012102055.1:5202275-5205641 GCF_000951045.1 Mandrillus leucophaeus | reverse complement strand
GGTGAGACACCCTGGAATGTGAAGCTTGCTGTGTCACCATGGAGCTGATTTAAAATCTCTAAGCTGGTCGGGCGCAGTGGCTCATGCCTGTAATCCCAGCATTTGGGGAGGCCGAGGCAGGTGGATCACCTGAGGTCAGGAGTTCAAGACCAGCCTGGCCAATATGGTGAAACCCTGTCTCTCCAAAAATATAAAAATTATCTGGGCATGGTGGTGGGTGCCTGTAATCCCAGCTACTTGGGAGGCTGACGCAGGAGAATCGCTTGAACCTGAGAGGCACAGGTTGCAGTGAGCTGAGATTGTGCCATTGCACTCCAGCCTGCACAACAGAGGGAGACTCTGTCTCAAAAACAAAACAAAACAAACAAACAAAAAAACCCCAAAAAACCCCACCCCTCTAAACGTCAGTTTCTTCACTGGGAAAGTCAAGATGATCACAGTGGCTCCTCTACCCTCCTTAAATCACAGCAAGAGCTGGGATTAAGTGGGGAGCACACTGGGAATGAGGTGTGTGCTCTCTAGCGCTGCCGTGCAATAAGGCGTGTGGGCGCTCCCAGGTAGAAGTGACAATGGAGACGTGGGAGCTGCCCATATAGATGGTAAAAGGAGGTGGAAGCTAACCCAGGCCCCAGCCCTTGGCTGAGCGAAGCGGGGTAGAGCCAGGCTGGAGATTCAACCACGCACTGAGCACAGCTGTTAACGTTCCACAGTTCTGCTAGAGACTCTCGTATTGAAAGAAATATTTTAACTTAAAGTTTCACAAATACCTCATTATTTATACTGCAGAGTCAAATTTCATGCTGAGCACAGAGCCCTTGGGCTATGCAGCCTGATGTCCAGTTAATTCTGCAGTATTTTGAGAAGGAAGTTCTGGTTATAAAAGGATTGTGCTTTTGAGGCACACTGGATGGCTTCCCTATACATCTTTAAAACAACACACACACACATGTTCCGCAAATGGATGGCAAACACAGGGAGAAACTAAAGGAATGCAACCTTCGTTCTTGAGGGCAAGTAGATGCAACTCAGATTCAGTTTTCTGCCAGCACTCTGAGCTGATCAGAAAAATACAGTTCCTTGTAAAAAGGAAAAAGAAATTTGCCCCCATAAAAAGATTTAAATAAAATCACTTTCCCTGAAATATCACAGTCTGCATTTACATGCTCCGCAGTTTGCTTATATGAGATACAGTTGTTTTAAAAAATAAAACCATAAAATGGGAATGTAGGGAAAAGTCTAAATGATCAACAGCTGTCAGCTGCTTATAATTTGCAAGGAATAATCCACATATCCATTAATCACTCTTACCTCCTTGGAGGCTAAGATTTGGCGTAACTCTTTCCTGAGATCAATAAAACGATCGTGGAACAGGGCCAGGCACCACGGCTCAGTGAAGTAGCTGGTAAGGAAAGAAGAGACTCAGTGAGCTGGCAACCCTCTCATTATCACTAATAAAGTATTTACCTGCTTTTTTGCCTTTATAAATTACAGTTCTGGCCTCATTGCAATCGTTTGCTCATAAAATGTCTTGTGGAACAGCCTGACCAATCAATTTTTTAAATGGATGTTCCTGCTGTAAGGCCAGGTCCCATAATTACATTTAAAGTGGTTTAATTCAGAGCTGGGGCAAGACCCAGTGAAGAATCCTGATTTTATCAGAATTTAAAAGCCTGAAGACTTGTAAAGAACGGTGTCTCCATTATCTGCCCTCGTTTGAGAAAAACAGATTGCAAGATTAACTGCTGCATAAATAAATTAAATTTGGGTAGACAATAACACAAATGTTGTTCATCATTAAGGTTTCTGGATTAATAATGGCCAGAGAAACAGGCTGCGTTGCTGCTGCAACATGCTGTTCGCACGGTCGCATCGATGCTGAATTGAATCTCTTGTAGGAGAGCTGTATTTTTTGGTGTTCAGATTTGCTAACTTTTCACTGAAAGTTGAAATGCTTTCTTATATGGAGAATAATAAGATTATCCTTTATTTAATTGGAAAATTCGATGCATTTTTGGAATAACCAAGAACTCTTATTGGTATTTTAACTCTTACTTTAAGTGTCTTGGAACAGGGAACTTAACTGCTTCAAGGTCAAAGCCATGTCGCTCAGCTGGGCTTTGCTCTCCTCTGGATGTGAGCTAGCTGTCCTTATTACTGTTTAAAGATGTTGTGTGTGTGCACAGGGGAAGGAAAAACCTGGTGTCCCCATGTGGATGGGCACCTTCTGTTTTCCAAGATAAAAAGTTCTTAGGGATGGAGGTAAAGTGTCCCAGAGGCCACGGGGGCACTAGAGGACAGACACAACGTCGAGAGTCTGTGTTAGGGACAACCTGGCACTCGGCGGTATAAGGCCTTGCCCTGCACCCACTTGCTGGACCAGAAGACGGCATCAGTTCCTGATGACTCGCCCGCGTAGCTGTTCAGGTGATATGTTCATCCAGCTGTTAACACACCGTCTTTCCTCAGCAGCTGAAATCCCTCATGTTTGTTTCTGTGGCACCATCAGAGCTCCCACCCCCTTGGTTTTGGGGGTCTACGGCCGCCTCTGTCTGGTGGCGGAACCGCCACTGCTTTCCTCACTTCCAGTGCCACCTGTTCCAACAACCCAGGTGCCCCCGGGCCATGCTTCCTGCCCAGCGCCTTTACTACTCTGCCCTCTGTGCTGCCCGCTGGGGACCCGTCATCGTCTGCTTCAGAGAGGGAGTTCTGTGAAGTCCCACTTCCCTTGGGAGCCCACTGTGGCCTGTCACGAGCTCTGGCCCTCCATCTAAACACCTGGGTTCCCACAGCCTTGTCATACAGAATAGTGTCACTGCCCTAAAAAGCCGTATATGCTCTGCCTACTCACCCTCTCTCCTTCCCTCCCTCTGAACCCCTGGCAAATTAATTTTGGAGGAACTTGAATTATTTTAGAGAAAATGGGGGCTATGTAACAATTTTTGTAAAACGTTTTAAAAAATCCTAGTGTCCAGGTTTTATTTCAGAAATAGAGTGGTGTTCTCCCAACCACACACCACCACACATCACACTTGCCAGCAACTCTAAAGGGAATGGATTTGTGACTTGAGGCTGTGCGCTCCGGGTGCCCATGGTGGCTGGCCCAGGGATGGGCCTCGGGGCCCAAGCTCCTGGCAGAGACCTGCATGGTGAGGGCAGGGCTCAGGCCCAGCTGCTTTCCCATATCCAAGGACAACTTTAGCACCAGCTACAGGCTCCCAGGTAAGGGTGGCCAGGAGGGGTGAGGGTGTCTGGGATCCTGTGGGCTTCCTAAAATCATCCTACAGCAGTAGCATGGCAGCTTTCATCATTCAAATTGGAAAAGCTCTGAATTTAACCAAACCTATTTTACAATTGATCATAATGTTG
>NW_012102055.1:5198423-5201550 GCF_000951045.1 Mandrillus leucophaeus | reverse complement strand
CATTTACCATTTCTTTGTGTTAGAAACATTCCAATTCCACTCTTTTAGTTATCTTAGAATATAAAATAAATTAGTGTTAACTATAGTCACCCTATTGTGTTACCAAATACTAGATCTTATTCATCCTATCTAACTGTATTTTTGTACTCATTAACCATCCCCACTTTATCCACCCCCTCCTTGCCAACCTTCACAGCCTCTGGTGCCCATCATTCTACTGTCTCCAAGAGTTCAATTTTTTTTTAAGCTTCCACAAATGTGTGAGAACATACAATATTTGTCTTTCTGTGTCTGGGATATTTTACTTAACATAATGTCCTCCAGTTCCATCCATGTTGTTGCAAATGACAGGATTTCCTTATTTTTATGGCTGGGTAATATTCCATTGTGTATATAGACCACATTTTTTTAAATCCATTCATTTGTTGGATGCTTAGGTTAATCCCCTATCTTGGCTATTGTGAGTAGTGCTGCGATAAACATGAGTGTGTAGGTATCCCTTCTATATACTGATTTCCTTTCTTTTGGACATACACCCAGCAGTGGGATTGCTGGGTTGTATGGCAGCTCTATTTTTAGCTTTTTGAGGAACCTCCAAACTGTTCTCCATAGTGGCCGTACTAATTTTCACTCCCACCAACAGTGTGCGAGGGCTCCCTTTTCTCCACATCCTCGCCAGCATTTGTTATTGCCTGTCTTTTGGATAAAAGCCATTGTAACTGGGGTGAGATGATATCTCGCTGCAGTTTTGAGTTTTATTTCTCTGACGATTAGTGATGTTAAGCATTTTTCATATACCTGTTGGCCATTTGTACCTCATTTCAATATCTGAGAAAAATTACTATTATTCTTTAGTGCAGGCTATTCACTTTATTTTATTTTCCTAGTACCAAACTCTTCGGTGAAATTCCCACATATCTGCTCATGTGGCGGTCATTTCCCCAGCAGCCCGTCTCCACTGTCACCTCTGCGGCTGCTCACAGTGGCTGGCACTCCCTGGGCCACTCTTCTGTGCCATCGCACATTTCCCCTCTGCTACTCCTCCACAGCTCTCTGAGGTGGGAACGGCTGGCCCCATTTCTGCAGGAATGGGGGGGTCTGGCCGAGGCCACATTGCGTAGTCCAGCTGAGCGAGGCAGACACCACTCTACCCATCACCAGTTCCTGTGGCCTTTCCCACTTGACAAACGAAATGCTGAAAATAAAACAGTCCTCCAATGGAGGTTTTTTTCTTCCAGAGGTTTCATTTTCTGGAAATCTACAAGACCCACAAGAATGGCTGGAGGGCCTTTAGTGTGTGTCTTGGGCAAATGTCTGTGGCCACTTCTGATCTGCTGCCTGGGCCTGCTGTCCACACTGAGTTCATTCATAGCAAACGGGTCCACAGCAAATATCTGTACACAGGTCAAAGTTTGAGGGTATCTCAGTGAGTTGTATGAAAAGTGGTGGATGCTTTGGGCTTGACAGTTTCCGTGGCTTCCCTTTTAAGCTTTAAGACTAAAACCCACTGGCTTTGTGCACAATGTTAACTGAAGAGCTCAACTCTGGGGTTAAGAAAGACGGAGGCACAGAGTTTTGATGGGATCACTTGGAAACGAAGGGCCGTTTACTGTAGGGGCAGTTGCAAGCTACAGATGACATTCTGCGAGGAAGGAAGGTGTCTCAGGAGCTGAACATTCAGTGAGCCCCAGGTTTACAACTCGGGTTCAGGTTTCCACTTAGGTTGGCCTCCTGCAGCCCTGGATGAAGTGCAGGGCCCTGTTTGGCCTGCAGCGCCTTTAATGGATTCCATCAGCACATGCACGCCTTCAGCAGCCTCTGACCTGGGCATTCAGCCACCCAGCCCTCCACTTCCCTCAGTTGCATTTACCTGCTGGATCCCAAGTCACTGCTGTTTGGTTTGAACTTTAAAGCTGTGTTTCCCAATCTAAGCCTGCTTCAGATTAGGAAATGATTTACATTTCCCAGCCGGACCCTGGGAGTGAAACTGAAAGTGGGGGCACTGAGGAGAAGGTCCCAGGATACACACTTCGGCCCCGTATGGTTCAGTAACCATGTTCCCACCTTTGAGGTGAGACACCCTGGAATGTGAAGCTTGCTGTGTCACCATGGAGCTGATTTAAAATCTCTAAGCTGGTCGGGCGCAGTGGCTCATGCCTGTAATCCCAGCATTTGGGGAGGCCGAGGCAGGTGGATCACCTGAGGTCAGGAGTTCAAGACCAGCCTGGCCAATATGGTGAAACCCTGTCTCTCCAAAAATATAAAAATTAGCTGGGCATGGTGGTGGGTGCCTGTAATCCCAGCTACTTGGGAGGCTGATGCAGGAGAATCGCTTGAACCTGAGAGGCACAGGTTGCAGTGAGCTGAGATTGTGCCATTGCACTCCAGCCTGCACAACAGAGGGAGACTCTGTCTCAAAAACAAAACAAAACAAACAAACAAAAAAACCCCAAAAAACCCCACCCCTCTAAACGTCAGTTTCTTCACTGGGAAAGTCAAGATGATCACAGTGGCTCCTCTACCCTCCTTAAATCACAGCAAGAGCTGGGATTAAGTGGGGAGCACACTGGGAATGAGGTGTGTGCTCTCTAGCGCTGCCGTGCAATAAGGCGTGTGGGCGCTCCCAGGTAGAAGTGACAATGGAGACGTGGGAGCTGCCCATATAGATGGTAAAAGGAGGTGGAAGCTAACCCAGGCCCCAGCCCTTGGCTGAGCGAAGCGGGGTAGAGCCAGGCTGGAGATTCAACCACGCACTGAGCACAGCTGTTAACGTTCCACAGTTCTGCTAGAGACTCTCGTATTGAAAGAAATATTTTAACTTAAAGTTTCACAAATACCTCATTATTTATACTGCAGAGTCAAATTTCATGCTGAGCACAGAGCCCTTGGGCTATGCAGCCTGATGTCCAGTTAATTCTGCAGTATTTTGAGAAGGAAGTTCTGGTTATAAAAGGATTGTGCTTTTGAGGCACACTGGATGGCTTCCCTATACATCTTTAAAACAACACACACACACATGTTCCGCAAATGGATGGCAAACACAGGGAGAAACTAAAGGAATGCAACCTTCGTTCTTGAGGGCAAGTAGATGCAACTCAGATTCAGTTTTCTGCCAGCACTCTGAGCT
>NW_012102055.1:5159558-5196518 GCF_000951045.1 Mandrillus leucophaeus | reverse complement strand
TTTTAGAGAAAATGGGGGCTATGTAACAATTTTTGTAAAACGTTTTAAAAAATCCTAGTGTCCAGGTTTTATTTCAGAAATAGAGTGGTGTTCTCCCAACCACACACCACCACACATCACACTTGCCAGCAACTCTAAAGGGAATGGATTTGTGACTTGAGGCTGTGCGCTCCGGGTGCCCATGGTGGCTGGCCCAGGGATGGGCCTCGGGGCCCAAGCTCCTGGCAGAGACCTGCATGGTGAGGGCAGGGCTCAGGCCCAGCTGCTTTCCCATATCCAAGGACAACTTTAGCACCAGCTACAGGCTCCCAGGTAAGGGTGGCCAGGAGGGGTGAGGGTGTCTGGGATCCTGTGGGCTTCCTAAAATCATCCTACAGCAGTAGCATGGCAGCTTTCATCATTCAAATTGGAAAAGCTCTGAATTTAACCAAACCTATTTTACAATTGATCATAATGTTGGGTCAAATGAAGGTGGTTTCCTTTTGATACAAGAATGTTAGGAGGAAATTCTGCTTTAAGAAAAGTTTTAGGAACCAGGTATGATGTGTCATGCCTGCAATCCTAGCACTTTGGGAGGCCAAGGTGGGAGGATCACTTGAGGCCAGGAGTTCAAGACCAGCCTGGACAGCATAGTGAGACCCCCATCTCTACAAAAAATAAAAAAATTTAAAAAATTAGCCAGATGTGGTGACACATGCCTGTGGTCCCAGCTACTAGGGAGGCTGAGATTGGAGGATCACTTGAGCCCAGGAGTTTGAGGCTGCAGTGAGCTGTGCTCTCCAGCCTACTGCACTCCAGCCTAGGTGACAGAGTGAGACCCCGTCTCCAAAAAAATAAAAATAAAAGTTTTAGACCTCCCCCAGGTTGAACGATTTCTACGCTTTAGGCTCCTTCTGTATCCATAGGAAGGAGAGAAGCATCTTGGATCCTGGCGAAGCTTAGGGCCAGGTTTCCGCCAGGTACTATGGTGCCATCAGCATTCGTGATGAGCTTTCGGGAAATTTGTATTTCCATGAATATTGTGAATTTTAAAAACAAAAACTATTAACTTTTTTTTCCCAATTTATATTCAAAAGGGGAAGACTACTAGGAGCGATGAAGTACCCCACACAGCCTGCCGTCTAGAAATCTTCGGGAGAGAGGGCCAGGTATGCACATGGCCCGAAGGTGCTTTTTAAGGGGCTGTGTGCATTTGGGTGTCAATGCCACAAAAATCATTTTGCACAGCTGTGAGAAAAAAGTTACACCTTTTGAAGACTGAAATAGAAGACCTTACTGTCTCTGTTCATGCTGCCAATGGCCAGCCTGGTTTATTTGGGAGGACTTAAATTCCCCATCACTTCTGCAAATAATACCCTTTTCCAAGAAGCCCTGGGAGATTTTGACTTGCGGAACTGAATTAACCATTTCTGGTCGATATAGTCCGATCGTTAAGCAATTGACTAAATGTCTCCAGAGGTCATCCTCGCCCGCTCATCCAGGCAGTTCCATCGACAGACTCATAAACGGAGTGGGGATGTGAAGGCTGGCTTGGCCATCGGACACGCTGAAGGCCGAGGAAAGCCGATCAACACGACACACTGGGAGAAGTTGTAGGAAAAAGTCCAGCACATCTACGGGGAAAGAGAAGTGGTAAAGGTGTCCTTTAAAGGCCGGGATCTCAACTCCAAGGCCAAGGCCTTCCTGGCCAGCAGGAAAGGAGTGCTGTGACTGCAGGTGTGCCTTTTCCAGCACTGGCATGGCGTGGCAGGGCACGCTGAACTACGCACCAGGTGGCAAAGAGGGGGCGGGTGGCAGGGAAGAAACACATCACTTTTTCCAAGATTTTTTTTTTTTTTAATAAAAAGCATTCTAATTTTCTCTTGGCATTAAAAAAATAAAGTTTCTGCTTTTAGAGCTGTTCACAGGCTCCCCAAGCTGCCACTCACGCCTGCAGAGAGGGCTGCTGGAAAGTCAGGAGTCGCTTTTTTCCGGGCAGGCAGCTGCCACGAGGGAGACCTGCGGGTTTCCTTAGAGAATGATGCTCTTGCTTGTACATGTCCTTTCCGGCACGGCGGAGGGCAGACTGTTCTCCTTCTAAGATGCCTGCCTGAACGTCAAGCTCAGCCATGAGTCTCAATCTTGTGATACGAGAGGATAGAGTGTAGCTAGTGGGGCTTGGCTCTCTATGAAGCAGCCTGTGTCATGTCTCCATTCGATACACAGAAGGTAGGCAGTGATAAATATCATGGTAGCAAACAGATACCCAAGGCCAGGTATGATATACGGATGCATCTACTTTGGCCTGAATAACATTTGGAATTTGGGTTTCAGGCCTCTCTTTGATGAGTCAGATTAGGCAACGCTGTGTCCTCGTTTTTGTGTGGCAGCCATCAGCTCAGTTGCCGAGGATGCCCTCCATGGTTCGTCCTTGCTTTCCCACCAGCCTGGCCAAAATTGCTCCTCTCCATGGGTCACAGCAGGCATCTTGGTGTGCCAAGCCTGGCAAGAGGTCTGGGTGAGAGGGAGGCAGGATTGTAAACATGTTTCCTAAAGCCCCTTTGCCCCATGACCTCTTCCATGGTGGGATGTCTGCTAAGAACACTAGAAATATGTCCTAGCTTTCTTTTTTCTTCTATCCATCCATCCATCCATCCATCCATCCATCCATCCATCCACCCACCCATCTATCCATCCATCCATTTATCTGTCCACCCATCTATCCATCTATCCATCCATCCATTTATCCATCCACCCATCTATCTATCCATCCATTTAATCCATCCATCCATCCATCCATTTATCCGTCCACCCATCTATCTATCCATCCATTTATCTGTCCACCCATCTATCCATCTATCCATCCATCCATCCATCCATCCATTTATCCATCCACCCATCTATCTATCCATCCATTTATCTGCCCACCCATCTATCCATCCATCCATCCATCCATTCATCCATCCATCCATCCATCCACCCACCCATCTATCTATCCATCCATTTATCTGTCCACTCATTTATCCATCCATCCATCCATCCATCCATCCATCCATCCATCCATCCATCCATCCATTTATCCATCCACCCATCTATCTGTCCATCCATTTATCTGTCCACCCATCTATCCATCCATCCATCCATCCATCCATCCATCCATCCATCCATCCATCCTAACAGATCTAGTGAGGCCTTCCTAAACCCTGTTTCCTTATTTCCAGTGGCTGCTTTCCTCTGGTCCTCTTCCTCTGCTGCATCACTCCACCCTTCAATGAACATCCCTTCCTTCCCTGTGCTTCCATGTAGACTCTTCTCTGTCTCTTCTCTGTCCCAGGTGTGTTCAGAGCTTCTGACATTAACGGTTGCAAAATGGCAGGGAAGGAGAAGACCTAGGGTTAAATTCTTTGCCATGAATAGAATATGGCCCTCATGCCTGTGTCAAACATGTGACGGGCACTGAGGGTACCACGGTGAGAGAAAGCCCCTGCCCCCAGAAATGCACACATGGTGGGTAGGGGTGGGGAATATCAGAGTGCACATGGTGGGTGGGGGTGGGGAATGTCAGAGCTGCTTATGATGGCCTGGCATGGCAGGGCTGCAGAGGGGTGCACGCTGGGGAGGTGGGGGCTAGAGTGGGCTTGGCGAGGCCTGGCACTGTGGCCTTCTTGAGCTCTTTGTCCTCTTTGTCCTCTTCTTTGTCCTCTCAGAAGCTTCATCCCTAGGCTACCTCTTGGGCTAGTGTTTGCCAAACTTCAATCACTTGGGAATCAATCGTTTTCTGTGTCACTACATTACTGAATACTTCCAAATTTTCTTTAAAAATTTTTGTTTAGAGACACCGTTTTGCTTTGTCACCCAGGTTGGAATACAGTGGCACAATCATAGCTCACTGCAGCCTCAAACTCCTGGGCTTAAGTGATCCTCCCGCCTCAGCCTCTCAAACAGCTGGGACTATAGGTGCACACCATCACACCTGGCTAATTTTCTATTTGGTTTCCTTTAGAAACGGGCTTTGCCATGTTGCCCAGGTTGGTCTCAAACTCCTAGCCTCAAGTAATCCTCCCAAGTAGCTAGGATTACAGGCATGAGCCACCAGGCCTGGCCCAAAATTTTCTTTACATTGATTTGTCTTTAAAAAAAAAAACTGAAATAATTACTTTTGTCTTGTCCTAAGTAATGGTATCTATGAAATCACAGGTTTGACGTGCTTGTTATGTTTTATTCTAATTCCTGCCGGAACGAATCCATCATTAGTAAGATGTGGCTGTGCTGCCTGAGCTATCCTGCTGGTAGTAAGCACCTGGTGGGTGCTTACTACACCCTGGGAGGCATCCTGTTCTATTATAGCTTCATGCTGGAGACACACTTAGATTCATCTGGGGATGCAAACCCACAGACTCTGTTACACGCAATTTCTGTGCATTATCTCATTTCATCCTAATTCTAATCCTAGAAAGTGGGACATGTTGGCCCATTTTACAGATGAAGACATAGATTCAGAGAGCTTAAATGAGTTGCCCAAGGTCACAGAGTTAATAAGTGGCTGAACTAGGTCCTACCCATAGTTCTGTGTGACCCATGTTCTGAACAACTGTGCAACCAAATCCCATTTCCTTATGCTTTTTCCTGAGTCTCTCTAGCAACTCTCTTAATCACCCCAGTTTCCCAAGCATCCCCTACATTAGCTAGGATTAGATACGATTGAAATTACAGAAAGTTTCAAAGTAACTGTGACTTTCAAAAGGCAGAAGTGTATTTTTTCATGTAAAGAAGGTCTAGATGGGGAGTTTAGGGCTGCCAGGGTGGTTCCATGGACATCAGAGCACAGTGCATTCACAGGGGCCTTGGCCTCATGATTCAAAATGGCTGCTGAGCTCCAGCCATCACATGGTTCTGGGATGAAGTATGGGAAAAAAAGGACTCATCTCCTTTCTTCTAAGGAGAGTTCCTGGAAGTTTCACAAAGCACTTCCATTTATATTTTATTGGCCAATGGTTGGTCATATGACTTTCTTGGTTGCATGGGAGGCTGAGAACCAGTCATTTATTTTAGATATGATGTACTTCCCTATAAATCAGAATTCTGTTCCTGAAGGGGAGAGAATGGATGTTTTATCAGCTGTGATACCCCAAAGACTCTACAGCATCTATTTTTAACAAAAATCTTTTCTTAAATTTATGAAAATTGGGAGTTGTTTTTGGTTGAAGTTTCCAGAACTAGAACATGTTTATCACTGTAGACTCCAACTACTCCAAAACTGAACACTCTGGGGAAAAAAAATCCACAGAATATTTTCCACAGGCGACTTCTACCTCCAAGCCAGTGGGAAAGTCCCGGTGTCCTCAGAGTCCTACGTGTTCCCGTCTGGCCCGACCTGGCTTAACTGCAGAGAACAGGCACAATTTGCATTCACACTGTCAGGTAGGGTTATGACCATTTTATTCTACTCATGAAAGAACGTAAATGCAGGCATTTCAGTACAATTTTCAAAAATAAGAATAGGAACAAGTATTTCTAGTTATTCCTGGGTTTGCTTGGAAGTGAGACCCCATGACACGAGCAGACACAACCCTGATGCCCTGCAACAAAAAATCCTGAAGACCGAAATGGAAATCTGACTGAAGAGTTCCTTGGGTTCAGCCTGAGGTTGCAAGAATCTGTATCCAGTCAATTTTTTGATTGCTTTGAGGCAGATCTAGAAAGGTGAGATTAATGATTTTGAAAGCAAAACCAACTAGTTATTTGATGGCCAGTTGTAATTGTCACATGCTCTGATCTATACAACAGAAAATGCAGCAGCCTCGAAATGTGGATTCCTTGTCACAACGTAGAGCTGGCCTCAGATGTTTCCTGCTCTACAGAAAAATGGCTTACAATTCATTGGCACTAAGACCGAAATTCTAATCTTCAGCAGAAATCAGCTATTTTCTGAATGGCTTGTAAAAATCCTCTTTCTTAATGCTACAGAGCAGTGTTTTGCCAAAGATCCTGGTTTACCTGGGAATTCAGAAGCTAACATTGCGGCCACATGCAGCGGCTTATGCCTGTAATGCCAGCACTTTGGGAGACCGAGGCAGGCAGATCACTGGAGGTCAGGAGTTCAAGACCAGCCTGGCCAACATGGCGAAACCCCGTCTCTACAAAAAATATAAAAATTAGCAGGGCGTGGTGGTGCATGCCTGAAGTCCCAGCTACTTGGGAGGCTGAGGCAGGAGAATTGCTTGAATCCGGGAGGCAGAGGTTACAGTGAGCTGAGATTGTGCCACTGCTCTCTAGCCTGGGCGACAGAGCAAGACTTTGTTTGTTTAATTAAAAAAAAAAAAAAGAAGCAGCTAACATTGCTTAACACTGGGTGCCTCCCACACCCTGGGCTCCCTTGCCTGGCAGCACTGGTGCTGGGAGGCACTGCTTTGCAAGGCTTTCTCTGCTCCAAATGCATGGTTTGCCTCTGCTGGAGGCCACTGGGACCGGCATGATGTGTGTTGTCTGTGAGCTGAACACCCAGAGCTGTCTCAGAGGGAAATCCTGACTAGCCCACAGGCCCCACGACCTCCCCTGCTGAGGGAAGGAGGCTGTGCTCTCTTGCAAGCACAAGTTTTCCTTTAGGCCCTTTGGTGTCTATAAGAACATGGAATCTGACCTTCTGTGCCTTCATCAGGTCACATTTGCTCTGGACAGGACCAGAAATTCCCTGCCACCCTTGCACCCAGAGTCTTAGTTTTCAGAAAGTTGAAGAATTGCCTGAAGGATCTGTCTGCTGTCCATTTGTTTTTCTGAATCCCAGATACTCAGCCCAGGAACAGCTTAGAAGATGGAATATATTAATTCATGAATTACGAATCTAGCCAGTGCTAACATTTCTCTCCTTGCTCTGATCTCTAAGGAGTGGGAAGCCACACGTGTGGGCTGAGTTGGTGATCCATTCTCAGGATGCAAGTTGACTAAACAAAGACTGATGCTTGCGTTGGTGGTCTCTCCATCTCAACTCAGATTCGTGTTGCTGACCCGGCCTTAGTTTCCCATTTACTGTCCTTTTTCTTTTTACCCCAGCTCTGCTGCTTGTCAGCTTGTGTAATCTAGAGCTAGTTAGCTTTAGTCTCTCTCAGCGTCAGTCTTCTTATCTGTAAAATGGGGATAATGATGGCCCTTCATTGCAAGAGTTACTATCAGAATTCAAGGAGACACTCCAGGTAAAAGATTTGGCATTATGCCTGGCACAGGGGAGAGGCTCCATATCAATGATTATTACTGTTATTGTTCTTAATTATCCTATTGCATATATTTGTGTAGGCTGCCTCAGATCCTTTCTGGTGTGAATCAGAAACTAAAATGTGAAAATACTTTTTTGTTTGCTGCTTAATTCAAAGAAAGTCTTTCTTTGGCATAACTACAGTTTTTCTCCTCAGGGAATGCTTTTCCTCCATTCAAACGTACTGCATAAACTAATTTGCCTGCCATTTTATACAGCAGTAAAGGTAAGAGGACATCGTAACTAGCCTTCATGAAGTTTTGTCTTTCACTGAAGAATTATGTGGAAATAGGCCGGGTACAGTGGCTCATGCCTGTAATCCCAGTGCTGTGGGAAGCTGAAGTGGGAGGATTGAGGACAGGAGCTTGAGACCAGTCTGGGCAACATAGTGAGACCCTTGTCTCTACAAAAATTAAAAAATAAAAATTAGCTGGGCGTGGTGGTACATGCCTGTAGTCCTAGCTATTTGGGAGGCAGAGGCAGGAGGATCACTTGAGCCCAGGAGTTTGAGGCTGTAGTGAGATATGTTCATGCCACAGAACTTAAGCCTGGGCAGCAGAGTGAGACCTTTTTTAATTTAAAAAAGAATTCTGTGGAAACAAATAAAAATTGCATGGAAATTGTTAAACTGAGGCCTTACTTTTTTTGTGTCTGAATTGATGAAAATTAAATACAAACTGTCCAAATGGAGTTATTTCTTTGCTGTTTTGCCTGCTTACTATGTTGGGTGAGCCAAGTAAATCAAAACAGTTAAACCAGTTGTTCACTGAACACATTCAGATGGCAGATGGGAGAAGTGGCCCCGGAATTAAGGCCCAGGCATTCTAAAGCCCAAGCAGACTGCATTTTCTTCTGACCTGTCTGACTTTTGGTCTTACTTGCCAGAGCAAACCAGTTTTCTTGTAGAAATAGCATCATGTTTATACACTTAAGAATTTTGTTTCTATTTAAGTTTACCCTGAAATCATAGGCGTGGGTCATTCACACACTTTGCCAGGGTGGGAAGCTGGGTTTGGCAGTGCCTTACAGCCATGTCTGCTGTCAGGGTACAGGACTGAGACTTAGTGCTCCACCTCTTCCCTTTTATTCCATCTACAGTATTTATTTGCACATTGCTGGTTTCTTAGGGGCTGCACTAATTGAATTTGCACAATAAATCTAGTGCCCTGGAAGTTGGCCAGCTATTTACATTGATTTGTTATATAAGTTCAGCACTAATAGTATGAGGCAAGGTTAGCATTTAATTCTGCAGAAAAGGGGAAGCTCTTAGTGCTTCAGCTTCCCTTCCTGTGCCTGTCTGCTCTCATTCTGTTTCTCTCTTCATAGAGAGCACAACCATTTTCCTTTAATTAGGCTGCAGAGAGCCCAGGCCAGCATTAGGCCAGGCGGCGGCCACTCAGCCTCACTCACAGTCATGCCCATTTCCTATCTATTTTCTGTAGGAAAAGAAAAAAAAAAAGTGTGTATGTGCACATATAAACCCCCATGAGTCAGGGGGACAAAGGAGCCAGGAGGAATGACCTTTTGTGAGGCTGAGGCTGCAAGACCTAGAAAACCCCACAGAGCAAGATATTTCACTCCCTTATTATTCCTTTGGTTAAAGTCATGGCTCTTTAAATTCTGACGAAGTGCTTAGTAGAAATATCATTGACCAGGACAGAACAGACACACCATGTTTGAAATGTGTTTAAAATAATTTTAAAAATAATTAATGAATACATGTTAAAAATAATTCTCTTTCAGAAAATAGGCTTTTCTAATTAATGTGTTCCTTTTTTTTTCTAAAGCTTTTACATAGAGAATAAGAAACTACAAACTGTTTCTTCCCTTTTTTTCTTTTCTTTTTTTTTTTTTTTTTTTTTGGTCACTCTTAGGATTTCAGGGTTGTGGTTTCCAAAAATCAAGCATGAAAATTTAACTAACATATTCCTAGTTCGTATCTCACCAAAACACATTAATGAGGGTAATGGATTACAACCCACAGAATAGTACAGGAATCCATAAGTCCACACCGATAAAAATGAATGAATGAGTAAATAAATGGAGGAGAAGGGACAATTCTTCCTTACAGTAGGATGCTAAGTAATAAAGATATAAGAAATATGGAAGTAGAAAAATCACCATTTGGTAAACAGTGCAGTAATAGTTATTTCAGCCAAGAATTGTCCATGGAGTCTAAAATTAGTGGAGAAAGTTATGAGACATAAGGTATTTATATAGTCTCAAAGTATCACTAATTAGTTATGAAGGTAAGAATACGTGTATAAATCGTCTCAAAGTAGTACCTTTCCAGGGGAAAACCCTGCAGCCTGCATTCTAACCAAGTGATCACAGTTAACAAAACTGCCAGGATCCAGCTCACCAGCTGGTGAAGGACACCTCGCTCTGAGACAGGGCGTTCTCTTGAATTCCTCACAAGGTATCAGAGCCCCATTTGTTTTTTGGAGCTGGGAGGGATAAGAGATGACAGATTTTGGTGACCTTCTTGTTCTACAGGTAGGAAAACAGAGGCCCACAGCTGCACCTGCTGAAGCCCCCATGGTCTGGTCCAGGAGCCATGAGCCGCCAGTGGCTTCTGAGCATGTAAAATGTGGCTAGTCTGGGCCGCGTGCGGTGGCTCACACCTGTTAATACCAGCGCTCTGGGTGACCGAGGCAGGCGGATCATTAAGGTCAGGAGTTCGAGACCAGCCTGGGCAACATGGTGAAACCCTGTCTCTACAAAAAAATACAAAAATTAGCTGAGTGGGGTGTCACACGCCTGTAATCCCAGCTACCCAGGAGACTGAGGTGGGCGGATCACTGGAGCCTGGGAGGCAGAGGTTGCAGTGAGCTGATATCGTGCCATGCACTCCAGTCTGGGTGACAGAGTGAGACCCTGTCACAAAACAAACAACAAAAGTGGCTAGCCTGAATTGAGATGTCCCTCCTGTATAAAATACACACTGAATTTTGAAGAGAATGCAACAAAAATGGAAAATAGCTTATTACTGTTTTTGTATTGACTAAGTGTTGAAATGACAAAAGTTTTGGATATACTGGGTTAAACAGATGATTACATTAATTTTCTCTGTTTCTTTTTATGTTTTTCATGTGACCACTAAAAAGGGTAAAATTTTGTATGTGGCTCCTGTTACATTTCCACTGGACATCACTGGTCTAGATAGAAAGGTGAAGAAAGTGAGTTTGTTGAATGCCTCCTGTGAGCATCATTTCAAATGCAACGATGAACGTGCAGTGCGCCCAGCATCCAGAGGTGCTCAGACAGCAAGAGACGACAGACATGTAAAGAGAACCACACTACCGTACAATACTGTGGGATGGCTGCACTACAGCAGGCAGGAGCTCTGCCATCACTCACAGGTGCTGTGCACAGAGGCACGGGGAGGATCTATTGAAGCACTGGAGAAGGAGTCGGTGTTTGCCAGGGGTATTTCAGGCCCGGGAAAGCGTGGAGGCACAAAGCAGGCAGGGCCTGCTGGGAACGACAGGTAGTTTGACTGCTCTAGTGTCCAGTCAGACGCAAGGTGGGGGGCAGTGGGCGGGGCCAGACTCTAAATGCTTGTGTATGGGGCTTGGACTTTATCTCCCAAGTGATGGAAAGCAATGGGAAGGCTTTACACAAGTGAGTGCTGTGGACATCCTATTTATGTTTCAGAACAGGTGCGCTGGAAGCCGTGTTGAGGCTACACTGGACAGGGTATGGCCAGAAGCAAAGGGGCCCTGCTAAATGCAGCTGCAATGGCAGCAGATGACTGGAGACACATTTAGGAGGTGAGGAGGAAGCAAGTGAGGGAAAAAGGTCTGCAGATATTCCCAGGTCCTGGCTCAGAGGCGCAGGAAAGCAGGAGCACAGGACAGAGAAGTGAACAGGGGCAAATGACAAGGAATGAATCCATTCTTTTCAAAAGTGAAGTAGAGACAGAAGTGCCTGCAGAAGTCCAAAGTGGGAATGTCCAGTTGGCCAGACTGACCCTAGCACAGACGGAGCTGGACAAGGGCCCCAAGAGACAGGTTTGGTTCAAGGAAGAGATGACAAGACAGTTGATGGCAATCCTAGGGAAATCTCAGTATTTCCTGAGGGGTGGTGGGATCAGGGGAGCAGTGGGAGACACTTGAGCAAAGTGTCAGCAGAAGAAGTGACAAGGAACACAGGAGAGGGATCAAAAGGTTGATTCCTACCAGCCAAAAATCACCAGGAACCTGGCATGTAAACAAAGTCAGGTTTATTCAGCTGACTGCAGTAGGAAGAGCAAGGTCCCAAGGGATGTCTTGATAAGAAGGAGTTGAGAGGATCATGAGACAGGATTTGGGCTGATGCCCAACCTCCACATCCTGACAATGCTTGTTAGCACCTATATTTCAGAGAACAGCCATCCTATTGGGTATGAGGTGACATCTCATTCCGATTTTGATTTGCATTTCCCCGTTAAGTAATCATGTCTGACACCTTTTCATGTACTTCCCAGCCATCTATATGTCTTCTTTGAAAAATTGTCTATTTGGGTCTTTGGCCCATTTTTAATTGGGTTATTTATTTATTTTTTCTATTGAGTTATATGAGTTCATTATATATTTTGAATATTAACCCCCATTAGAAATATGGTTTGCAAATACTTCCTCTCATTTCATAGGTTGCCTTTTTTTTTTTTTTTTGAAATTGTTTCCTTTGTTGTGCAGAAGCTTTTCGTTCGATGCAGACCCACTTGCTTATTTCTGCTTTTGTTGCCTGTGCTTTTGGTTTCATATCACAAAAGTCAAGGCCAAGGCCAAGGCCAATGTCAAGGAGCTTTTCCTCTCTGTCTTCTTCTAGGAGTTTGGCCTTGTTAAGTTTGAGAGTCAAGTAAGCAGCTGAAAATACCACCAGAGCTTAGAAGCAAGTCTTGCACACACTGCCTCTAAAATACATCTGAAAGCTGACCATCCAAACTACCATCTCTCACCTGGGATATGGCTGTGGTTCCCTTACAGCTCCATTCCCCATACAGCAGCTATGGGGAATGTTTAAAACATGAATTGGCATATTGCTGCCCTTCATGCTTCGAAACAAGGATCCCAAGTCCAAACCTCCACTTACAGGATCTACATGATCCAGCTCTTCGAACCTTCTCTCCCTCTGCTACAGACACGCTGGGCTTCTTTATTCCTCAAATATCCTATACTTAGTTACTTATCAAAGCGAAGCAGCACTGAAACTGGCCTGCATGACCACAGCTGGGGCTTCGGCATGGATTCTGACTGGAGAGAAGGGCAGTGCCTGAAAGTAAGGGGTGTTGGCGCCCAAGACTGTGGGTGCTCACTGGGGGCAGATAAGCGCTGACATCATTATGAGTGACCACCCGGCAATTCATGTTACTCATAGATATGATCTACCGGGAAGAAAGATTTGTAAGAAATCCTGCGATAGGGACTTTGAGGGACTTCAAATGCCTCCTGTTTCTTCTACTTTTTTTTTTTTTTTTTGAGACAGGATCTTGCTCTGTTGCCCAGGCTGGAGTGCATTTCTTTTCTTCCAGGAAATTACCTTCTCTAGGATTGGGCAGATAGCTCCACTTCCTCTTGGGGAAGGTCTTGATTATGTCGTAACATAAACATAACTAAAATAATGTTTCTCTTACCCAAGGCTGAAGGTAATGGCAGTCCAAAGATATAAACATGTGACCTTAGCCCAAAGAGAGTCTCTTACAATCAAAATGAGAGTTCATGCCAGCCATTTTGGAAACATTACATAATGTGAGTTACATTTATGTTTTTTAGAGACATTTCGGTTTAATTTTTCTGAGGGAAGAAAGATAATAAGAAGGTACATTAATGTTCCCTGACCCTAATTCATGAAATATGCACTGGCCTTCAAAGTCCCTGATTTAGTTTCTCTTTAAAAAATTACTTGTTCATTGTCTCTTTCCCATAAAAGGCAAGAAGAGGACAAGGGTGGGCACTATCTCCACTACTATTTAATATTGTACATGTAATTATAGGCAATTCAATAAAATAAGAAAAATAATTAGAAAGTGGAAGTATTGGAGAAGAAAAAAAAGGTGCTGTTATTGCAACTGATAATCATCTGTCAAAGAAATTCCAAGATAATCTAATAAAATATGCTTAAACAAAAAGAGACTTCAACACAAGAGCAACATACAAAACCAACATCTTTCCCAACTACCAATATTTTTTAAAAATCAGAAAATGTAACGAAACAACAAGATTCCATCTACAGCAGCAACAAAACTATAAAAAATACTAAAATAAACCTGAATATAAATGTGCAAGCTCTATGAAAAAAAAACCTATCAGAGTTCACGGAAGAAAATTTAAAAAGACCTGAATGGTAATATTCCATTGTATAAATGTACCCCAAATTAACCTGTAACTTCAATTCAGACTCAGTTAAAATTCTAAAAATAATTTTTATAAAGTTGGACATGATAATACATTCAGAAAAGTATAAGAATAGCTAGAAGTCTACACATTAAAGATATCAAGTCAACTTATAATGTCTCCATCACTACAACAGCATGGAAGAGTACAGAAACAGACAAAATGGAGCAAAGAAACAGGGTAGTAAATTCAGAAACTGAACTATCTGTAGAAAAGATTTTGGCTCAGTGTACGATAATGGTAGTATTTCAATTACGTAGGAAAAAACATGAATTACTTAGAAAGAGTTGTTGGGAAAATTATCTCTACATTTGGAAAAAGTAAAATTAAATTCTTGTATTCCACTGCACACAAGCACACACACAGTTTTCCAGATGAATTAAAGATGTCAATGTAAAACAAAGCTATGAAAGTGATAGAAAATAGGAGCATATTTTACAATTTCCAGGTGGAGAAATTTTCCTGAGTAGGAGACAGAATTCAAAAAGAATAATTTTGTTATTCTTCTTTGTTAGAGAAGTTTTGATTATGTAAAAATTCAAACCTTTATATAAAAAAAAATCAAAAACAAATGATAAAAGTGAATAAAAAGACAAGCCACAAATTGGGAGAAAATCTTTGCAGAACACATATCCAATAAAAGAACAGTAAACAAAATACTCAAAGAGCTCTTAAAACTCAACAGTAGGAAAACAAACATCCCAATTTAAAAATGAGCAAAGGAGCTGAACACGTCACCAAAGAAGACATAGAGATAGCAAGCAAGCATTTGAGCTGGGCATGACAGAATGATCCTGTAATCCCAGCCACACAGAAGGATGGCTTGAGCCCAGGAGTTTGAGACCAGCATGGACAACATAGTGAGACCTGTTAAAAATATATATACATTTTAAATGTATTGATCCCAAATTGGTCAATATGGTAAGTCACTAGGGAATTTCAAATTAAAAACAACGATGGGTATGGCTAAAATCTAAAACATTAACAACACTAAATGCTGACATGGATGTGGAACAACAGGAACTCTCATTCATTGCTGGTGAAAATGCAAAATGGTATAGCTACTTTGGCAGACAGTTTGGTGGGTTCTTACAAAAACTAAACACTCTTACCACATCATCCAAAATTGTGTTCCTTGGTAGAGTCCCAAAAGAGTTGAAAACTTATGTCCACACAAAAACTTGTACATGTTATAGCAGTTTTATTCATAATTGCCAAAACTTGGAACCACCAATATATATTTTAGTAGGTGAACAGATAAATAAACTGTGGTACATCCAGACAATGGAATATTATTCAGTGCCAAAAAGACATGGAGGAACCTTAAAAGCATATTGCTAAGTGAAAAAAGCCAGTCCAAAAGGACTACATACTGTATGATTCCAACATATGATATTCTGGGAAAAGGTAAAACTATGGAGACAGTAATTAAAAAGAGTGGTTGCCAGAAGCTTGTAGGGGAGGCAGGAGGAAGGCACCAGCAGGCATAGCACAGAGGATTTCCAGTGGGAAGCCATTCTGTTTCACATTGTAATGGTGGGTACATGTCAGTATACATTTGTCAAGATTAACAGAATGTCCAACATCAAGAATGAACCCTAATGTAAACTATGAACTTTAGTTAATAATAATGTATCAATATTGTTTCATCAGTTCTATCAAATGTACCACACTAAAGATGTAAATAATAGTAGAAACTGTGTAAGTGGCTGGGGGTGGAGGAGGGTAGGTGGGAGCTCTGTACTTTCTTCTTACAGACAGGAGGTCTTGCTATGTTGCCCAGGCTGGTCTCAAACTCCTGGCCTTAAAGGAACTCTTTATTTTCTGATCATTTTCTTCTGTAAACCTAGAACTGCCCTAAAAATGTCTATTAGTTTTAAAGACAGGCTGTAAAATATTTGCAATGTACATAATAAGGATTACTAGTCTTTAAAAAGAATAAATTCTGATAAATAAAAAAGAATCAGGCAAACTAATTAAAATGGGCAAAGAATAACACGTAATTCACAGAAGAATAAATACAAATGACTAATAAACCTATGAAAAGATTCAAAGGACACTGAAAGAAATGCAAGTTGAAAGTACAATGAGAGATACACTTTTTACTCTTTCTTCGTCCTGCAGATAGACAATAAAACATGAAATACATCCAGTGTTCATGAGGATGGGGAGAAACAAGCCCTCTTCTATCCTGCTAGTGGGAATAACTTTTTTTGAAGATAATTTAAAATAATATCTTGATCAAAATTTAAATGTATATACCCACTGATCCGGACATCCCATTCACGCACACAGAGATATATGTTCAGTGGAAACATTACATACAATGCCAGGACAAAATTGAAAATAACCTTAGTAGAAAAATCATTAAGCAAATTGGGATTTAGCTATTCCACGAAAGATAAAAAAGCCATTAAAAAGAGTGAGAACGATGTGTACTGACATGGAAAGAACTTTATATTTATACATATTCTTAAGTGAAAAAACTAGAAGAAAACATGAACAGTACAATCCCATTTGAGAAACACATATTCACAAACTAAGACTGCAGTCAGTGTTGGCCAGAGGAGTGGGACTGAGAGGAGGGAGAAAAGCTCAGTTGGGTGGTGGTAATTTCTTTTTTTTAACAGCCATGTACAATTTTCTATCTTTCCTACTTAATTTTAAGCTCTGTGAAGGAAGAGAGCACGTCTCAATGGCTGTGTTTCAAGTACGCGGCACACTGATGTTCAACAAAAATACATTGAATGCATAAGAATTGAGAATATTAAAACAACTTTAATGGAAATAATCAAGGATATGCCAAAAAGATATATCATCAAGAAGGTTTATTGCAGGGTTAATTATGAAAACAAAAAGTTAAGAGCAACCCAGTTAATTAAGTAAGGCACGCTGGTATGGTAGAACTCTATCCAGTTGTTAAAAAATAATGCCATTAAAATAGAATCTCAAGAAACGGGAACATGTTCAGAATATGCTGAGAAGCTAAAATAGCAAGCTGCAAATCAGCATGTGAAATATTGTTTATGTATACATTTTATATTTAGAGAAAAATTTGAAAGGACATACACCAAAAAATTAACAATGATCACCTCTGAGTGATTGCTTCCGGGTAACTGGTTTCTTTGCAATTCTCTCTTTCATACCCCGCCGCCCAGATCCCCCATATTGGGCTCCGCAATGATCATGTACTACTTTTATAAACAGAAAACAAGGCTTTATTTTTAAAAATCTCTAGAAATTTAGCTCTGCAGTTTAGATTTTTATATGACTTCTTTCTAGGGGCCTTTAGATGCAGCCCTCGGCTTTTGGATACTGGCTCTGTGCATTCCATTCGTTATTAATACAACTTGTCTGTTTACATCTTAGCCATCGATACTCTTCAACTTCTGTCTATCTGTTGAACTGAGACTTTCACTTGCTAAAACTAATAAAGAACATTCTGAGCAATCATATATTAACTCTTTGGGAAGAGAATTCTCTTTTTTAAGAGATGGGTCTATTATTTGCTTTCTGGGCATTTGAATTTCATACTTGTTTTTAGGAACAAATTGTGTTTGAAGGTAGGGGACTGTGTGTATTTCTTACTCTCTTTTGAGCTCCTGAAAATTTAGGGTTGTTTGTTGTCCTTTTTTAGAAAAATCGAAGACGAAGGCTGAATAACTTCTGCAGTTCCTTTCACGCCTATGCTGAATGAGGTCCATTTATTCCATGGGGCCCTCTTTAAAAGTATACTGGCTCAAACCAGAATCCTTGCCTAGCTGAGGCTTCGGCAGGAAGAAGTTGAAGTCGAGTGGCGGAGTAGTTCACAGGTATGGGGCTAGGCCCCAGGGCAGCAGCACTTTGTCTAAGAACAGTGATCACAAAGTCAGAGCTGCATAATCTCATCATGAAGGGCCATCTGACATTATTGAAAACAAAGTCATTATTACGATAACTTTAACAGTCTCAAGCCTGGAAACCACTCACAGTCTAATTCAATAAATAAGCTACTTAAGTATAGAAAGTCACAAGGAAGAACAGATTTTGTGTCATATTAGTAAATCTGATTTTCATTAATGCAAGATGAATGTCTTCTATGAAACACTTTCCTATCATATTAATAACATGATAGCAAACAGCATTCACAGGTTGCTAGGCAACACGAGGACCCTCTAATGATCTCCTCTGTTCTCGAGAGGCCACAAAAGGAAGATGCCAGAACTCTGAAGGTAGTTCCCATTTCTCGGCAACTGTTTCTGCTGGAAGACCACCATGGGGCGGGAAGGGAAGGGAGTTAATGATTCCATTTACCATAGCAAATATATACCACTTCCCTCTTTCCTCTCTTGCACTGCCTTACTATGTGGGAGAACAAGAATTGAGAAGGGGGCTTAGATACAGGAGGTCAAGAGTTCTCAGACCATACCTCTTTTCCTGCACCCAGGTAGGCAACAGGCTGCTGTGAAATCAGGCTAGGAAATGGAGTGGAGGCCTTGAGGTTGTTTGCTGAGCCTTATTTGTTGGAATCTGCTCAACCCCCTGCCATCCCTCTCTCTTTGTGGGGGTAGGCCCCCAGCAGTCATGCTGGGACTTCATGCCAGGAAATAGGGAACGTAATTTGATCCAAGCATTTCAGTTATGGATTAATGTGCAACAACTACTCCAAAACTCAGTAGCATAGAGCAACAGCCATTTTATTATGCTCACGATCACTTGGCTCTGCTCCATGATGACAGGGGTATCAGATGGAACAATGAGTGACTGGGAGCCACTCAGATGACTGGGGCTGAAACCATCTGGAAGCTTCTTCACTCACATGTCTGGCACCTGGGTTCGGATGACTTGAAGGCTTGGCTCAGCTGGGACACTCTGCTAGAGTGTCCTGTATGGCCTGTCCACGTGGCTTGGGCTTCCTCACAGCATGGCGGTCTGAGGATGGTTAGACTTCTTACATGTCAGGCCAGGAAATTCAGAGGGAATATTCTAGCAAAAAAGTTGGACACTGCATGGCCTTCTATAAGCCAGTCCCAGAAGTCACATGGTCTCATTCTGCCAAACTCTATTGGTAAAAGCAAGCAGTCATAAGCTTGCCTAGGTTCAAGGGCAGGGGACATACACCTGACACTCTTTCTGGGAGGAGGGCCAAATGGTTTGCAGTCATAGTTTGAAACTGTCCCACCAAGCCATACCTATCAATCACTCTCCAAGGAAACTGGAGTTGGGACCAAGGTGCATCTGGATAATTTCTATGGGTTTTGGGGCTTGTAACGTAAACATGGGAGCTGTGGGGGAAAGCAGAGGATGTCAGTCTCCAAGAGAAAGAAGCAGCCACTGCATGGTCTCTCCTCTCCCTGCCTTGTCTGTCCTACTGTGGTTCCTTCCCCAAACCCAGTCTTATCTCTGCCCTTTGTCCTGTTAGATACAACCATGAATCTTCACAATGGATTTTCCTTTTTACCTTAAATCTATAGCATTGGTTGATTTCTGTTTCTTGCAACCAGAGTGTTAAGTAATTCAGAGATTATCAGATACTTTTTCAATGATTGTTGATATAAATATGATTACTTATATAAGCTACTATCACCTATCACCCAGTTTCAACAGTTAATGACTCACGGCCCATGTCATGTCATTGCTAGCTCCTCCTACTCTTCTCCCTCCTGGGTTATTTTGAAGAGAATCACCAGACCCTTCTTATTTATTAACCTTCGGCATAGCTATTGACACCTTGCTATGATAAAGGAAGTTTTACCTTTTTAAACTCAAACCCTCACTTCTCTCTCTCCCAATTTCCCAAATAGTTTGTATCACAGTTTTTTGGTTAAATTTGAATTCTGTGATTACATTATTTTAACAATGCAAATATTAATCACAGGCCTTTCTCGTATAACTTTTAACTTTTCTTAGAATTAATAACTGCCCTATTTTTCTTAGTTTTCAATGTATCTAGTACAATTTTTTTTCAAAATGTTCCAGCAGCTCTGTAAAGCACCCTTCAAAATTATTTTCCATGTAAACATATCAAATAATCCAAGTAATTAATTGTGCCCAGGACCCCTCCCTCCTCTCCTCTCTGGCCCACCTGGCTGTCCTCTTGGCAGCTGGGACTGCTCTGCACTGCCCCTCAGTGCCACAGCCCCTGCCTTACTCCTTCTTAGTTTACAACTTCGGTTGCTTCTCAAAAATAACTCCCTATTATGAGAATTTTAAATTATGTTTAAGTTTGAAATATACCTAAAATGAGCTCCCCTCATCCATTACCCAATTAAAACAGTTATCAGCTCATGGGCAGTCTTGGGTCATCTCTAGTTCCTTCTACCATTCTCCCTCCTGGGTTATTTTGAAGCAAGTCTCCAGACATTTCAGTATGTATCTCTAAAAGATAATGGTTCTGTTTCTAAATATATACATATATATCTGAAATACCATTTTTACAGCTAAAAAAATTAATCATAATTCCTTATCATCATTAACTCTCCAGGTTTCAAATTTCCAATCACCTCATAAATTGCATAGATTTTTGTTTTACAGCTTATCTGAATCAGGATCCAAATAGGTTGATATGTTTTTAAAATCTATTCTAATTCATAGGCCCCGCCCCTCGCCACTGCAAGTTTTATTTCTTGCAATTTATTTGTTGAGGGAATCAGGCTGTTTGTTACATAGTTTCCCACTCTGAATTTAATATACTGCATCTCTGTGCTTTACATGTTTCACACGTTCATTTATCCTCTCTTTTCTACATATTGGTGGTAGATCAACAGTCCTGGTCAGACTCAGGTTCAGTTTGGCTTGTTTTTCACAGGTGATGTGTTTTCCCAGCAAGGAGTGCGTACGGTCTGCCTGTCTCCTTTTCTGTGTCAGCAGCCACTGATGCTCCATACCCATGTCCATGATTCTCTAGGGGTTTCTGGAAAATGATGATATTCTAGTCGTACCATTTCTCCTTCATTTATGAGCACTGATAGTCCTATCCCATCGGTTCTTACTTGATGGATGGTAATTGGATTAGTCCATTCTTGCACTGCTATAAAGAAAGACCTGAAACTGGGCAATTTATAAAGAAAAGAGGTTGAATTGGCTCACAGTTGCACAGGCTGTACAGGAAGCATGTCTAGGGAGGCTTCAGGAAACTTTCAGTCATAGTGGAAGGCAAGCAGGTGTGTCTTCCTGGCCAGAACAGGAGGAAGAGAGAAGAAAGGGAGGTGCTATGCACTTTTAAACAAGCACATCTCATGAGAACTCACTAACTACTACAAGAACAGCAAGGGGAAAATCCGTCCCCATGATCCAATCACCTCCCACCAGGCCCCTCTTCCAACAATGGGGATTGCAATTCAACATGAGATTTGGGTGGGAACACAAATCCAAACCATGTCAGTAATAGAATTATTGTTCGGAATTATTTCCTTTCAGAACTTTGAAGACATTGCCTCATTATGTCTTAAGTTCTGAGGCTGCTATTCAAAAATCTGATACCAGTTTGATTCTAGTTCCTTTTTAATTGACCTGCTTTACTCACTGGAAGCTTTTAGGAGCTTCTCATTATTCCTGGAAGATGGGGAGCAATGCAGAACTATGTATTATGGGCAGGCCACTGCTTCATGCTAGGGGAATTCACTCAGCCATGAGGGATAACTTAGGACAGGCTGTATAAAGAATCTGGGTCTTGGGACAGCCAATGGGAGGCAGAGAAAAGGGCTCTGTCTTCTCTGGCCCCTTCCTATCCACAGAGAATTACACCATGCATTTCTGCACTGCATCATGTGGCCTCTTAGGAGCCAGATCTTATGACCTGTGGTGTAGAATTTTATCCAAGTCCAGAAGTGGAAGGAGGATCCAGAACCACTCAGGGAATCCAGCGAGGCTGAAAGTCTGTGGATACATCCAGTAAGTAACTGATGTTTAAGGAAAGCTTTTTGTCTGCCCAGGATCCCTCCTGACCCCCAAGCATTCTTGACCCCTGGCCTCAGGGCTGGGACATGGCCATGCTGATGGTCTAAGTGGGCAGACACATCATGGGAGCCAGACTGTTTGGAGTCCTTCCGCAGGAACTTTTCAAGGTGGCACTAGGGAAGAGAGGGTGCTCTGTCCTCTAAATAGCAAGCTGTAAGATGCATGAGCCTGGGACTCCCCATGATTTCTACCATCAGGGGAGGCCAATCCCAGAGAAGGAAGCAGGAACAAAGGGCCAACGGTGTTTCAAATCCTGCCTCCAGCGCCAGCCCTGCACTCCTCGGTTTAGCTGCGAGAGACATGAAAGTCTCCTCCCAGTGTCCACTGGTTTCAGCTGGGCTTCTATCACTTGAAGACAAAAGTTCCTGACTAACGCTTATGACCAAGAAAAATATAAATAAAACCTTTAAAAATGCTTTATCCAATAACTTCTTGAAAGGAATGATTTTTTTTTAAATACTCTGAAATTAAAAATGCTTCTCTGCTTCGTATCTCTTCCTACTTAGTATGCTGCAGATTGAGCTGTTGCAATACAGGCCTAAGTTGGCACTTCAATCCAGCACATAATTGGAAAAAGAGTGGGGTCACGTTCGTTCATGTGTCAAATCCTCCCCAGGGCTCCAGCAGCCTTGGAGGCACCCTGCATAAGGTCCACTTGCAGATCTGTCCTGAGGGCAACGATTGACCCAAGAAGGGACGTCCTTCCTGGTACGAGAGATGGTTTGAGTTGGGAGCCTGAAAAGCCCAGCAGATCCCTGGTAGCCAGTCCATGTGAATATCCTGAATGAGTTCTAGCACTGGTCAATTATCACATGCAGAAAGCCTACAGCTTGCAGGCGCCGTTTGTCAGCTGGGGCTGCTAGTAGCTGGGAACTAATCATTAAGTCTGCCAAGGAGCAGAGAAGCCTTTCTCCCAGCAGCCTCACGGCCTCCAGCGTGGTGTACATTTTCCTATTTCACTTGGATTTGCGCCTAATGATTGAACTATAGATTATTAATGCTGTGAAGCTCTGGGATCCCAGCGTGACTGTGCTGGGCTCTATTCTGCCCTCAGAGCCTTCAGCACGTATCCTGGCCTGGCAGACAGTGCCCCAGCAGCTGTCAGAGCCGCTGGGTCCAAGAAGGTACCGTGGGATCCAAAGAGTGGCTCCTATTAGCAGCTGCAGGGGCATCGTTGGTGGCATTTGGTGCTCTCTTCTCCCCAAATTACTAGAGAGAATGAATAATAAGTCACAAAACACAACTTAAAGTTTGCGAAGAGGGTGACAAAAAGTATCTTTTTAAAAGAGAAGCGAAAATGGCTGAGGCCATGCTGGGGCTCTGCCATCTGTCACTGTGCACAGCTGTCTGGGTGTGTGCTGGGGACACCGCTGAGCAGCACACACAGAGCCAGGCTGAAGACGTTTGGGGCCTGCAGCAGTGCAATCCCAGGGCAGAGAGAGGAGCTGTGCAGCCGAGCAACTGTGGAACAGTCCCTCCAGGGGTGACTCTGATCTGAAAGCTTGTCCTTTAGTTTTCAAAGACACCCCAGGGAATAATTATAAGGCCCCTTTACAGATAAGGGAAACAAGGCTTAGAGGAATTGAGAGACTTGCATAAGAGGATGGGCACAGTGGCTCATGCTTGTAATCCCAGCACTTTGGGAGGAGGCAGGCAGATCACTTGAGGTCAGGAGTTCGAGACCAGCCTGACCAACATGGTGAAACCCCATCTCTACTAAAAATACAAAAATTAGCCAGGCATGCTGGCTCGAGCCTGTAATCCCAGCTACTCAGGAGGCTGAGGCATGAGAATTGCTTGAACCTGGGAGGTGGAGGTTGCAGTGAGCCAAGATCATGCCACTGCATGCACTCCAGCCTGGGTGACAGAGTGAGACTCTGTCTAAAAAAAAAAAAAAAAGGTTTGTATAAGAGCATCACTCAGCAAATTCTGAAGGACCCTCACTGCTATGGTTTTTTGAGATGGGGTCTCACTCTGTCACCCAGGCTAGGGAGTGCAGTGGTGCAATCTTGGCTCAATGCAGCCTCTGCCTCCCGGGTTCGAGCGATCCTCTCACCTCAGCCACTCGAGTAGCTAGGAGTACATGCATGCACCAAGACACTCTGCTAATTTTTTTTTTTTTTTGTAGAGATGGGGTCTCACTATGTTGCCCAGGCTCCTCTTGAATGCCTGGGCTCAAGTGATCCTCCCCCCTCAGTCTCCCAAAGTGCTGAAATTACAGGCACGAGCCATCACACTCGCTCTCATGTTGAAATTTGATCCCTAATGTGGCAGTGTTGGGAGGTGGGGCCCAGTGGAAAGTGTGTGGGTAGTGGGGGCAGATGCCTCATGAATAGCTGGTGCCATTCTTATGGTAGTGAGTGAGCACTTGCTCTGGAGAAACTGAATTGGTTCTCATGAGAATGGATTCGTTCCCTCAGGAGCAGTTTGTTTTAAAGCCAGAGTGACCCTTGGCGCTGTCTTTGCAGGTCTCCATTTCCCCTTTGACCTTCCCCACCAGGTTATGATGTAAAATAGCAGAGAAGCTCTCACCAGAAGCCAGCGTCATGCTGCTGTTGAACTCCCCAGCTTTGCAGAACTGTGAGCTCAATAAACCTCTTGTCTCTACAAATTACCCAGTCTCAGGTGTTCTGCTATAGCAACACAAAACAGACGAAGACACCCACGGTGTGCTCTCTCCTTTTCACTCATGTTACTCGGTTTGGTGAGAATTAGGACACTCCCTTTATGCCTAGAGAATGAACTTAAGGCTGGTATAATGTCAGAACCAGGGACTGGATCCAGGTTCTGACATGGATGCCATTCCCATCATTGCTACACAGAAGTGTCCAGTGGGTACCATGGGCCTTGGACAGAACGACCATCTGCCATTGGAAAGAGCAAAACGCTCTCTGTTTGCCTGCATTGCAGCCTACTGAATTGTGGGGATACAAAGAAGCAACAAACTTGGGGTGTAAATCTCTTAGCCTGCTCAGACTGATATAACAAAATGCTATAGATTGGGTGGCTTAAACAACAGAAATGTATTTCTCACTATTCTGGAAGCTGAAAGTCTAAGATCAGTGTGATAACATGGTTAAGTTCTGGTGAGGGCTCTCTTTCTAGTTTGTAGATGGCCACCTTCCTGCTGTGTCCTCACATGACACAGAGAGATAGAGAGAGAGAGTCAGAGAGAGAGAGAGAGAGACAGAGAGTGTGACATCTGTCTCTTCTTCTCCTAAGAGTCCCATCTTTATGATCTCATTAAATCTTAATTACCTCCTAAAGACCATATGTCCAGATACAGTCACATAAGGGGTTAGGGCTTCAACATATACATTTGGTGAGGGGACATAATTCAGTCCACACTGTTGGGGCTATAAGTAAGGCTATCAGTTGGAAGACAGGCAACAGAGAAGTTAAACAGACTAGTGAGATACAGAATAACTCAAGAAATGTTGGTTGGCATGGGTAGGATGGTATATGTAATATGGGGGCTTTGCCATGTATTATTAGTCTGGAGCTGTTATACAATATATAATAAATACATACTAAAATTTGAAAAAAAAATGGTACTTTAACAATGTTGCTCCACTGTTTTCTGGCTTTCATTGTTTCTGATGAAGAATCTGTTGTCATTTTCATCTTATTCCTCTGTAAAGAATGTGCCCCTGTCTCTTGCTGCTTTTAAGACTTTCTCTTTATCATGGGTTTTGAGTAATTTGATTATGATATGCTTTGGTGTAGTTTTCTTCATTTTTTTTATGCTTGAGATTCATTGAGCTTCTCAGATTTGTGGGTTTTCATCAAATTTGGAAAAATTTTGGTCATTATTTCTTTAGGCCACTTGAAGTTGTCCCATTCCTCACTGATACCCTGTTCATAGTTTTATATTCTTTTTTCTCTGTGTGTTTTATTTTGGGCACTTTCAACTGTTACGTCTTCAAGTTCACTTACCCTTTTCCCAGCAAGGTCTAATCTGCAACTAATCCCATCCAGTGTAGTTCTCGTCTCAGACACTGTAGTTTTCATCTCTAAAAGTTTGATTTGGGTCTTTTCTATGTTTTCCACATCTTAACTTTTTAATCATGTGGAATGCAGTTATACTAACAGTTATAATAGCTGTTTCAACATGCTTGTCTGCTCATTCTAACATCTGCATCAGTTCCGGTTGGTTTTGTTGACTCATTTTTCTCCTCATTATGGGCTGTATTTTCTCGTTTCTTTGCCTTCCCAGTAATTTTTTGATTAGGTGTCAGAAAATGTATCATTTTGTTATGTGTGGAAATATTCAGTATTTCTATAAACATTCTTAAACTTGTTTTCAGATGTAGATAAGTAACTTGGAAAGCATTTGATGCATTCATGTCTTGCTTTCAAGATTTATTAAGTGGGACTGCAGCAATGTTTGGTTTAGGACTAATTATTCCCTGCTACTGAGATGAGTCCCTTTTGTGTACCCTACCCATCGCCTCATTAATCTTAAAGTTCTCAAGTCTGGCTGGTGGAAACAGGCAGCGTTCCCAGCATTGCGTGAGCATTAGACACCGTCATGCTTTTTCTAATCCTTTTGAGTGGTTCTTTCCCCTGTCTTGGGCAGTTTTCTCGCCACATGGACTGATCAGTTCTCAACTGAATGCTTCCAGGGGAGGCTTCTGCACATCTCCAAGCTTCTCTCTCTGTGCAACCTTCTCCTCTCCAGTACTCTGTCCTGATAACTCCACCTGCCTTGGTCTACCCAGACTCTCAGCTCCCTCTCCTCAACTCAGGGCTCTGCTTGGGCTCCACTTCCCTTTGCCTGGGAACTCTCTCAAGACCGTTAGCTGGATCAACCATAGGGTTCACCTTCTTTGTTTCCCATCTCTCAAAGATCACTGTCCTTCATTGCCTGTTGTCTAATATCTTTTTTTAAAATTGTTTCTTACATTTTGGCAGCTATTTAGTTGTTTCATGTGGGAGGGTAAGTCTGGTTCCCCCCAAAAATTGAAAAAAGTTATTGAATTCCACAACATCTGCTCCTAGGATTTTGGATAAGGGTTTTGTGGACCCGTATATTATTAGAACCATCATCCTCACTGGTAGTAGATACAAATACAAACTCCAAAGAGTCTTCTTGATAGTTTTGTATTGGGGGGCTGACTTCTGATCAAGGTTATGATTAGTTAGCTATGAGAGATATTATAGACTGTTTCAGCCAGCCACACTCAAGATACCGTGTAGCATGATTTACCCAAAATATCACAGGTTGGGAAGTGAAAGACTACAATTTCCAGACTCATGTCCAGTGTAGGTTCTACATGGGACTGAGTTTCATCCAGAGAGACGGCCCAGTGCAGGACTTGGACGATGGACATGAACACCATGAGGTGGAGATTCTGCCTCCACTCTATTAAACACCCTGAGGAGGAGACTCTGCCTCCACCCCGTGGAACAACCTGAGGAGGTGGTTCCACTGCATTTCTTGCTTTTGCTGGCAAGCCTGGCTGTGACAGTATTTGGTGTCAGCTGTAGCAGAATCCCATGGGGGCAGAAATCAGGGTTTAGTGTACCCATTTTGCTGGTGTGGATTATGCCAGAGAGGATTGTTCGTAGAGTTGGCAACTGTTGTGGCAGTTTTTTCAGTTCCACGAATTCCTCACTGTGGCAGAGACTGGCTAGGCCTGCGGGGCCATTTTCTGAATTTTTCGTGGAAGGCAGGCTGAAGCCTGCTCCTCCAGCCCATTCAAGGAATTGTACAAAGCACCCATAACTGGCAGTACATTGCTTTCTGTTGAAACTAGCTAGAGAGGATTTTGCTGTCTGCAATGGAATTCTAGCGGAGAGACGAACCATGGTACTTACTCACAGTGTGGCTGAGGAAGAGGAGATGATCTGGCCCTGCCCTTTCCTGGTTAATGTGTGCCTGCTTTGCCAGGCTTTGCAATCTGTAGTTTCTTTTGAACAATCCATTAAATGCTCATGTCGATTTTGTGGGGGTTTAGTTTAGTTAAAACCAGAACCAGATACACAAAAGCTGCAGTAGGTTCCAAAGTTAACTAATAAGGGCTGGGTGTGGTGGCTCATTCCTGTAGTCCCAGCACTCTGGGAGGCTGAGGCAGGTGGATCACCTGAGGTCAGGAGTTTGAGACCAGCCTGGGCAACATGGTGAAACCCCATCTCTACTAAAAATACAAAAATTAGCAGGGCATGGTAGCTCATGCCTGCAATCCCAGCTACTCAGGAGACTGAGGCAGGAGAATCACTTGAACCCGGCAGGCAGAGGTTGCAGTGAGCCAAGATTGTGTCACTGTGCTCCAGCCTGGGTGACAGAGCGAGACTCTGTCTCCAAAACAAAAGCAAAAACAAAGTTAATTAATAAAGTTGACCCCTCCAAGCTGTGACACTGTCCCATTACGGTATGTTGAGGCCACGTAGGATGCACAGCTGTCTTCCATCTGGCTCAAGAGGGCACCCATGTGTGTGCTTTGAATACTAATAAAACACAATTTCTGTTTTTTTTTTAAAGATAAAATTATAAATAGAAGTTGTAATATTTTCTTCCTCCACACATGAATTATCCTGGGCATCTTCTGAGGTATTTTATCAGAGAAGCAAAATTATTCTCATGTCCCAAACATTATTATTATTATTATTATTGCCAATCGTCTTATATAGGTAAATGATGAGTCAAACACAACAACTGCTTTTTCTAAAGAATGGTCATTGCATGATGGAAAACCTACTCCTATTTGTCCTGTATGAAGGAAATTTGACAGAAAGTCAGGAAACTGATTCTGGTCCTATTGGTGCCACTGTCTCGGTTGTGGCACGTGGCAAGCCCAGCTACTCTGGTTCTCCCTTGCCTCACCTGTACGAGACAAGTGTGTGGGGCTGCAGTTAGGGTTTGCCTGGCACCTGGGTTCCCAGGAAGGAGAGCTGTGCTGTCTGCAAGCTTGCTGCAGGTCTTATTTCTAGGAGCAAATAGCAGTTCCCCTTCAATTCTTTTCATCTCATAGTGCAATCATCTAAAATAGTTACTGGGTAGTGGGATTAGGTATAGATTTTATATTCTACTTGGCATTTGAAATGTTTTTCTGCATTCTCTGTAATAAACACACATTGCTTTTGTAGTGGAACATTTTAAAAATCAAACAAATACGCTTAATTAAATAGCCCTCAAAAAGAAACCTACAGAGACTCAGGTGTAGGAGGGAAAGAAGGAGAATGCTGCACCTGTGACTCCCAACTGCTCAGGTGGCTTCAAAGCGTCTCTTTGCAATTGTTAGTTTGCCATAAAAAATTTAGGCAGGCAGGCCAGTTCCTTCTCATGGCTCAGTAGACTGAGAACATGATTTCTGAAATGCATTTATTTTCACAGTTCCAACAACAGTAAAACAACTCCGTTGTTTCTTGGAGTTTGGCGAAGAGGTATTTATATTAAAGCAGCTTAGTGCCTTAAAGATAACCACAGCTCATCAGCTATTATTTTAAACTCATAAATAATTACCTTCAACCACATGCTGCCAGATGGGTATGTAATGAAATGGAGGAAGAAAATCTATAAAGGACTTTAACTCCTGCTGTACAAGTTTGAAAAGAACGGCGATTTTTCGAAGATGTGCAGAGGGATAGAAGTCAGTTCTGAACATACCAGTCAGCGTTCCTAAACCCCAAATCAAGACTTGGGCTCTGACAACAAGACAGGATGTTAGTATTCAAGGTAGTCTTGATAACTCTGGTAGGGAAGTGCCAGGCTGCCTGGGGTTGGCCAGCTGAGCCTGAAACAAGTATAAGGATAGGGTGAGATGGAATTTTTATCTCACTCAGCAAGGCCGAGTGTCCCTTGTAAGGCCTGCAGAGTGACCAGGTGCCCCAGAAAGCTTACCTGTTCCACCCCTTCTCCCACACCAGCCCCCTCCCCACCTGTACACCTTTGGTACATGATCTGGAGAGAATGTTTTCTCAGTGACCCCACAAAAGCAGGCACAGAGGGAAATTACTTCCTCTGTCTCCACTGGGCCTTCACTGAGCACATATCTGTTAGCTTCCACATCGGCAGGTCAGAAACTCGGATCCAAATGGGGCTGGCGATTAGCATTTTAGGGAACAATTGTTCATAGATGCTGCGTCCAACACACCCACTCCAAATTCCGTGGATGCAACTGGCCTACAGCAGCACCGTCCAACACAGCTTTCCACAACAATGGAAATGCTCTCTTCTCCGCTGTCTGATATGGTCGCCACTCGTCACATGAGGCAGTTGACTATCATAGGGGACAGCGCAGGTCTAAAGTATTAGTGATTATTGACAATGCATGAAACAATGTTCCAAAGCAACTTTTAAAACTATATGGCATTAGATTCTAGACACACTTTACAACTCAAACAGCTCATAATTTTACATTTTAAATGATATTAAGAACGCCTTTGGCTGCTTTGGGTGCCCAGTGGTTTGAAATGAAATCATTTTTAAGTGAAGCTTATATGGAATCATCTGATCCATCCCTTTGCTATAAAGTGCCCTGGGAGGTACATTATCGACTCTCATCTTAGCACATTTATTCTAAGTAAAGCACCAGATTTCTCACTTATTTAATTATTGATAATGACCTCTCTCTAAATAAATTTTTTTCTTAGAGCGTGACTCTGAAAACAAGCATATTCAATGTCATATGTAATCCCATATAGACACTTTTAAAAATAAGGTATAGCAAGCACATATACGAATGCAATTTTAAAACACTTGCTCATTTAGATTATTAAAAGAAGCACTGCATTTTCTTAAATCTGTATTAATTTTGAAGGGGGAGGGAATACTGCATAGAAGGCTGGAAGTGTTTCTGTCTCTCCATAAAGGCTAATATTGACGTATAGCGAACATGAACACACGAGCTAAGGTCATTACAAAGCTCTGCCCTTGTACAGTACTTTACATACTTTTAAAAAACTTTTTGCACTTGTACTTTACTTTCCATCAACATATACTTTTATCCCATGATGTGGGAAGATTTATCATGGATTACATCTCCATTTTATGGGTGAGGAAACTGATGCTCAATGAGATTAAATGGCTTGTTCAAGTTCACAAAGCTGATAAGCAAGAAGTCAGGAATGTGACCCCACTGTTGGTCTTAGTCTAGTGTCCTTTCCACGCTAAGGAAAGTGAGGATTTGCTTTCACCGACTGTAGGAGTTTCAAACTAAATTCTCTTAGGATATATACCAAGTGTGTACAGGGGCACAGGACAAAGAGGGTGGTCGGGGTGGCAGCTAAGAAGACAAGGGCGGGGGCTGTGGATAACTGGGAGGTGGCAGTGGTGGGCTCACCATACGATATTTCTTCGTTTTTATAAAGCTTGGTGAAGAGTTCAGTTTTTTCCGTAATATTGCAGACATGAGTCAGCAGACGTGTGTGAATTGTGTCTCACACTATATGATTTGTCTCATGTATGGTTCACATTTCAGCACAGTCTTCCGGGATGCAGGGCCATCCCTGTGCTGAAATTGTCTCCCCTGAGTATTAATATGTGATTTAAATATACATATTTCCTTTCAAATACTGAAACACTAGTTTTCTTGTATAGCCAGGGAGAATGCCAGCGCCTTCCTCTGCCTGCCTGGAAAGGGCGAGGTAAGGACTGCGGGAGTGCGCGTTGACTAAGTGGGGTGGGGAATCCTGGTGGAGAGTTACCTGTTAATAGACACGGGCTCCCACCCTCACTCCCAACTTCAGATTGATGTTAACCAGGGCTCAATTTCCTCCCTCATTTCTTACATTCTCATTAATAAAAGCCTTAAACATAAAACGAAATCTTGGCTATTCGAGGGGGATACTCATGTTTCTTTCATTCATTCATGGGCACTATCCCTCAGGCAAAGATTCTTACTCACACTAGTGAGACTGAGGCACCTGAAATCAGAATTTATACATTCCTGATACCTCAAAACCATAAAAAAAATCTCAATCCGAGCCTTTCTAATAAGTCCTAACATGATATGCCAAGTGATATTTTCATGGTAAATGCGGTGAATGTTTAAAAGTTCACACTTCATGCAGAACTCCATGTGTTCATTCCTCTGAACATTCATTTTGGACTATGCAAATGGGTGAGTCTACTTTTCTTCCACACTATCATCTTTGGCATGAGTATCTGAGAAGGGACATGTGCTGGCTATAATTTCAGGGCAGTTCAAACATGGTCTCACCTTTCATCCCAGGAAAGGTTAGTTCCACACAAATGCCATAATGGAAAGATGTGAGGAGGTGACATATGCTAAAAAAGACCCCTAGTTCTCATCACAACAGGATTGCCAATAAAAACGGACACATGTTGTGTCCAGTGGACTTGGGCCTCCTCCTTGGTCTATGCTTCCAGATCTAAGGTTGACCATCTTGGGAACAAGTAAGGTTCAAAAATTTGAGTTTGGTCTCATGGCCTGTGGAATAGTAGCAGAAACATCTCTGGGTATGGATCTGCCTGTTGGAGTAAGAAGGCCAAGGCATGATCAGTGAGGAATCCCCAGAGTATGTGAGCACACTGACCTCGATTGCCTTTTATGAGGGCAGAGAAATAGCCTGTAATTGAATGAGTGGGAAGCAAAAGGAAGAGAATGGATTTTGATTTTTAGCAAATCATTTGGGAAGGATTCTTTGCGAGGCTGGTCACACAGAACTGGCACGATCTGAAGTGAAACAGATGGGCAGGAACCCTTACAGAGTCTACAGAGAGCAGGTCAGTGGCCTGGCACACAGCCACAGGGAAGCGCAAGAGGGATGAGGTGGATACTGGGAGAATTATCATCTACCACCTTTCAGGTATGGACCAAAAAATTGAGAAACTGGAGTGGGCAGTCATCATTCAAGAAGATTTTGATAAGTCTGGAAAAACAGGTACCTGGAATGTAGTGTGCAATTTACCACTGAACATAGCAAAAGGCTGCTGAATACGGAAGCACAGAAAAACATTTCGAAGTCATGATTAAATGATTCCAACTGGAGTCAAATCAATAAATTAGGGGGCCACATGGGCTGGCAGCATCCTGCTTTGCAGCTCCAAAGACAGATAACACAAGGTGGCTTTCCTGAGGGAAGAACTTCTGGAGCCTCACAGCTCAAAAAGGTAATGGCAGCCTTTTAAAGGGCTGCTCAAATCCCATTTAGAATATTGTGCACAGCAACACTCAGCCAGTAAATGTAGGCCACTGGAGTGTGTGGGGACGTGTGGAGGCGGCGGTGGCGCGGGCGCGAGGACCGGGCTGTCTGAGGGCAGTCTTTGAGAGCTGAGCATGTTAAGATGTGAAAAGAGGTTTAATCAAGGTTTATGAGTATCTGTTGGGCTCATACAAAGAAGCTAGGGCAAGACCTATTTACACCACGAGGATAAAGGATGCACAGGCTGCTAATTAAGGTGAAGAAGGGAGAGATTCTGTAGGCGAGACCTCTCTTTTGCAGGGTCATCGATAAGTGGGGGTAAAAAAAAATGAAGTAGACTCAAGAAAGCCAGGAAGACACGGGACAGGGTTGTTCAAGTCCCTGACAGGCAGCATCTCAGGAAGCCACCTCAGTCTCCACTCTCCTCTCCACCCACAGCTCCCATTTCCCCACTTCTCCACACCCTCGCTGAAGTTCCTTTCGCCCCCAGTGTCCTGAAGGAGGAGCATTTTCAGCAGGGCAGAGGTGCTGCCATTCTAAACACTGCCAAGGGACTTGGCAGGCGGGGGCACTGTGAGGTTTTGGAGAGGTGGGTGCAGGTGTGTGTGAGCGTGTGACTGGGCGTGTGAGTGTACATTATGAGTGCTGTGAGTGTGCATGAGTGTGTGCACACGTGTGAGTGTGCATGAGTGGGGCCTGTGGAGGCATAAATGCTTTTAAGGGGAAGATTGGGAAAAGGAAGATTTTTAGTAACATATTTGTGTGACTTTAAATGCTGGTTGGTTCAGAAAGCAACAAATGATATAAAATTGGCTCTATTCTTTTTCCAAAGTAGTAAATCAATCAACTGATCAAATTCTCTCTCTCTCTCTCTCTCACACACACACACACACACACACAAAGCACACACACACACAGAGTCACCAATGGATTAGTTCTCTCACTCTATTCGGTGCCAATGGTTTGTACTGGCACTCAGAGGTAAAAACAAAGAATAAAATATAGGTGGAATCCAAGCCAGCCTGGGCCGCAGACCCTTCGCTTACTGTGGTCCCGTGACAGCTGTCTGCCTGTGCATCATGGCGGCTGACGGCTCGGCCGCCACCTCGTGTCCCCATATGGTTCCAAGTGAGCCCCTCGCAGGCAGCCAGGGTCTGCCCGGGAGGCCTCGGCTACCACAGCAACATCTGACCCGCAGGGCTGCCACCGTTCCCATTGGCACAGCTAGTGCCTGCGCTGTTTTGGCCCTCGATGGAGTGAGAACAGATAGGGGAAAGTGGAGAGGAGGGATCCAACGGATCTCTCTGGGTGTGGGGAGGAACTGATACTGAAGTCATGCCTGACTTGCAGAACAACAATGCAGCTGGTTAACCGTCAGCCCTCCCGGCAGCAGCGAGCACTGAGGAAGGTGCCCCAGCCGTGGTGGATGGAAGTGCGCAAATGAAATGTGCCTGGTCTGAACAAGAGAGGTTGCTGATGCTGCCAAGGTCAGGAAAACAATGGGTAATCATATCGCGGCCAAAATCAGCTCAACCATTCACCCTGCTTGGAAAGAGCCTCGCCAGTCGATCTGACAACAGACAGGGCAGGAGTGCTGGTCCAAAAATTAGCACTAGGACCTGGCAGCGTTTCATGGCACTTGAAAAGAATGTGGCCGCAGCTGCACGTACCCGCTAACACCCGCCTGGAGTGACTGACAAGGCACAGCGGTGCTCTCAGAACCTCACTTAGAAATGACTGGCGGCCATCTTCCTGTCCCTGCTCCTTTCTGAAAGATGTCCATTGGCCCCTCCTGATAGCCGATGTCACCCCGTCTTGCCATCCCAAGCACTCGTCACAAATCAAATTAACTTTTGAAATTATTACTCTTGTCAGTTAACAGCGGCACCCCCTGTAATAGTCTCAAACTCACCAAGTCTGTTTTAGAATCACCTTCTATTTAGGGAGAAACAAAACAGGTAGGGCTTTGAATATGGTCAAATGTGAAAACTTTTTTTTTTTCCCCAGAAAGTCTTAGCATATCATTCCCCACCAACCAAAATCTTTCTGTAACAAACAACTGATTCTCCCCTAACTCAAATATTTTGGGTAAGGTTTACCACAACCATAAAATCCTATATATAAGTGAAGGAGCAAATGAATTCATTTAAAAATACTTGTGGTTTTCATTATTTAAAATAAGTATTGGAGCCAAGCCTACAAGGAGGAGGGAAAGCTCATGATTTTAAATTTTGATACTTATCAAAATGTAGGTTATATTTGAAAGCATTAGGAAGACATCCTTACACGTAAAAGGTTTCAGGGACTAAGTACTCTTTCTGAAAAATAAAAATAAAAATCCATTCATGATAAGAATGCTTAGAAAACCAGTAATCAAAAGGAACTTTCTTAATCTGATAAAGGACATCTATAGAAATATACATATGGCAACTATTACACACTTAATTTTGAACCCTTTCCCTTTCAGATTAAGAATGGGGCAAGGGCACCATCCCTCACTACTCCTACTTAACTTTTTATTTTTATTTTTAGTTTTGAGACACAAATTCACTCTGTCGCCCAGGCTGGAGTGCAGTGGAGCCATCTCGGCTCACTGCAACCTCCGCCTCCCAGGTTCAAGTGATTCTCATGCCTCAACCTCTCAGACAGCTGGGATTACAAGTGTGAGCCACTACGCCTGGCTAATTTTCATATTTTTAGTAGAGACGGGGTTTCCCCATGTTGGCCAGGCTGGTCTCGAACTCCTGATCTCAGGTGATTTGCATGCCTCAGCCTCCCAAGGTGCTGGGATTGCAGGTGTGAGCCACCTCACCCCGCCAATCTTTTAATTACAAATCTTAGCCAGTGCAGTAAAGCAAGAAAGGAAATAAATATTATAAAAGTTGGAAAAGAAGAAACAAAGCTGTCACTATTTGCAGATGATATAATTTTTCTACTTGGAAAATCTAAAAATCTACAGGTAAATTATTCAAAACTTTCAGAATATAGAACTATACTAAAGTTAGTTCATCTCTATACACAAGCATCAATTCATAAAAAATGACATTTATAACAGAAAGAACAATATAACGCATCTTGGATCATATCCAACAAAAGTTGCACAAGCCATTCATGGATAAAATGATAAACCTTTATTGAAAGACATTAAAGAATACCTAAATTGAGAGCTATACTACGTTATAATATTGGACTCAATATCAAAGATGTCGATGTCTAATTGATCTAAGATTTAATGCATTTCCTATCAAATCCAGTGGGGCTTTTCATGGATCCTGACAAGTTGATTATAAAACTATTAGAAGAATGAAAGGACAAAAATACCCAAGACGCTCTTGAAGAAGACAAGCATTCTATTAAATTAAGAATATTGTTGACATCCTAAAGAAAGTAAAAAGACAAGCCTCAACATTGGTTAAAAATATATAACCAACACAAGTTTGTATTCCGTTTGTTGATAAATAACTTCTGTGAATTAATAATGAGAAGACACCCCCGCTCCATGGATAAATATCATGAATTGGAATTTCACAGAAACTACCACAAATGGCTCATGAACAAATGAAAAGGCAGCTAACTGCATCATTAAGTGGGGAAAAGCGGATTAAAGCCCTAGGAGGATACCTTTGTATGCTACTAGACTGGCCAAATTTAAAAGTCTAACAGTACCAAGCCTTGGCAGATCTGTGGAGCAAGAGGTGCTCTCTCATTCACTGCTGAGGGAAATTTAAATAAATACGACAGTCATGTGTGACTCAACGACGGGAATAGGTCCTGAGAAACACATTGCTGGCAACCATCCTAGAGTGCACGTACACAAACGTAGACGGTCTAGTCTACTACTACACACCTGGCCTATATGCCCCTGTTGCTCCTAGGTTACAAACTTGTACAGGTTTCTATACCGAATACTGTAGGCAACTGTAACTCCGTAGTAAGTGTTTGTGTATCTAAACATAGAAAAGTGAAAATATGGCATGAAAGATTTAAAAAGGGTATACCTGTATAGGGTACTTCCCGTGAATGGAGCTTACAGGACTGGAAGTTGCTCTAGGGCAGTTAGTGAGCTAGTGGTGAGTGAGTGCAAAGGCCTGGGACATTACCATACAATACTGAAGATATTATAAACAGTACATTTAGTCTACACTAAATTTATAGAAACATGTTTCTCAATCTTTATTATTCTTTAATAATAAGTTAACCTTTGCTTACCCTTTTTACCTTATAATTTTATTTTGTTTCAACTTTTTGACTCTTTTATAATAATAACATTTAGATTAAAACACAAGCATGGCCAGGCACGGTGGCTCA
>NW_012102055.1:5154995-5158763 GCF_000951045.1 Mandrillus leucophaeus | reverse complement strand
GGCAGTAACACACATGGAGCTGCCGTCTCCTGTGATAATAATGCCTTCTGAATACCCCCCGAAGGACCTGTCTGAGACTGTTTTAGAGTTAACTTTTTTTTTCATAAGTAGAAGGCATACACTCGAAAATAACGACAAAATGTATAGTATAGTAAATACATAAGCCAGTAACATGGTCATTCATTATCACCAGTGAGTATTCTGCACTGGACATAACTGTGTGCTATACTTTTATACCAACTGGGTAGCACAGTAAGTTTGTTGACCCAGCATCCCCACAAACACGTGAGTCATGTGTGGTGCTAGGTGACAGGAATGTGGCCCTTGGAGATGGAAATTTTTCAGCTTCATTAATATCTTATGGCACTACAATGATACGTGTGACCCACTGTTGACTGGAACGTCTTTATGTGGCACGTGACCATACTTGGGAAACATTTGGGCATCAACTAGTAAAGTTGAAGATATGCACGTCCTGTGACCCAGCGGTTCTAGGGCTAGGACATCTCAGAGAGATTCTGCACATGAGGTACGTCCACAGTGTTCACAACGTCCACTTGTAACGGCCCTGAACTGGAACCAGTGTAAATACAGTCAACAGGAAAAGCCATGACTGAATCGTGACCATTATATGATGGAATACCACACAGCAGGGAGAACAATCAAACCACAGCTACGGACATCATCCTGGATGCTTCTCACAAACACCGTGCTAAACAGAATGCTCGCTTTCTTTGGTAAGCCATAAACCTGAGTCAGAAGTAGGCACGGCAAATTAATATATTATTTAGGAAATCACATGTGTCTATGTACACGTCTTTAAAACAAGGGTTGACAAAGTATGACTAGGGGCAAATCCAGCCCAATGCCCATTTTGGTGAACGAAGCTTTCTTGGGACGCAGCTGTGTCCATTTGTTTACACATCATCATGGCTTCTTTCTCACTACCAGGGCTGGGCTGAGTACTTGCAACTGAGGCTATATCTGCCCCTTATAGAAGAAGTTCACTGATCCTTGCTTTATAGGCAACAGAGTGACAAACTCAAACTTCAGGACAGTGGCTACCTCCAAGAAGATGGGGGAGGGCTGTGATCAGAGAGGGACTTCCTAACTGCTAATGTAAGGAATTATTTCTTAACATAGGCAGTGGGCCCATAGATTTCCAGTACTTTTAAGTGTCCATACATATTTCACATACTTTTTTGTTTGTATTATGCATTCTACAATTTAAAAAATTTTTAAGAGGCAAGAGAGATTGATGGCAATCCTGGCAGTTGCCTCTATGGGTGTTGAGAACACTGAAACTGCATGGTTTTCATTCCACATCGTCTCTGGTGCTGTCTCTGCATCACTGTGCTTTGTGAATAGGGAAAGTCTCCTAACCTTGCTAAGCAGCAAGCTACATTCAGAAGTAGCTTTCCACTCGGAACTTCCATTCCTTCCTAATGGATAGGACAAAGTGTGTCTTAAGAGTTTGAAATGACAAAGGTTTCAAGTCTAACCGACCTGTCAGTGTGGGAATTCCCTTACCAATACGCTGGACAAATGGCCACCCTGAGCCTGCCTGAACACATGCCATGAGGAGGAAGGCTCGGGTCACAAACACCCTGTCCCATGATCATGGAGTCCCATTAGGATCAGATCCTTCCACCTGCTGTTCCCAAATCGACCTCCTACAATTCTGACCACTGCTCTTAGCAATCCTGTGTGGGAAGGGACTTGAATATCATCTCCTCCAAGCCTGTTCATGGTGGGCTTGGTTGCACCTGGGGTCCAGGCCCTGGTATGGCCATGGGGGCCATGAGTGGACACATCCCGTGACTCTCTGCTCCCCAGTCCACATTAACTTCAGGTGTTCTTCTTCAGAACGAAATCTGCCACTCAGCTTCTCTCCGGGATTCCTGTTTTGCTTTCGGATGCATCACAACACATGTCCCTCATTCACAAGACATTATATATATTTGTATTTTCCTGTAGTCAAATGCAATGTCCAACTTACCTATAGAGATCTGTGATCAGGTTTTCGTCATACCGAGCACACAGGTTGTTGAGGAGTTGCTCGTGCTGGCCAAACAAGCGGATGTAGTTGGAGGCGGGGAAGGGCTCCCTAGAAAGGCACGTGATGGTTTCCACCATTTTATACTTGTTAATATGAATTCGGAAGTAAGTCCCATTTTTCGCATTGCCGGTTACTATTTCTAAACCCTGGAGGAGGGATGTGGACCAGAAAAACAACATTAGAAACATTTCTGGATTTTGGGAAGTTTATCATAGCAATTTATTTTTCAAATATAACAGACAGGTTATATCTTATCCCTCGTTGCAAATAACAGTAATAGATATTGACTAAACACGGCAGAAGGTAACAGTGTATCAGAAACCACATACTTGGACTCAGTGACTAAATGTTCCTCAGGATATTTTAAACTGTGATTGCCTTGTTCGGTGTTTCTAAACTAGTTGCTAGGTTACAACCAATCCTTTACTAACACTGCACACCCAGCTAATAAGTGGAACCGGGTTTCTTCTCTCCTCTGAGGTGTTTTAACATGGTTAAATTTCTTTGCTTTCACAGCATCATTTCGAGAAAAACCTCCTAGTCAAAACTGACCAGAAATCATGTCAGTTATTTTCAAGATTACTTGAACAAAAGAAAGAAATAAAAGGCCATGCCTAATGGCGGGGATTGGGCAGGGTCAATCGTTTGAAAAGGTCTGTTTCCAGGAAGAAGGTTCAAGGCTATGGGAGATGAACATACACATTCTGCAGGTGGTTTTCTAGTTTATACATTGTTAAAGGTGTGGATTTGTGACTTTCTGCCCTGTAGAAACCAGCTCCAACTGCCACATGAGCCCAAGTGACAAGATAGATGCTGCTCCAATTCCACGCCACAATGACTTTTTCTATTTCAGCCGCGGATGCCTCCCCACTGGCTCAGGCAGTGGGAAGATTCTGTGGACAAACATGAGTTTTGTCGGGGTAGGGGGGATGGGAACTGAACTTTCCTTTTGGCCCTAGACTCTGACCTTAGTACACAGTAACGCTCAATAAATGTTCTTTGAGTGCATATAGATTTAAGCTTCTCTTCTGAACTTGAATGTGGCATTTAGAAATCCAAGGCAATTTGAACTGCCCGGATCCCAAACATTTACTTAGTCCTGGACATCACCTGGGGATTTTGTCTAAACAAGGACAGTTCAACTTTTAAATAAATACAGGCAACTGGTGGGTGTTTGGGTATCACACGGCAAAGCCCTGAGGGGACTCAGCCAACTGTAAAGGTACAAGGTGAGATATACAGGAGGCACGACAGGTGAGTTCTGGGCCACCCCCAGGTGTGTGTGTGTGAGAGGTTGGGCATTTGGGGGTGTGGGAGAAGCAAATGGGGTTGGGGGATGGTGTTTCAAGGGAGATGGAAGTCGTCCTTTGTTTATCGAAATGGATGGATAGATGGGAAATCTACCACCATAACAAAGTATTTAAAAAATCCAAACTTATTAAGATATTATCCAAAAAACAATGGCCTGCCCACAATGGAGGGCAATGCATTCAAAAAATTAGTGTTAAAATATATTTCATAACAGGGAGATATGTTCACAGTACATTTTATACTTTAGAAGTAGTTTACAAAAATGCACAGAACCATTTCATTTGTTTTGTATTAACATTTTCACAAAATGTTAATGGTCACTTTCTGTGGTTGGGAGACTGGGTAATTTTTATTGTTTATCCTTATAGTTATTTGACTATCTGCAGTTTCTAATTTTT
>NW_012102055.1:5151738-5154005 GCF_000951045.1 Mandrillus leucophaeus | reverse complement strand
GTTTCCTCAAGTCCTGACTTCACAGTCTGAGCAATGACTCACACCATTGCATGGGGTGGGGGTGGGGGCACTTGACGTCACAGAATAACCTCTGGTGTCAACTTTAACTGATGGCCCAGGATATTCGGCAGTATTTCAGAATTAAAATATATGTAGATATATAGACAGTGAAGAATGTAACCTCCACGTGTATTTCTAAATTAAACACAAGACTTGAAAGACCATTTGAGTTTGGAAACAGCAGCTTTAGGTTTGGCTTCTGGAACCCAGGGGTACATGTCCCCATCACAGTAAGGGATGATTGGTGGAAAAGCTGGAAAACTGCAGGTGAGTTCTGAGGAGGGGTGGCTCCTGCACCATGGCAGTAAAGCTGGCGTCTGGGAGAGGAGGCACCACAGACTCTGGCACAGTTTTATCTGCTAGGCTTTCCCAAGCCTTCTCCTCCTTTTAGGTTTCATTGTTTGAAGTGTTTAAAAAAGGGGGCCCAGGTGTCAAGGGGGCACACCTTGACATCCACCCATGTGGTTAACAAATCTTGACTTTGCCAAGAGTCTCACTGAATCCCCCACCTTCAGCTTACAAGGACTTCTTTGTGTTTAGGAAGGCTGACTTGGATTCCACGTACGTGGCCAAGGCTGTGCACCTCAAGATGAGGGTCACAGTCACTTAGTTGGCAGTGACTTGACAAGCCCTCAAGAGCCCTGCAGGCTGCAGGCTGACAGCAGTGAGAGTCTGAGCATCTTGTGCCCTTAAATGTCATCCTGTTCCTTGAGAGTCTATCCTCAGCATCATTTTTAATTATTTTTTTGTTATGGACTTGTTGCATTTTTTGGTCTTATTTTGAAATGTAAAGACTGCATTATCATCTTTTGGCCTCCTCCGTAAGTTTTGTCTGCATAATCCTAGCATACAGGGCCTTACAGAAATTACGGCTTAGAGTCCAGAAGCAGCTACGCTAGAGAAAGTGATGAGGAGGTTGCACTGATGGCTGATCTTAACTTTGGAAGGAACAGTGTCCATTTGAAGGAGATCTGGCACTACGTTAGCCTCACTGGAGGGTCCATCTGGGAACTGACAGTGCATCAAAATATGCTGTATTCATGTTAAATACGATTCACTCACACAGGGGTTTCTCAGACACAAAGTACCCTTGTAGTGCAGGCCATTCCTATTCACAGTCGCTGACAGAGCAGGACAACCCAGTGGAGCCCAGAACTCTTTCTGCAATTGCTCATAGAAAGCTGCTGCACTAAGTGCTGCCGTAGGGCACCTCCCAGCCCTGCCCACATGGTGCAGGGTTCTGGGGTCAGGACGATTACTTCACAACCTTCCAATTTGGTAGGGTATGTCTCGCGTCTTCCCCTATTTTAAGTATATGAGTACATTGTTTAAAAATTTGGATATTAAATTTAAGATTTTGATGGAGTCACTGATTCTGATATGGTTTTTCTTCTTCTTTTTTTCCCTGAATACAATTATCCTTTGGAGTTCCTTTATGATTTTGACAAAGGTTGGAAAATGGCTCTGGAATTCATGCCAAATGGAAGACACAGGATTAATCAGACTTGGTGTTCAAGAAATCAAGTTCCCAGCTCTCACGATGAACACACAATTTTAAATTTGATGGTATCCAAGGCAGAATTTGTTGTGACAAATTTCTTTATTCCGTGGTATATACGCCAACAAAGCATGTGGACTGGAATCTGTAAATTAGTTTATTATGTAGACGACTTGGGGTCCCCTTTCTTCCTTTTGTCAGGTTACCTCTCAAAGAGCTCATGAATTACTACAGTATCTTCCGACTTAAATATTCCAATTAGTGAGCACTATAAAAATCTGATAAGATTTGTCTGTGCTACATCTAGTATATGAATAGTAATTCAATTTCTCTGGTGAAATATTGTTCAATGGGCTCCATTCTTGATCAATTGGCTATATTTAGGTGACTGCCTGACCATTTTGGCAACAATTTCACTTAATCAAATTAATTCCAACCCCAAAAGATTGCCATGGAGCCATCCTACATTTTTTTTTCTTGGATAATAAAATGGAAAAAAAAAATCTGTTTAGATCTTCTGTACTAATTAAAAAGGAGGCCCACCTGGCAAAATGGTTAATTAAAGTCAGGGGTCCTGTTCACATACTGTCATAGCACCAGCCAAAGAATCTATTTAAGTTGCACTCTTATTAAAACTCTCATTATCTAAAAACCCCTTTTGGCTCCTCCTCTGATTTTATTTAGAGAGAGCCAGTGGCTCATAAATAAA
>NW_012102055.1:5069661-5149088 GCF_000951045.1 Mandrillus leucophaeus | reverse complement strand
GGGTATGTCTCGCGTCTTCCCCTATTTTAAGTATATGAGTACATTGTTTAAAAATTTGGATATTAAATTTAAGATTTTGATGGAGTCACTGATTCTGATATGGTTTTTCTTCTTCTTTTTTTCCCTGAATACAATTATCCTTTGGAGTTCCTTTATGATTTTGACAAAGGTTGGAAAATGGCTCTGGAATTCATGCCAAATGGAAGACACAGGATTAATCAGACTTGGTGTTCAAGAAATCAAGTTCCCAGCTCTCACGATGAACACACAATTTTAAATTTGATGGTATCCAAGGCAGAATTTGTTGTGACAAATTTCTTTATTCCGTGGTATATACGCCAACAAAGCATGTGGACTGGAATCTGTAAATTAGTTTATTATGTAGACGACTTGGGGTCCCCTTTCTTCCTTTTGTCAGGTTACCTCTCAAAGAGCTCATGAATTACTACAGTATCTTCCGACTTAAATATTCCAATTAGTGAGCACTATAAAAATCTGATAAGATTTGTCTGTGCTACATCTAGTATATGAATAGTAATTCAATTTCTCTGGTGAAATATTGTTCAATGGGCTCCATTCTTGATCAATTGGCTATATTTAGGTGACTGCCTGACCATTTTGGCAACAATTTCACTTAATCAAATTAATTCCAACCCCAAAAGATTGCCATGGAGCCATCCTACATTTTTTTTTCTTGGATAATAAAATGGAAAAAAAAAATCTGTTTAGATCTTCTGTACTAATTAAAAAGGAGGCCCACCTGGCAAAATGGTTAATTAAAGTCAGGGGTCCTGTTCACATACTGTCATAGCACCAGCCAAAGAATCTATTTAAGTTGCACTCTTATTAAAACTCTCATTATCTAAAAACCCCTTTTGGCTCCTCCTCTGATTTTATTTAGAGAGAGCCAGTGGCTCATAAATAAATGATACCGCATGTAGGAAATCATGCACTGTCCTTGAAGAATCTGGTTCTGGCTGGAACCAAGTCCAATATGTTCTAGCTCTTGTGCATATCAGACTCCAGTTATTTATCTGTGATGATCAAAGTGCTTAGCCTGTGAATACTCTGGGCTTTATCCTATTTACCTCATGCCCCACCTCACTGGTGGCAGATTGTACTTTCCAAACATGGCCATGACAGTCTCCCCATCCCACACACTGTCCTGCAATATGATCTTGACACTGTCTGTCTTGAGAGATGGACTCTCTATCCCCCACCTCTTGAATCTCGGTGGTTGCGGTGACTGCTCCAACAGAGAGAGTGGGAGAAGTGAGGCTGTGTGACTTTTGAGGGTGGGTCATAAAAGACAATGCAGCTTCCAACTTGCTAGTACCAACACTTGCACTTGGAGCCCAGAGCCACCACGTGAGCAGTCTGGCTACTCTGAGGCCACCATACTGTGAGGAAGCCCAGGCACTTAAGGACAGCCCAGGTTGGGAGGCCGTGGTGAGCACTTGCAGTCCTTGAGTCATCCCAGCCCAGCTGAATAACAAGCCTTCAGATTTAGTAAATGAGCCTTCAGATGATCCGGACCATTGATCTAACCCTTTAGTCTTCCCATCTAAGGCTCTGGATAGTGTGAAACAGAAACAAGCTGTGCCCACTGTGCCCTGTCCAAATTCCTGACTCACAGGATCTGTGAGCAGGATTGAATGGCTGCTTCATGCCACTAAGTGTTTTTTATACAGCAATAGAAACTGGAACACTATTATGATCTTATGGTTTCCTGTATTATAAGAAAATTTTGCATCACACCATGTGTACAGGACAACTAAAAGAATCTGGGAAAGGGCTAAGGGAAATAAGTTTTAAACATACAGCAGCTACCCTTTTCCTGGAAGAACTGGGTTTCATTATTTATCTGGAATAATGATTAAAACAGCCATCTTTATCACTTACTGGCTACCTGTTTTGTTCCAGACAATGTTACTTTATATATGCTCCCCAGCAATCCCAGAAATGCAGAGACGTTGAAGAACTTGTTCAAGGTTCATGGGAAGGAAATGGAATAGCTGGGATTGAGACTTCCTGAAGGGTGAAGAGCCCGTAGCCTGTGCCATTTGAGTAGGCCCCCATTTAAGGAATTTTCCAAGAGCTTTTACTTCCATCTCATTGGTTAGAACCTGCCACATGGCAGACCCTGTCCTTGAGAAAATGTGGCAAATGTGTTTAATTTAGGTGAGTCATATTGTTTACCCTCAAAAATATTCAGGAGAAGAAAATGGGAATGGAAGTTAAGTAGACAGCTTCCAGTCTGCCTCATTGACTAAAAATCAAATGTGACATATCCAAAAGGAAACCCCCAGATGACAACACACACCGGGCTGGGACCATGGGTCAGAGAATCTCATTAGAGGAGCTCTTCAACTGACCAACCACCTGTGTCCTTTAAACAGGGGAATTCCCAACTGCACAGCTTCTGCTTTTCCTGGAGGGGAGGAAAACAGTGGGGTCTCCATGGCCATTCCAGATGCTAAGCAATCTACCTGCTCCATTGACATGAAAGTGGATATTTCAGTTATCTATCGATGCATCACAGGTTGCCTCAAAACGTAGAGGCTTAACTTCCTTCAGTAGGTGAATGGATAAATAAACCGATACATCCAGACAACAGAGGATTGTTCAGTGCCAAAAAGAAACGAGCTATGAAGCCATGAAGAGATACAGAGGAAGCTTAAACGGATAGTGCTAACTGAAAGAAACCAACCTGAAAAGACTATAGGCTGTATGATTCCAACTATATGACATTCTGGAAAAGGCAAAGTGACTGAGACAGTAAAAAGATCAGTAGTTGCCAGGCCTTAGGACAGAGGAAGGGACAAACAGGCAGCACACAGAGGGTTCTTAGGGCAGTGAAGCTGCTCTGTATGATCCTGTAATGGTGGATATGTGTCATTATACATTTGTCCAAACCCAAGGAATGTACAAAACCAAGAGTGAACCCTAATGTCAACTATGGGCTCTGGCTGATAATAATGTGTCAGTGTAGGTTTATTAATTGTAAGAAATAGGTCACTGGTGGGGGATGTTGATAGTAGGGGAGGCTATATGTCTGTTGAAGCGTTGGGGTTATATGGGAAATCTTTCTACCTCTGCTCAATTTTGTTATGAAACCAAAATGGCTCTAAAAAATAAAGTCTATTAAAAAAAGTAATGGTGTAAAACAACAGTACATTTTTATTATCTCACGGTCTCTGGGAGTCAGAAGCTGAAAGTGGCTTGGCTAGGGGATTCTGGCTCAAGGTCTTTCATAAGTTTTCAGTCAAGATGTTGGCTGGGGCTGCAGTCACCTGAAGGCGTGAATGAGGCTGGAGGATCCACTTCCAAGGTGGCACGCTCATCTGCCTGGCAAACTGATCATGGCTGGTGCAGGAACCCTCAATTCCTTGCCACGTGGACCTCTCTAAACGGGTCCCTACAGCATGGCAGCAAGTCATCTAGAAGTGTGCAAGCTGGAAGCTGTAGTATCTTTCTTGACCTGACCTGACCTTGGAAGTCACAGAGTCATTTCCCCAGTATCCTCTTGGCTACACAGGTCAGCCCTACTCAGCACGGGAGGGGCCACACAAGGGCATGAAGACCAAGTCACGAGAGTCACTGAGGGCCATCTAGGGGGACGATTACTCTAGTGGGCTTCTGATGCGTGAACCGACACATTACAGTAAAGACTCCAAGTAAAGAATTTCATCCTCTTATAAACAAAGTTTTGTATTTGACAGTAAAATGAAATTCAGAAATAATACTTACATAATTAGGCTGTGCCATTTGTACCTCCAAGGGAGTAGGAATGGCAGGCTTGGCAATATGCAGATAATGGTAAGACCCAGGAAGAATGCCCCCTAGAAGAGATGGCAAATTTTCCATTTCAAATGAATTGTTAATGAGGTGAGTAACAGAGCTCACATTTTCATCACAGGACAAACAGATGCTTGCAGTGGTGTATGCTCCTCAAACTTTCACACTAAAGTACCACCAACAGCAAGGAACTCCCCAGGGTGGTTGACATTTATTTAACCAAATTGATGTGAATGTGACAACGATATCTCATAATGTAGCCGCCAATGCTTCAGGACGTGCCAAGCCGATCTTGTGTATCCTGTGATTATCCGTAGCTCCCCGCCCTCTAATCTGTATCTGCCAAAACCAGATCAAGACCTTTAGAAGCCTTAAATTGTTGCAAATAGCATTCCTGTTCCTCATCACTTCTCCAAACTGTAGCCAAAATATTAAAAAATTGAATTTAATTAGGACAATCAACAAAGTTCTTTGTTCAATGTTTTAGAAACTGTCATCATCGAATTCTTAATATGTTGGCTTGTCCCTGAGGTCTGGACCTGCGCCAGCTCTGGCTTCTGACAGCCCTCCCTTCTCTTGCCTGCCCACGGCCACCACTTTCTCTCAGGTCTCACCCAGAGTGAGAAGCAGAACAAGACCTTGTGGGGCTGCCTAGTTAGGAAGAGGAAGTCAAGGATGGAATGTGGGGCTTTCATTTCTGTAATCTGACATTCCATTGACTGGACTGGGTTTCTGTCAATGGAATGTCATGTACCTGAGTACTGCACATGTACTCAGGTACATGGACACCCTAAGGGTCTATGTACAGCTTCGTGGGTTCATCCATAAACCTCCAGGAAGTGAACACGGAATTCTGTAAATATGTGCATTTTTCTGGTAAAAGGTCCACAACATTCAGAAACACCATTTTCAAAGGTATTTCTCATACCCTATCAGTGAAGGAACCCTGCATTACTTATGAAGTCACCTCTTCCCTAGGGGCCAAAAAGGTTTACGGGATAAAAGTGCACTGCTTTACAGCTGCAAATGGTTAAGCTCATCCATCCCAGAGCAGGCTGAGGCCTGGCTGCCTGGAAGAGTCTCCTCATCTTTGAACTTATAGTGAGAATGGAAGTTTTGGGTAAGATGTCAGGGAAAACCATCACTTTCCAGCTGTGAGACATCCAGACAAGTTAATAATCATTCCCTTGTCTGTTTTCATATCTGTAAAATGGGAACCCCATTTAGGATGTGGTCCATAATAAATGCTCAAATGCAAAGAATCATAATAACAATAATTTCGGGTTTGTAATAAATGCCTCAGAAATTAGATAGACCCTTTCTCTGTCTCTGTGGCAACCCACTGAGATATGGAGGAGCCTTTTCCCCAAGCCTAAGAGAAACCTGGAGGGCTGGCCTGACTGCTGACCCCTACCTAATCTGTGGCTTCATCAAGGAGAAGGAAGCCTACTTGTATACCTTGAATCTTGGCTCCCTTGTACATGGGGATGAGCCGGTCAAGATCAGCTGGCGGCTCGGTCACAGGCTCAAGGGTTGGATCAAAGAGATGTAGCATAGCTGCTGCCAGCTGAAAGCCAATTTCTTTGGAACTGAAGTTGCTGTGAGTCCACTCATTTGAGTAGTATCTATTGGAGAATTTGGTGAGGGAGCCAGCAGCTCTGATGGCTATGTCATTGGTGTGGAAGTTGGTATCAATCACAAGTCGACCATCATACACAAGACATGTATCATTGAGGGCTTTAAACGTTTCATAATCCACATTCTTCTCACAGAAACTGAAGAACATCTACGAAGTGAACAATTACAGCAATATTCAGTTATCACTCTTCATTTTACCTTCCCAAGAGTGTGACTAGTCTCCAGGGCATTTTATTATTTGGGGCACAAAAATACAAATACTAAAAGTTTGTTATCATGTTGTTTGTGTGTGTATGAGAGATAGATTATCTTGGGTATGAAGAACACATTAAGATCCCCAAATGTCACTCTTATTCCCTCAATTTTGACATCCAGTGGAGAGAATGATGCCAGGTGATGAAATATCTCTCACAAGTGTGAGTGGTTTTCCACGTAAGAGGGTTTACATTTGTACAGACCCTGTCTTCCCCTCACGCTCCTACATTTTGAACAGCTCTAGCTCAGCCTCCATTCTCTTCCCCTTCCTGTGTCCGACACTCGGGTCTCTACAGGTTCCTTCTTGGGTTGACCTCCTCCGGTCTTCAGTTTTCAGACTGCCCATTGCTAGCTTTTAAAACCCAGTAAGCTTGTCCCTTTATGATGCTCCAGACAAGATGGGTGCTTCATCAGTCTCTGTATCTACTAGGTCTGGGTTCCTGTCTTGTTGCTTCCTGCTCTCATACGACAGAGGGTCATTCAAGAAATACTGATGGCATACCTACCATATGCCAGCACTGTGTGAGGGTGCCGTAAGTAGAGGGGCCACCAACCCCTTTGCATGCTCCTTAGAAATTATTTGTATGCCCTCTCCATTCTGTGCTCAAATTTCAATGCTTTCTTACGCTCATCTGGACATCATCTTCCACAGTGATGTTGAAAGTCACTAAAGCAGTGCTATTAGTTGTTTTTGTCTTTAGTTGTTGGACCAATTGAAATAAGTTCAATTGATTTTATTTTTACCTAAAATAGTCTGCCACCTTATTAAAAGCATGCTAAAAACTGAACATAAGACATGGGTCCCAACCATACTGATGGTCATTTCCCCACTTCCATCATATTCCTGCTTTACCCCCGTCAACTGTTTCATTCTGCACAGACATCAGCTGTCCCTGGGCAAGAGGTAGCCAGCCCCTTCAGTATTACTGGCCCACACCCATGAATGGTTCCAGGAGCTTTCTGATCCTGTGGTAGCCACTAGTCATGTAGGGCTATAAATATTTACATCTAAATTAATTTAAGTTAAATACAATGAAAACTTCGGTTCTGCAGTTGCAATAGCCCATTTCAAATGCTCAATAGCTGTAGGTGGCTAGTGGCTGCCATACTGGGCAGCGAAGATACAGCCTGTTTCCATCTTGAAGAAGGTTCTATTGGACAGCGGGACTCAGATCCATCATCTCTATGATGTCCTTGGTCCTCCCTCAGGCAGACAGACTCTGTGCCCTTGCCCTGTCTTTATTCACTCAGTTGTCTCATCCCATCCCAGGATGCTTCTTTCTTTCAAGTCTTTTCCTTTTTTTTTTCTGTCTTATAACTCTTACCCAGTGGCCACAGGAAAATATATTTCTCTGAGTATCTCTCTGATTCTGAATCTTTCTGTCTCCCTACACTCCTTTTTTGCTTTCTCATTCTTTTTCCCAATCTCTATAAAAAATAGATTTCCTACCCAGATAAATACATAGAAAGATATCAGATTTGAATTTAAATTACAAATAAAATCAGTGCCATCAACCTCTTGAGCCCTTGAAAATGTTCAGAAGTCTCCTTCAGCATCCTCACAGAAGCTCTTCTACCTACCCAATTTTCTTTTTCTAATTAAGCCTACTTTTCATTTAAGTAGCACATTAAATATACTAGTTCCTGTTTTTCTGGGTTTTAAAGATTACCAGTATTGCAGTAATGTTTATTTATATGCTTTTAGTGTAGGCATTCACAATTTTGGCTACATTTGGGGTTTCATAGGAGTTTGTAGACTAGACTGAAAACCAAATAAGCAAATCCAACGTTGTTAATAGGAACATGTGTTCCAAGTTACAGACCTTGCAAATACAGCCTATGTGCTTCTGTAATGCCAATGGAATATACATATTGGGTACAACCAGGAAGTGGAAATGGCTGGCCACACTGATGTTCTGAGTACATATTTCAAGACTACTTATACTGATAATTCTGATTAAGGACAGCAAAACTCCTTGGTTAGCTAGGGAGAAGGGTAGGAGTTGGCAGTCTGATACACTTCATTCATTCATGCATTCAGACAAACATTTCTTGTGCCAGGCACTGCGTGAGGTCTCCAAAATGTCCTGGTGAAAAACATAAGCATAGAGCTCATGATCTAACTAGAGAGATGAATGCCAACAAGATGGGGAAGTCTGCCTTGAGGGCCAGTGTCACTGCAGCCTAACCTGGCTGGAGGCTGGACCACCTGCTAAGTAAGAACCCTGGAGGCGCCACTATCAGGCAGGATGTGGAGAGGCTTTGATGTGGGGACAAAACATCAATTTCAAGAGAGTTCTGCTTCTGCCTTGGTGCTATAACCTTCTGAGATGAGTCCTCCCACTGATCATAACTATAAACTCTGATATAAGAGGATTCTTACTAGTATCTAAAAGTTTGGGTAGCTTGTGTATTACAGTAAAAACTTGGAGAAATGACCAGGATGGGGATACTTTCCCTTATTTTAGAGGTTTTGAAAAAGTTTGCTTTTTAAATTACCTTTTCTCTCCATTTCCACATACAGGTATTCAATTTAGAGTCTTTTCTTTAAGACAGGATCTCACTTTGTCACCTAGGTTGGAGGGCAGTGGCAAGATCTCGGCTCACTGCAGCCTTGACCTCCTGGGTTCAAGGGATCCTTCCACCTCAGTCCCCGCCATGTAGCTGGAACTACAGGTGCTTGCCACCATACCCGGCTACTTTTTTGGTATTTTTTGCAGAGACGGCCTTCACCATGTTGCCCAGGCTGGTCTTGAATTCCTGAGTTCAAGCCATTCACCCACCTTGGCCTCCCAAAGTGCTAGGATTATACGCGTGAGCCACTGTGTCTGGCTTCAATTTAGAGGCTTTTTTTTTTCTTTTTTTTTTTTTTTAAAGAGTGAGCTGTAGTCATCTTATGCCCTAATAGAAAATAGAGATGATAGAGGAGTCAGTGAACTCAAAGTTATATCAATAGAAACTATCCAATTTGAAGAATAGTGAGAAAGAGAAAAAACAGACTGAAACAAATAAACAGAGCCTTAGAGCCCCAGGGAACAATACAAAAAACTCTTAACAGGTATGTAATTGGAATCCCAGAAAGAGAAGAGAGAAGAATGGGGTAAGAAAGAATGGCCAATAACTTGTTAAAATTTAGTGAAAATCATAAATTTATGGATTTGAGAAATTCAGTGAACCCCCAACAAGACAAATTAAAAAAAAATGCTTAGAGACATAATAAACACAGAATACCTGCAGCATCAAATTGCTAAAAACCAAGGATAAAGAGCAAACCTTGAAAGCAGCCAGTGGAAAATGACATATAGGGGAATGTTTTAGATGATTGTAGATTTAAAATTCATGGACGTCAGAAGATGGTGGAAAAGCATCTTCAAAGTGCTGGGAAAAAATAACCTGTAAGCCCAGAATTCTATATTTGGTGAAAATAAATGTTAAGAATGAAAGCAACATATATTTTCAGATGGAGTAAAACTAGAGAATTACTTTTTAGCACACCTACAATACAGTAAATGCTCTGAAGGTTGTTTTGGCTGATGGGAGACTTGGATTTTCAAAAAGGAAGACAGAACAAGAAAATTAGTAGATATCTGGGTATCTATAAAAGACTATTCTTTTTAATTCTTCAATATATAAATGATCTTAAACAAAGATTACGATATTGCCTTACTGATTTTTCAGTGTTTGTAGATGTAACATACAGGATGGCTATTAACAAAATGGGCATCCAGAATATGGGGAGAAGGAACTGCATAGCTGCAAGGTTTTTACATTTTATGTGAAATGGTACAATATTAACTCTACTGAACATGAAAGATTGCTGATAAGTATTACAATCCACAGAGCAATCACTAAAAAATAAGATATAGTTATAAAGTCAATCGAAATAGACTACTAAAAAATACTCTAATAATCCTAAAGAAAGCAGGCAAGGGGGAACACTAAAGAAAGAAGAGGGAACAGACAGTAAACAAATAATAAAATGGTAGACCTAAATCTAACCATATCAGTAATTACATTAAATATTAACGGTCTAAGTACTTTAAATAAAATGCAGAGATAGAGAAGATAAAAAGCAGGTGGTAGGTAGAAGTCTGGGATGGTTCCCAAGATTCCCACCTCTTCCTTAAGTACAAGTGTGAACTGTGAAAGTATAAGGTGATGTTATATGGCACATGTGACTTTAGACAGGCAGATCATGCTCGGTGGGTCTGACCTGATCAGGTAAACCCTTAAAAGCGATCAGGCTTTTCCTGAAGAAGGATTTGAAATGTGATGGGAATTTGACATGAGTAAGATAGTCTGTTGCTGGATGTAAGATGAAAGGGGCCATGAGGTAAGAAATATGAATGGCCTCTAGGAGCTGAGAGTAGCCCCTGGCTGGACCAGCAAGGAAGTGGGGACCCCTGTCCTCAGCTTCAAGGAATTAAGTTCTATTACTATCACATAAGCTTGGAAGAGGACTTCAAGCTCCAAAGAGAATGGAGCCTGATTGGTACCTTGATTTTAGCCTTGAGAGTCCCTAGGCAGAGAAGCCAGCCACACCTTGCCTGCATTTCTGACTGATAGAGCTATAAACTAGTAAAGGGATGTTGTTTTAAGCTGTTAAATTTGGGGTAATTTGTCATGCAGCGCTACAAACATTAATATAATCTTTATGATGCCTACAAGAGACACACTTCAGACACAAAGACACAGATAAGTAGAAAGTAAATGGATGGGAAATATATCATGTAAACAGCAAGCATAAGAAGAATGGAATGATCATCTTAATATCAGATAATCTGGACCTTAAGATAAGGAATATTATTAAATATCAGAGATAAAGAGGGACATTTCATAATGATAAAAGGCACAATTCACAAGGCAGATATAACAACTATAAATGCTCATGGGCTTAATAACAGAGCCTCCAAAAAGATAAAGCAAAAATCAAAAGTATTAAAAGGAAAAACAGAAACTTCCAAAATAATAGTAAGAGATTGTAATACCCTTCTCTCAGCAATTAATAGAATGAGATAAAAAATCAGTAAAGACTTATGAATGTTGAACATCACCATCAACCATATTGAACTAACATTAAACTCAAGCACATAATACATATTCCTTGTATGTTCACAAAGTTACTCAATATGCTTGGACGTAAAACAAGTCTCAATTTTTTTTTTTTTTTTTTTTGAGACAGGGTCTTGCTCTGTCACCCAGGCTGGAGTGTAGTGGCGCCATCTGGGTTCACTGCAACCTCCACCTCCTAGGTTCAAGCAATTCTGCCTCAGCCTCCCGAGTAACTGGGATTTCAGGCATGCACCACCATGCCCAGCTAATTTTCATATGTTTAGTAGAGACGGGGTTTCACCACGTTGGGCAGGTTGGTCTTGAACTCCTGACCTCAAGTGATCTGCCCGCTTCGGCCTCCCAACGTGCTGGGATTACAGGTGTGAGCCACCGTCCCTGTCTCTAAATGTCAAAACACTGTTCTCTGATCACAACAGCATTACACTAGAAATCAATTAAAATATTTAGGAAAAGTTTAAATATTTGAATATTAGACAGTGCAGTTCTAAATAATCCAAGGTTGAATAAAGAATCACGGGGAGATTAGAAAATATTTTGAACTAAGTGGTAATTAAAAGTTAACATATAAGTTTATGGGATGCAGCTCAAACATAATGGAAAACTTACAGCTGAAATGCTTACATAAATCAACAACTTAAGGCTCTACCTTAAGGAACTAGAAAAAAGAAGGGTAAAGTAAATCCAAAGCAAGAAGAAGGAAGAAAATAATTAAGAGCAGAAATCAATGGAGGAGAAAATTGGCAGATAATAGAGAAAATTAACATACTCAAAAGCTGGTTAATTGAAAAAGATCAATAATATTGACAAACCCCTATCTACACTGGGGGAGAGAGAGAAAGAGAGAGTCAGAGAGAGAGAGACTGGCAGCAAACAGAGAGCAGGTCAGAGACACTGAACACAATTCACCAATCTCAGAAACGAATGAGGGGTTATTACTACAGATCCTAGACATCAAATAGATAATAAAATAATATGTGAAAAACTTAATGTCAACACATTTGACAAATGTAAATGAAATGGACACATTTCTTAAAAATTACAATTTACAAAAATTTATAGAAGCAGAAAATTTGAGTAGCCTTATATCTAGTTAAAAAAATGAATTTGTTATCAAAAGCCTTTCAACAATATAAACTCCATGCCCAGATTGTTTCACTGGTTAATTCTGTCAAACATCCAAGAAAGAAAAAATAACAATCTTGCACAAACCTTTTCAGAAAATAAATAAGGAGGGAACATTGCCCAAATTTTTTGCATGAGGCCAACACAGCTTGAACACCAAAACCTTACAAGGACATTACTAAAATAGAAAATTATAGATCAACATCCCTCATGAATATAGTTAAAAAATAGTTTCAAAAATTCTTAAAACATATTGGCAAGTAAAATTTAAGAATATACAGAAAGATAATGCATTATGACCAATTAAGTTTTATTCCAGAGATTTAAGGTTGACTGAACATTTTAAAAAATCAATCAGTGTAATTCAGTGTATTAAAGAATTAAGAAGAAAATTTCCATATTTCTTTTTAAGAAATATGGAAAGTTCACTTAACAAAATTCAACAGTCATTCATGATAAAACCTCTAAACAAACTAGGAATGGAAGGTTATTTCTTCAGTCTGATAAAAAGCACCAAAGAAAAATCCACAGCCAAATTCTCTCACATTTAATAGTGAAAGCCTGAAAGTTCTCTCTGGGATATGGAACAAGGCAAGGATGTCTATTTCCCCCACTTCTATTAAACATTGCACTGTAGGGCCTAGTGAGTAGAATAAAGCAAGTAACTGAAATAAAAGACCTAAATATCAGAAAAGTAGTAAAACTGCCCCTGTTTGCATGATATGTTTATGGACCTAAAAAACTACAAAAGCTAATAAGAGAATTTAGCAGTTTCAAGTTACAATGTTTATACACAAAGTAAATTGCATTTTGTAAACTTGCAGTGATCAATTGGAAATTTCAAAATTTTAAATACATTTATAATAGCTTGAACACTTCACAAAAAGGAGAAATACTAATGGCTACCAAAAAAATGAAAAGATGCCAAACATAATTAACCGTCAGGAAAGCACGAATTAAAAAAACACAGTGACACATCATGTCACACCCACCAGAGTGGCTAAAATTAGATTGACAATACCAAGTGCTGACAAGAATGTGGACCATCTGGAACTCCCATACATTGCTGATGGAAATGTAAAATGGTATAGCTGCTTTGGAGAGCAACATGGTGACTTCTTAAAAGGTCAACATTCACCTACCAAAGAATTTAGATATTCTTTAGGCTTATAGCTAAGAGAAATAAAAATATTATCCACACAAAGACATGTACCAGAATGTACATAGCAGGCAAATGAATAAACAAAATGCAATATATCCATACAATGGACTACTACTCAGCCATAAAAAAGAATGAACTATTGATGCATGGAACTATATGAAATCTCAAAATCATTATGCTGAGTAAATGAAGCCAAACAGAAAAACAGCATATAATGTATGATTCTGGTTATAAAAATCATAGTTTTAGTAGGTACATACACTGTGATATCACCTGCTTTAGTTTCCTAGGGCTGCTGTAATAAAGTACCACAAACTGAGTAGCTCAAGACAAGAGAAATTTATTCTCTCACAGTTCTAGAGAATCCAAGTATTGTCAGGACCATACTCCCTCCAGAGGCTCTAGGGAAGAAGCCTTCCCTGCCTCTTCCTACTTCCTGGAGGTTGCTAGCAATTCCTGCCATTCCATGACTTGCAGCTGCCATCACATCAACCTCTGCCTCCACTGTCAAAAGGTTTTCTTCATTGTGTGTCTCTGTATGCCATCAAATCTATTTAAGGACACCAGTCATTGGATTCAGGGCCCACCTTGATCCAGGATGACTTTCTCTTTACTTGCTTACATCGACCAAGGTTCTATTTCCAAATAAAGTCATGTTCACTGGTACTGGGGGTCAGGACATCAACATATCTTTCTGGGGGACGTAATTCAAGCCATGACACCAAGACCACTGTGAAGAAGATGGACACATTCATCCCGACCAAAAGATGCTTAATGCCCTGACAGATGCTGCCCAAGGCAGACAGTATGAGAGATACCTACCCCGAACTTCCCGCTTGCCATGTCTAATCTCCCACAGGTACAAACTGTTGGCCAAATAAAGACGAAAATCAGAGAATAATGGAGCCTGGGAAATGTCATCTGCAGGGGCCATTCTTTGTGAGACCAAGCAGACCAGGGAAGGTAGGAGAAAAAATACAACAGTAAACAGGCCGATGTTTGACCCAGACGGTGTTAGGATGAAAATGCAGCAGGATGGTGCCTTGGATCAAGACAGTTGAGAGTACAGCTTATCCTTGGGCAACATGGAGTTGAACTGTGTGTCACTTACACATAGATTTTTTTTTCTGCCTCTGCCATCCCTGAGACAGCAAGACCCACCCCTCCTCTTCCTTCTCCTCCTCAGCCTACTCAGTGTGAAGACAATGAGGACGAAGGCCTTTATGATGATCCACTTCCACCTAATGAAGAATAAACATATTTTCTCTTCCTTATGATTGTCTTAACAACATTTTCTTTTCTCTAGCTTACTTTATTGTAATGATAGAGTATACAATACATATAAAATACAAAATATGTTTTCATATAATCAACTATTTATGTGATCAGTCAGGCTTCTGGTCATCAGTAGGCTTTTAGTAGCTATGTTTTTGGAGAGTCAAAAGTTATATGTGATTTTTCAACTTTGTGAGGAGGGTTGGTGCCCCTACTTCTCATGTGTTCAAGGGTCAATTTAATTTGCCAGATGTTTTTGTCAGGAGTTTGATTCTAATCTGAATAGGAAAGTGAAGGTCAGAAGAGCTGCTACCCAATGGGATGTTTGGGGAAGTTTTCTCAGGCCTCTGCTTCCTGAGCAAGGCACACACTCACCTCTAGAGGTGCTTCAGGATAAACATGGCAATCTTCCAGGTTTGCCATTTTTTTTGAGGGAAAATCTGGGCAAAAGTATTTTGATATTTCCTGTCTTAAATAGGTGTCATGACATACATGTATAGACAATATCACTTTTTAAAATAAAGGGGACTTGTCCTGTCTTTTTCACTGTTACATCCCTAACACCTAGGACAGAGCCTGGGACCTAGCAGGTGTTCAATAAATATTTATGGAATGAATGAATAAATGAATGGACTACAGAGTAGAATACAAAATTTCCATGGATCTCAGGATAAAATGAGAGATTCTAAAAAAAAAAATCTTCCTTTTTAGTCTTTTTTAGTGGTTTGCTTTGAGCTCCCATCCTTTGAGTTCTGGGTTGGGGTGGGGGTGAGAGCCACCATCCTCAATCCTTTGCAGCCTGTGAATGAGAGGCCCTACTTAGGATGATCAGCCCCTACTCCTAGGTAAGGGCCTGCTGCGAACACCTGCCCCTAAATGGCTTGCCCACTGGATGTTAGCAGGCATTCTTTATCACAACTGCTAACACACACCCTTGACCTACACAACCATTATCCTCATACTCACTTCAGCCTCCCCTTTGAGCAAGGGTCCCCTGCTTCTCAGTGAGATGGACCAGCCCCTTCCCTCCTTTCCCCCCTGCAGGCTTCTATTAACCTCCTAAACTGGAAACTCTGAGGACGCAGGCTGGAAGGTGGGGTGTCACCCACCTGGAAAGGGAAGTGCTCTCTCTATACACACTGCCAGAGGTTGTGTGTCATGGGGAAAGACTCACCACGGCTGTTGCCGGAATCTTAAGAGGCTAATGGCAGCATAGACCTTGGCCTGGGCAGGGAACCAGCACTGTCACTGACTTAGAGCCACGGTGTTCTCATCTTTAAATTGGGGATACTTCCCTTTACAGAGCTGTCCCGATGAGGTGACAATATGTCCTGGGGCATGGCAAGCTCTCAGTAAAGAGAGGCATTCTTCATTCAAATCTTTGACCTCCTGTCCAGGAACAGGCAAGGTCTAATTTCCCACTCCTTGAATATGGGCTGGTCCTAGTGACTTGCCTCTAGCAAATAGAACGTGGTGGGAAGAATGCTGCTTGATTTCCGAGGCCAGGTCATCCAAGGTGACACAGCTGACACCGCCTCTCTCTCTGCTCTACCCTCAGACCCAAACCACCACGTTGTGAGGAAGCCAGGCCCATGAAGGTGCCACTTCTAAGCGTTCTGGTGAAAATCTCAACTAAAGTTGATTCAGGATCAACAGCCAGACATGTGAGTGGCTATGCTTTTGGGCTATTCCAGCCCACCCACTGCTGACTTCAGCAGCATGAGTGACCTCAAGTGGGAACTTCCCAGCTGAGTCTGGCCAAAGCCAGAAGAGATAAGAATAATAAAATAATAATAACAAACCAGGAGAGATAAGAATAATAAACGGTTGTTGTTTCTTCATGCCACTGAGTCTGGGGTGAGTTGTTGCCCAGCAAGAGGTAATCCGAACACACAGAAAACAAAACCCAACATCTGGTATTCCAAATTCACTGCCCGCAGTCTTCCAGGCCCCCAAATCCCTTGGAGATGTCGGCTGTCCCTGGCTGGTGAGTGAGGTTTGCAGGGACCCACTTACAGAGCACAGGAGTCTAAAAGGCTTGGTGGGTGTGGTGAAGGAGGCGCTGTAGATGGGGTCTGGGTGCAGGCCGTCATTCCACTGGGCCAGGATCGCATCCCGGTAAATAGTGACTCCTGCGGCAGCCAGCGCGTCCGCCACGGCGCTCTCCACCGAGTAGTTGTTGATGCAGGTGATGGTGGAGGCCGGCGGGGGCTGCACGAGGTGCACGCGGCTGCCGCTCACGCCAAGGTTTAAGAGCGTCTCCACAGTGGTGTAAGTATCAATTGTATTCCCATAGACAATGACATTCCCTAGGAAGGAAGGGAAAACGCTAAGATATACAGTTCAGAAAACCAAAAAACCTTAGTCAAATGCTAATAATGCCGAACTGCTCCGTACAACCCTCTCATTTTTCAGCTGCAGGAAGCAAGGGGTGTTACCTAGCAACGGCGACCAAGATAATTTAGTAAAGAATTGGCACAAAACATCCCACAAAGTAGTCAAGTACTTTTAATGCAGAAGTAGGACATTCGTTTATGTTCCTCTAATTTGAAGTTGAAATTATGCTGAAAGAAAACTGTCTAGCAAAAACCTTTTGTCTTGTTTTTGTTCCCAATTTGCTATACTTATTAGGGAAACAAAATTACTAATGTTGGCAATGTATATTAGTTCTTCCTTACAGACAAAAAGGCAATGGCAAAAAATATTCATGCTCATGATGTTACTGATATTTTAATATTTAAATGTTGAACTGGATTGATTTCAAGGAAGTTTTCCCTTTTTTGAGAATTAAAGGCTAGAACATTCTGCTTTTCAACAGATAATTTTACAAAGATTCAACCCTGATTTTTAGAATTTAATGTGTCAAGACCTAGCTAGAGAGACTGAAGGACAGTATTTTGGTTAGCAAAAATAAAATTACAAAATAATCTTGACAGATTTCCCTTGTGTAAGAGCATTTTGATGATAGTCTATACTATTTACATTTCTCAAAAAGACCACAGAAGTAATTACATATGCTATTCTACAATTTTAGCAGTTTTAAGATCAATGACACTATTAAATTAATGAAATGTAGTATATGCTATTTTTGACATTGAATTGGCATTTTCAAATTTTCACAAAGAAATAAACTGCTGTAGACTCATTTTCCAGGTAAGATACCAATTTTACCACAAAATGTACACGTTGTTGAATGTCTCTGTTTTTCTCCTGTTCATGAAACAGTATGAAAAGGAATTTTACAAGCCAAAATAAATAGCAAGTGTATTAATTTAATTTGGTTGAGGAAATCATGCCCAAATTGTTTTCAATCCAAAACTGAAAGGAGGTGTGATGGTTTGTCTCGTTTGCTTAGGAAAAATAAACTACAGTAACTTTCAGATGGCTTCTCGGAAGCTAACAGCATCTAGAAAGTTCTCCCATACTCCCTGCTCTTCATCTATGGAAAGCCAAGAAGGCACTGAAGTGAGGGAGTGGAGTCTCTCCATTCCTGCCTTCGCTAGGACGCTAGGACAGTTTTGTGGCTATGACTCCCACTCTGTTCAGATGCTCAAATGCAACATTCCTTGGTGAGCTGCATTTTCCTTGGCTGAAAGAGGCAACATTTTGCTTAAATTATTGAGGCTCCCACCTGCTACAAAACATGAATCTTGGCTGTCTGGCACAACAAAGAATCAGCCTGCCAAGAAAGGCAAAACTTGAACCGAAAACTGTCAAAGGTTTGAGGTCTTCTGTCCTTTTGAAATAGGCAAGCCAAAACAATATTCATTTTCAGTTGAATACATTTAAGTGTGTTTAGATCTCACACAGCTAAGGATTTTGTGTTTTCCGGTCTCTTTCATGAGAGCTGTTAGCAGCTCTACTGTGAGCTGGGCTTTTTCTTTACAGGCTCATGGAAAACTGGGCCTGTGGTGCTTCTGGGGTTTGGAGAGCTCTCTGATCCAGCGAGCGTGGTCCACGACTGCAGGCAGCTGGAGAGGATGATACTTTTCGATTCCAAAGGTAATACATTTTATAAAATCTCTGATTTCAAAATTAGAGGTTTATTTCTAGATAATGTGACTTCTAAACAGTTTTGGCTATCTTTATGTTTAATTTGAAACAAAATTCCCTAACAAAAATGTAAGACTTTGGTTATCTTAAGAGTCAGTTATCATCATAGCAATGGTGCATAACAAACCACGTCAAAACTCAATGTCAAACAACAAGCAGCATGTTGTAGATGGTCTACATACCTATGGGCGGACTGATGTCAGCTGATATGGCTCCAGGTTGTGGCTGGGTTTGTTTGCACCATATGTGTTTCATCCTGCTTGGACTGACAGCTACCTGAGGCATTTTCTATTTATGGTGAAATGCAGGTGCACAGAAAGGCAAGCACAAGGGCCCAGGCACATATCAAGCCTCCGCCCACATCACATCCACTAACTTCCCATTGACCGAAGTAAGTGTCATGGCCATGCGCATGAGCACAGAAGTGAGGACATCCACTCTGCCCACACAGGAGGGAGAGAAGGATGAATATTTACTGACCGGCAGTGCAATCAGCATGGTCATATGGAAGATGACTGCCTGTGTGATTTCATCTCAAACTTTTCATTTAAACAGGTTTTCCATGACTAGTTATAGTTCTCTCATTTCCCATAAAATATAGTAGAATGTTGTGACAATATAATCTATTATATTAAATAAATAAGAACATGTTACAGGTCAAATCACATTCCTCCACAAATATAACAAAACATGATAAAAACTCGCTATTAATATGTAAGATGGCCTACTATTCTTGACCAGGTCCACCTCTTGCCTTTTTTTAATTTTCATTTTTATTTTTCGAGACAGAGTCTCGTCCGTTGCCCAGGCTGGAGTGCAGTGGTGCGATCTTTCGGGTTCAAGTCATTCCCCCACCTCAGCCTCTCCTGAGTAGCTGGAATTATAGGCCCACGCCACTATGCCAGGTTAATTTTTGTATTTTTAGTAGAGACGAAGTTTCGACATGTTGACCAAGCTGGTCTTGAACTCCTGACCTCAAGTGATCTCCCCACCTTGGCTTCCCAAAGTGCTGGGATTACAGACGTGAGCCTCTGCGTCTGGCCCAGTCTCTTGCCTTTAAATATCTCCGTTCTGTGGGAGATTATTCTTTTCATCATCTTTGTGCAGTTGTGAGTTCTTTCTGCAACACTGCTCACATTTACTTTGTAAAGGATTTTTAGATCCAGTTCATGTTTATCTCTGGACTCCTCTACGCCAGGCACACAGTTAGGTACTTTTATACACAATCTCTCATATTGTTGTCATTATCGATAACAATAGCATTTAGAACTGTTAACAATAATATGGGCTTCAGTCAAATGCCCATATATAATGTTGTCATACAGCAAAATATAAGCATGGTGATAACTCTTAGAATAACCAAAGTCTTATATTTTGGGGCCCCCTCCAGAAAAAAAGCCTAGTAGACAAATACTTTGATTATTCATTTTGGGACAAATCAAACTGGTTTAAAAATATGATTACTTATATTTATCAGAGTAATTTTACTAATACGGATGAGTTGGAACCAGTGCTTCTGAAGAACCCATGTCAAGGCCTTAGCCTGCCTGTAGCTGTATCTGGTCCCCACAGACTGTCCAGCCTCCAGGCAGGTGAGACCCCAGCAGGCCTGTAGGTGGTCTCCACCTTTCCTTTCCAGCACTCACCATGGCCTACACACCCAGGCTATAGCCAGGCTTCTTGGCGAGATGACTTGTTTGGACTGTAAGGTCCATGTTTGCCCTTCCCATCATGTTATCCCTGGAGCCTAGCACAGTGCCTGGCCTACACTGGATGTGACTGTAATTACCACCATAGTATTGTGTTTCCTGACCAGATACGTGGATATATGTCAGAGATTTATTAGACTGCTGATCCTAACACTTTCTTCCTGCTAGCTGGATCATGCTTTTGGGCCCTCTAAATATTTAACACCAAACGACCTCACTGTAGCCAGATTTTCCCACCACCTATTTCTGCTTGGTATTCACTACTAAGTTGGCACTGTAAGATCTATCCAGTCACAGAATGGGCTACACACCTGAGATTTGTAAGACAGAAATATGTTCCCCTTAACGATGTCAGATCTGGTTATTAGGTTTCCGGTGTAGGCTCATGAAATCCCACAGTCCCTAATGTAACCGAAATTGTGTGTGCCTATAATTTGTTAATTATAGATATAAAATACTACTCCTGTCACATTGGTGGCATTTAAGCTCAGGGAAACAAGAAATTACATCTTTAATGTGCTATTTAAAGAAAGACAGGGCTGAGTGTAGTGGCCCATGCCTGTAATCCAAGCACTTTGGGAGGCCAAGGCAGGAGGATTGATTGGGGCCAGGGGTTCGAGGCCAGCTTGGGAAACACATCATAGCCTCGTCTCTACAAAAAAAAAAAATATATATATATATATATATATATATATATATCTCTCTCTTAGGCATGGCACATACCTCTAGTCCCAGTTACTCAGGAGGCTGATACAATTTCTGGGAATTTGTAGGAGTTTGACAGATTTCCACCCCTGGTTTTCTTTTAGATGTAAATGTGACGTTGGATGACCAGGCTTTCTTATATTTTATATGGAAGTAGCAGTTGGGTAACTCATGTTGCAATGTTTAAGTCAATTTTGGGCTGAATCAAGAAGGAAAGATGGGGAAGGAAGGAAATGGAAAGAGAAACAAAGGGGGGCAGAGACACAGTCGAACACTAGGCGCCTCAGAGAAACAGATCTTCCTGAATCCCTGGGTAAGAGTTAGAAGGAAGAAAGAGTTTAAAAGTAGGTGAGAGAAAGTAGCTGCTGGGTGGGATGAATCGAGGGCAAGTGAATAATGACCGGCACCGGGGGACACTCTGTTGGTTGTGCCTGAGGGAGGTGTTGGGGCTGATAGTTACGTGTCCCCGTGTGTGCAGTGGGTAGCTGAGCCTCCACTGGCACAGAACAGCGTGGCGGCTGTACAGACAGGTGAGACAGCCCCAGTTATGGGGGCCATGACATATGTTCTTTGATAGCATGCTTTTATTTCAGTTTTTAATTAATTAATTAATTTCGAGACAGAGTCTCACTCTGTAGCCCAGGCTGGAGTGCAGTGGCACCATCTTGGCTCACTGCCATTTCTGCCTCCTGGGTTCAAGTGATTCTCATGCTTCAGCCTCCTAAGTAGCTGGAACTACAGGCACCCACCACCACACCCAGCTAATTTTTGTATTTTTAATAGAGATGGGGTTTCACCGTGTTGGCCAGGCTGGCATTGAACTCTGGGCCTCAAGTGATCGCCCATCTCGGCTTCCCAAAGTGCTAAGACTACAGGCGTGAGCCACCACGCCCGGCCTACAGCATGCTTTTCATAAGCTGGAAAACTTCAGTTAATGAAATATGAATTTATTTATTTAAATTTTAATTTTCTGGATACATAGTATGCCCATATTAAAGATGAATTTCATCCATGTATACCTACCATTGTGTACTTTACAACGCATGGAGCCCTTGCAAATATTTACAAGGAGGTAGGTAACACACTGCAGGGGCTTCCTTCACATTACTGGGATATCACACACACTGTTTTGAAGTTTCTAGACACACATAAAAAAAGGAGAGTGGAAAAACTGATGATTTCCCTGGATATCAGTTTTATGCTGAAAGATTTAGTCACCGTTTCCTTCCCAGATCAGCTTACCTAACAGATGAGAAATGACCAGCTTTTGCTCTCGATTTAACAGGTGACAGAGGTAAAGGATGGGCTGCCCCACTTTCAAATGGCAAATAACCAACGATAGAACACTCTGGGTGGATTCCCCATAAAGGATAAGGGAATATAACCATGGCAGTTTTCATGGAAGACCAATCTTTGTTGCTCTTTTTAGGGAATAAATCATGCATTACTCTGACTGCAGATCTGAGACGGGCAGTAGGGTCCAGGCAGAGCACCCGTAAAAAGGCGACTGTGTGGAAGCTCCTCAAATTAAAGCTGTCAAGCAAGAAGGAGCCCGAAGTCATTCTCTCACTGCTAACCAGTCGCAACCTTTGAAACAGAATGTGCAAGGGTGCTTCCTAGAGGAAGGAGGGTGCCAGCGTCAACAGCCCAACCAAGGAGAGAGAGGGGGAAGTGATGATGCAGTCAATACCTGCATGAGCTGTCGATTCCCCACTTCAGACTGAAGGGCACTAGCACTTACCAATTAAAATGCTGGTAGAAATGTACAGATTATCTTTTCGCTTTTTGTTTTTGTTTTGTTTTAAGATGGGGTCTTGCTGTCACTCAGGCTGGAGTGTAGTGCACAACCACAGCTCACTGTAGTCTCGAACTCCTGGGCTCGAGCAATCCTCCCGTCTCAGCCTCTTGAGTAGCTGGGACTACAGCCACATGCCACTATGCCTGGCTAGTTTTTTAAAAAAATTTTTGTAGAGATGGGGTCTTGCCATGTTGGCCAGGCTGGTTCCAAAATCCTGACTTCAAGTGATCCTCCCACCTTGGCCTCTCAAGGTGTAAATCAACAAATCAGCAACTTTGATAGTGACCATGCACATAAGGCGATCACACTTTAAAGTTTCAACTTGGGGCTGGGTGTGGTGGCTCACACCTGTAATCCCAGCAATTTGAAAGGTTGAGGCTGGCAGATCACTTGAGGTCAGGAGTTTGAACCCAGTCTGACCAAAATGGTAAAACCCCATCTCTACTAAAAACACACAAAAATTAGTTGGGCATAGTGGATCACACCTGTAGTCCCAGCTACTCAGGAGGCTGAGGTAGGACGATCGCTTGAACCCAGGGCACGGAGGTTGCTGTGAGCCACAACAATTGTGCCACTGGTGGGTGACAGAGACAGACTCTGTCTAAAAAAGAATAATGCACCAAGATTCAGGAAGTTCTTCAATTTATGTTAATCAAGGGGGAAAAATGCCAGTTTCATCATCCTGGTTCTTGAAGGCAGTACGTAAGAGTTTCAGGAGTTAGAAAACAAGTAATTAAAGGTATGACTTTGCAGGAAAGGAAAACTAAGTTGATTTCCCCATTAAGTTCAAGAAGTAAAATAAAGTGCTAATTTTTTTAGTCATAGATGTACCCTAAAAGTAACGGGACAACTTTTAAAGAAATTATTTTTAGTAGATGCTAAAAAGTCATTTTATTCTTTTGAACTGAATGCTTTACTTTTATAAACTCTTGGAAATTGTGCTCTGCTGCCATTTCATGGTCACGCTCAATGCTATAAAGATGAAGCTTCTCCAAGGAGAGAATCAGGGCTTGGAGGGAAAGATTTGCTGGTCTGGTGGTCTGGCCATGAAGTTAGATCTCAAGAGTATAAGAAATAAATTCAGGATTTATGCACACAATATTAACATGAAGTTTTCTTCATAGTTATTATATCTTTAAGGTCAAAGAAACAAGAATTATGTGCTACATTTTATAGTTTATATATTTTAAATTATGTCTGCATATTTACCTATTCTTTTGTATTTTAATGAATAATTATATTTCCTTCTTCTGCTTCAAAAGAGACATACAGTGGTTACATATGACTCATTCATCCTCAGAACAGACCTGTGAGACAGGATTTATCATTTTATCCAGAAAACAAGGTACAGAGAGGTTAAATCTTGAGCTCAAGGTCACATGGCAAGCAGGTGGGTCAGCAGGACTCAAACCCCATGAGTCTATTTCAAAACCAGGTCTCATAGCACTGCAGTACACTTGCAGATGGATGTGTAACACGTTACTAGAATATACTCCAACTGGCATTTTACATGGGTAAATATCTTCAGCAAATAACTAGATAATGAAATATTTTTAAGTAGCAATCACAGAATATTAATAAATTGTGAAATAAACACTTATTAAAAAACAGGCCAGGCATGGTGGCTCATTGCCTCTAATCCCAGGACTTTGGGAGGCCAAGGTGGGAGAATCACTTGAGGTTAGAAGTTTGAGTCCAGCCTGGCCAACATGGCGAAACCCCATCTCTACCAAAAACACAAAAATTAGCCGAGTGTGCTGGTGCATGACTATAATCCGAGCTTCTCAGGAGGCTGAGGCAGGAGAATCACTTGAGACGGAGAGGCAGATGTTTCAGTCAGCTGAGATTGCACCACTGCACTCCAGCCTGGATGGCAGAGTAAGACTCTGCCATATATATATAAATACATATATATAACTTTATAAATAAAAATATATATGTGTGTATATATATGTGTGTATATATGTGTATGTGTATATATATGTGTATGTGTATATATGTGTGTGTGTACATATATATAATATCTTGCCCACAAATAGAAACAGACAATGCTTTTTACTTTTTAGAAGTCAAAGCATAAGATTTCTATGCCCGAAACGTGACCTGTCCCATTCTGCTCTGCTGAATAAAAAGGGAAGAATATATTAGATATAACATAACAAAGGCTTTGTTCGATGATGCATGCAATGGAATTTTAATGTTATACTTTTCCTATAAACATGCTTTTAATAAGGCAGTAAACTATATTTAGCTAAAGATGAAAATAATTGATCCATTTTGAGCCATTAAGGCAGTTTTTTTTTTTTTTTTACTTTACTTTCATCCTACTTTTCATTTCCACGGAAAGTACAGAGGTAATAGCAGATGAATTTCAATTAGTTTCAGTTAGTGCCATAAATTGTTATCATGTATCGGGTTGCTGCGTTCTATCAGAAACCCCCCAGCAGAACACTCCAGGTTTTGTTTGCAGTTGAAAGCAGCATTTGAGCCTGTGATGTCAGCTCTTCTCCATGGCACTGGAGCAGTTCTAACAGTTTAGGGTAATTTACTTATATAAATCCATCCAACTCTAGAGCCCAGAAAACCATGACCTCCGGATGGACTAATTCCATCACGGAACCACTGTGTTCTCCTTTGGAAGCAGAAGATGTGAAATAAAACAGTGACTGCGGGAAGGAGCTACACTTTGGGGTGGTATCTGCGTGCGTCTGCAATGGGTAGAAGTTCAAAGGAGAGCCGACTTCCTTCTGGGAGTATCTCTTGTTATTGATGCCCAATATCCACTGTTCTAGAACACTCCATCCACCATTCTCCCCTCACATCCCTGGGCTTCACTAACGTCAGCCCTGGTGTTTGCCAGGATTCAGGGTGTGGTTCCCGGAGGGACACGTCACCCAACCACAGCCAATGGGACACGATGAAACTATTTTTCACTGTCCTTGGCTCCCTTGCCCCAACTCACACACTAAAGTATTTTAAAAAGGGGAAATTAGCACCGAGGGAGTACAAATCAACTGTGATGAAAACTGTCCACGTTCCTCCTGGTGTTATTAGGGTGACATGAATAAAAAGCAAGGACTGAAATGTCCAGGACGGTCACGGATCGCTCCATGCGACCTTTCAAACGTGCAGGAACACAGCCCTGCTCCTTGCTTTCCATCGTGCGCCAGACTTCTAGCTTCTGGCTTCAAATGCCAATGACACAGGCAGGTGGGAGGGAGTCCCTAGAAAAACTCCAATCAGCCTGCACATTGGGGTGGAGCCTCGGGAAGTCCATGCCATTTGCAGTGGGGAGGAGCCTGACCCCTCCTCTTCCTGTGTGGAACCTGGGATTCAAGTAGCCTGCTGGCCTTGCGCAGGATCCTGCTTTCCCGCCCCCCCAACTCCCCTTTCTTTTTTCTTTCACCCAGTAAAACCCTGTTTTACTCACCCTTCAAACCCTCTGCGAGCCTACATTTTCGTGGCCATGGGACGGACAAGGACCCCGTCTTTAGCTGAACTAAGGCAAAGCCCTGCAACACCACCATCTCATAGCTGACTTGGAAATAAGCTAGAAGCGGCTGTGTCAGCCAGACCACCAAATGCAGCAAGGGTGGCCACTTCCAGCTAGCTCCTGCGTGCATAGCTGCCTTGCCTCAGCTGGCTACTGCCATCCATGGTAAGCCATTCTCCTGCGGTCACCTTCTCTCCGCTGGCATGGGTACTACAGATGGAAAGGCCATTTTCCCAAAGTGCTATGTGTGTACAGTGGCACCCACCGGGTCAGCTCCCATTCCTAAAAGGTAACCAGTTAAAACTTGGACGTGGCTGGGTGCTTGCGGCCCGCCAGTGTCTGTCCCTGCCCACGCCTCCGGCTTCATCTCCTGCTGCTGCCCTTCACAGACTCTGCCCAGCCCACGTTGTTGGCCCAGTGTCTTTTGGACACAATCCAAACTCCCCCAGCCTCTCTGTCTGCTTATCCTGTCCCTCTTCAAGACTAAGCTCAAATCCTCCTTTCTTGGGGAGGCCTTCTCCAAACTTCGCAGCCTCCAGGACTCTCCTGAAGGCCACAGCGCCTCTATAGCTGACTGGCACCTGGTGTACACGGATCCCTGGCTTTCAATAGAGACTGATGTCCTCAACTTCATCAGTGCCCTGGTGGCGGGGGCTGAGACTTCTACTCTGGGGTACCTTTAATTCCATCACACGTAAGAGCAATGCTAATGGCAGCCTCTATTTACAAAACTCTTTCTATGTATGAGAGACTGTCCTGAGTACAGCATGTAATCTCATTTATCTCTTTTCACCCTCTCAGCATCCCTTGTGAGTTAGATATTATCTGGAATCTGAGAAACAGAGCAGTTAAATAACTTGCCCAAGGGAAACAGCACAGCCAAGATTTGAACCCAAGTCATGTGACTCCAGAACCCGAGCTAGACTGCCTTTATAAATGTCTGTTATTCGTGAGGAGGAACTTAACTCATCCTGTTTAGCCAGCATGTTATTACTCTCATTACCAAGGATGAAGTGTTAAAGAAGAGCTTCAATTTCATTCAAGGGTTCTCTTGTCTTCATCTCAATTGACCATCTATTTCCAAGTTAGGCCGAATGCAAAAAGTTTTGATAAAACTCACCATGTGGAGGGGGCAGGGGTAAGGAAAAGAGTTACATCCTGAACTGTCTTCACTTACATTCACTAAAACATTTATTTTCATTTGCTATGTGCCAGGCACTATGCCGGATACAAGTGACATTGAGATAAAGTAGAGCTGAAATTATCTAAGAAATGGCTTGGAGCTTCAATCAAGTATGGTACTGTAGATGTCTCAGAAGCAAAGTTGCAACAGCTGTATTCTTTTCAAAATGCAGTTCTGGAAAGACCACTAGGCTTTGCACAGTATGAAAAGGGATTTGAAAGCCCAGCAATGAAACTCAAGTATCATATACCCAAAGTCTCAGTTAAGAAATAGAGGTCACAAGGTGACTGAAGCGATTTGGCATGAATGTCTATTTCTACATGGAATGCCCTCCCTGCTAAACATATTTCAGCCTGCCAGGGAAGCCAACGGTGTATTTAGGAGCTCTACCTCGAGGCCTTCTCTCACGCTGGATCCTACTCTGTGCTGCATTTCCTGGGAGCCTCTGTGGGTATAATTCTGTCTTGTGGTTGTTGGTTCTTGGCTCAGGTGGGGATGGGCTTTCTGTCCTAGGCCTGCTCTGCTCTGAGATTTGGACTGTGATCCAGTGATGCTGCAAGAATAATAATGGCAAGAATAAGATCTGAATGGGAGTAAAGGTATGTCTGAATATGACCTGGATTGCAGAAAAGATACAAAGAGGAGAAAGTTTTCTTAAGGCAAGATGTTAACATTTTTTCTTAACTTTGTTTACTTGAGAATTCACTTGAAAAGGGCCTCTACACGGAGTTAAATTAACTTGGACAGGTCAGCTTTCCCTGAAAGCTCCCAGAGCTTGGTCCCAGCATGTGAGTGTTAAGAACATCTACCTGGGAGGTGCCTGGGAGAGTGATTAAGCCCAGACCTGGAGAAAATCACCTGCATGTAAGACAGGAAACTAATTTCCACATACTTCTTATTCTGGCTCTTTGGTGGACAAAAGCAGGCACTCCAAATGGCTTTATACACTGGCTGCTGGGAGACAGTCTTAAATCTTGAAAAAGCATCTCCCTTTAAGGGGGCAGTGTAGCATCATCATCTCTGACGACTGGCCAAGTCAGCAGAATAGCACTGATGCTATTCCTCCATCTGAGCACCAAGAGGACAATACAAAGGCACTTGAAAGAGACCATAGCGCTTCTTGCTTTGAGGTTTCTAAATTCTCTGCCATCAACATTCCACCTTAAGAACTTGCAGTGCCACTTTCGAAGGGTCTTTCTTGGTCAAATGCTCCCTAGCCCAAACATCCAAAACACACAGAGGTTCAAAGTTAAAGCACGGCACTGCAGGCTAACAGGATTGGGTGCAGTCTTAAAGACGTACTGTGCATTTTGTATTGAACCACTGGCTTTTGTGCTTTTGGGGAAGTTATGGTACTGGGGAACTTATGGTACATTTGGAGGTCTGGACTTCATGAAATGGTAATGATTTGTCAAAAATGTTATGGCTAAAAGCAGGTTACTACAAACTACAGCTCATCGTCTGGTTTCATAAATAAATTTTATCAGAACACAACCATGCTCATTCATTTACATATTGTCTATAGTCGCTTGCTCACTAAAAGGGCAGAGTTGAAGAGTTGCAACAGAGGGCGTATGGCCTGTAAAGTCTAAAAGAAAAAAAAATCGTTAAGATAAGATCTTGCTCTGTCACCCAGGCTGGAGTGCAGTGGCATAATCATGGCTCACTGCAGCCTTGACTTCCCAAGCTCAATTGATCCTCCCACCTCAGCCTCCTGAGTAGCTGGGACTATAGGTGTACACCACCATGCCCAGCTAATTTTTGTATTTTTTGTAGAGGTGGGGTTTTTCCATGTTTCCCAGGCTGGTCTCAAACTCCTGGGCTCAAGTGATCCTCCCACCTCGGCCCACACAAAGTGCTGGGATTACGGGTGTGAGCTACCATGCTCAACCAAGTCTAAAATATTTACTATCTGGTATTTTACAGCAAAAATTCACCAACCCATGGATTAGAGAATTTTCCCTGATAAGAAAATACTCTGAGTCTACATAGGTCATGGGGTAATTATTACAGAATGACTAAAAGGCTAAAACAGGTTTAAACATACATAGATGCAAAACTGAAAATAATTCCAAGTTTGGATGAAAGTATGAAATACTTTATGACATTTAAAAAATCTGGGTTGCCAGTATAATCTATCTCTATATCCCACCTCTACCCAAAGGTTCCAGACTCAGCTGGTTTTATGGGTGATTTCTGTCCAACCCTTAAGTTACTTTGTATTTCAGATCCCCAAAGAATATAGAGAGCTTCCAAAAATGCTTTGTGAGACTAGCATACCCTTGATTCCAAAAACCTGACAAGCAATGCATAAAAGAGAGAACTACAGGTCAATCTCATTTATGAATTTAGAGGCAAACAGCCTATAAATAGTATCAGCAAATTGAATCCAGCAACGTATTGAATGCCATTTGATACTCATTTTTAAATGCTAAATGTAGTACATTAGTAACTTTTTAATGTAGTAAATAACTTGGCAAAAGTTAATACCTAAATGATCCACCAAAAATTATAATAAATTATATTTAATTTTAATGTATTATATTAACAAATATAATTAGATTATACTCATATACGTGTATTAAATAAATTAGCATGTTTAATTTTACACATTGATGCCCACTTTCTGGGCACTTAGTGGTTTTACATCCTTGGGCTGAACTCTAAACCACAGGTGGCTGTGGAACTGAACCAGGTCACTAACTGTCTTCTCACTTTTAGGCAAAAGAAAGGGGCTGCTTTAAGTAATCTCCTAACCTTGACTTCTAGGTTTCAGTTAAAGACACAAAAGCAGCCAGGCCCTCTTCTGGTTGTTTCACTGGCTGAATGATTTCAATGAAATTCAAGCAATACAGAGAAAGATGCTTGAGAATACACTTTTGAGTGGCAGAGGCATTGGCACAAATGTTTCACTTTTTCATTTCGATTTAAAAAGTGGCATGTAACTCGAGTCTGGGTATTTGTGGGAAGGACTGTACGGGCAACACCAAGAAAGAGAACAATAGGTTGTGAAAACAAGAAAAGGCCCTTCCAATACAAGCCTTTTTCTTCCTAGGTCTTTTCAGCTTCACAAAAGAAGACATATTTTCCATATAATTGCTAAACATGTTTGCTTATTAAATTATTCTTTAATTAGTTAATGATTTTAGCTATGCTTTGCTCTTCGGATATTCATTTTGTATAATAAAATAATTATAGATAATTAAACTATCTCAAGCCTTTTTCTTTCCCCCAGCAAACATGCTGGGTATCCAAAAATGACAACAAGTTGTAAATTAATCTGGAAAACAAAGCATGACAGATGAATGATTTGGTTGGAATTAATTAGGCACTAATTATATACTGGAACTAGATGAAGAATGAGACTCATTATAAAAATAAAACGCTATTCTGAAGAGATGCACAGTTACCGACATCCTTACCTTCTGTGGTGATGGAGTTATTCCTTATCCAAGTCAGTGCCTTAAAGCAATCCTCTTCCTCATTGAGAGTGAAATGGTTGCAAGGAACTTTCCCTGTGTACCGCCGCTGACTGCTGTTGGGAACCTCTCTGTTTGTCAGGTGTTGACTAATATCAGCCCCTGTGGGGCATGGGACCTGAAGTATGTTAGAGAAATGCTTGTTTCAGCGATAATAGATAAAGTGGTGACAGTGGTTAAAAAAAAAAAGTAGACATAGCAATGTTCAGTATGTCTTTTTCTGTTCCCAGATACAATCAATCAGATTTTAATCCAAGTAAGAAAAACACACACACACACACACACAGGTGTAATGAGCACCTAGAAACAATTATCAGAGGGAGTTGCTCTAGTTATGTAATGCTGTGTAACAAACTGTTTCAAAATTCAGTGGTAAAAATCAACCATTAGGCTCCCAGCCTATGCAGGACAGTAATTCAGACACGGCAAGGTGGGGAATGGCTTGTCTCTGTTCCACAATGTCTGGGGCCTCAGCTAGGAAGACTCAGGGGCTGGGGCCTGAAATTATCTGAATATAGTTAAACTATCTCAATCCTTTTTCTTTCCCCTGGAAAATATGCTGGGTATTCAAATGTGACAACAAACTGTCATGATTTGCCTTGCAGTTGATATTGGCTAAGGGTTGGATTTGAGCTGGGGTTGTTGGCCAGAACACCTACATGTGGCCTCTCCATGTAGCTTGGGCTTCCTCATAACATGGTGGCTGGGTTCCTAGGGCAAGTGTTCTGAGAAAGAGAGAGCCACTACAGAGAGGTCCAGGTTCTTTTCCAACCTAGTCTTGGAAGCTGAGCAGTGTCTTTTCCACCATATTCAATTCGTGGAGGTAGCCATAAAGGCCTGCCCAGGATCAGGGGAGGGAACCTCAACTCCACCTCTTCATGTAGGAGAGGCAAGGCTCTGGAAGAGGACATGGAAGTGAATTGGATGTGGTGGCCATTTTTGGCAAAAATAATCTGCCACAGAAACAATTATATCCAGGGTTGAAATTTAAGGGTATAGAGGGGCTAGGCAGAAAAGAAAAGGAAGGAAACATTATTATTTACTTATGAAAAGTATAGAATTATTCCTTGTCTTGTCAGAGAAATATTCTCCTTCTCTTTATTCCCCTCCATCTTTCTCTCAGTTTTGATGCAGATGTGTGTGGGAACAGAAACTTTCCTCTACTGTAAGGAAAGTAACAGTAAAAACACAATAAAGGATGATAGCTGATACTCGTCTTCTGTGTCAAGGATACTGTGGTAAACTGGAGGGTTTGTGCTTGGGCCAGAGAGATCAGCCATGACTCCGCTCCATCTAGTTGCTGCCAGTGTAGAGTATGGATCCAGTATGGCCAGATCTGACTTCCCAAGAAATGCCAAGCCCTTGGGTTTTCATGTAGACTCCTGATCTTTTTTTTATTATATTGGTTCAAATTAAAATCAGACAAAGAAGTGTCATTGCAAAAACCAAATAAAACAGCACAGTGACCTGAGTTTCCCCAAATGGGCCACCACTTGGTCCCTCTGATTTTTAACTGGTTGCCAGGTGGAGGTTATGAGGAGAAAAAGAGGGCAAGCAGAGGGGCAGCCTAGAGGGACCCTGAGGCCTTTGGTGGAAGATCGATACCTACTGGCTTGCTGCATTCTGGGTCTAAGACCTCAGGGCTGTGAGGCAAGAATACTCCTAGAGCTATTACAGGCAATAAGTTCACCTGCGGTCAAGATGGATATTGGAGTAGAGGAAGTTCTTTATCCTCTGACAAGCAGGCAAATGCTGGCTGGTGCTTAAACTCATGGGGCTTGACTAAACTCCAGCTGACAGGAAACTTTTGGTTATACACTTCCTCAATAGAAATTGTAAAGCCTTAGTACATTGCCGTGATGTATTTAATGCAATTTCAAACTAGATTAAATTAAAATGAAACAGAGCAAAACAGAACCAATGTTTAAAGTTGGATATTCTCTCTCCATTAAGAAGCTGCAGTGAAATTATATGCAGCAAAAGGGAACAACTAAATAAATAGTGGTCATTTACTGTAACCAAAATTGAGGAGGTAAAGTTTTCTTATTAGTAATATAGCTCGTTTAGTAATACCCCACTAAAATGTTGATAGCATTATATTCATAGGTATTATAAAGCAGCCCACTGAAGGCTTTGGTGAAAGGTTTGACATGCACAATACTGAATACTGTGCTTCAGGTTTTGAAACCTCACTGGAACTACAAGGAGCATGGTAGCATAAAAGAAAATAAAATGTGGGTAACATTACATCAGTTTAGTAAGTCATGATTTAACAATTGAAAAAGCCTTGGCAGAAAGTGGCAGCGCTAAAGAACAAATTGAGAGCCCTTCATTTCTAAAAGTTTCAAGTAGCGGGTGTCTAGGCAAAAACAAAAAAGGAAGAGGAGAAAAAAGAATAAGGTCCGAATGGAAAATTAGCTCACTACGATCTTGAAATGTAATTGCATTCTGACAATCCACATAATTCTTGTGTGCACTTAAATGTGTAGAGTTGTTTTGCGTACTTCTCTACTATAAAGAATAAGAGCAATTAAAGAAAACCTAACGGGATTATGGCATTTTCACAAAGCAGGCAGAACTGAAGCTAGGATTATAAATTCCAAAGCCACACAAATTTGTCTGCACAGAGTTTAGAAGAACTCAGTGAATTAAAAAACAATCTATGGAAAAAGAAGCTTGCTTTGTGACCAGTTCATCATTTACTGTGTTCTTTCATTGAATGGAAGCTTTTAGCAGAAAAATAATTTGTATGGAGACATTAAGAAGCCAGTACAAGAAATTTCCTTCTTCCATGTGTGCCTGTGGGGCCACAGAGCTATCCAGCCCTGAAAAGTAAAAAGAAGCTTCCTTTCTGAATGGTTCATCACATACTGTTTTCTTTCATTGAATAGCATATTTCAACACTAAGAGGAGTTTGTAGGCAGACATTTAGAAGCTAGCAGAAGTTTCTTACACCCATACACTCCTGTTGGTCAAGAGAGGTCACCAGCCCTGAAAAGGAAAAAGAGGCAAAGGAGAGAACAGTCTTTGATATAAGGGCTTGGTTATCTTTAATGAAGTGCCATGAGGACTGGCTATCCAAACTGAGGGTCTCTGCCACTGACTAAAGTGCCACTAAATTTGAATGGAGAGCAGCAGATAACTTTTCAACCACACTGATTTGCCATTGCACAGTGCCACTGTCACTCAGCAATAATTCACGGTGGCTAGGACTGCTGGCTGCCTAACCCAATATTCTGTCTTCCTTTCTTAGTAACAGACTCTTGGGAAATATGCTCAGCTGAAAAACTGCATTTCCCAACTCATGACCTAAGAGGTGGTCAGGAGATACAAGCAGGAGTCCTTGGATGGGGTAATGAGAGAAGTCATCATGCTCTAGTCCTTCCTCTTTCGTGCCTCTTGAAAATGGAATGACTGGAACCACAGCAGCCATCTTGAGATGCTGAGAATGGAAAACACACATTAAAAATAGAAAGAGGGCCAGGCATGGTGACTCACACCTGTAGTCCCAGCACTTTGGGAGGCTGAGGCAGGCGGATCCCTTGAGCCTAAGAGTTTGAGACCAGCCTGGGAAACACGGGAGATCTCATCTCTACTAAAAATACAAAAAAAAAAAAAAAAAAAAAAAAATTAGCTGGGTTTGGTGGCATGCACCTGTATAGTCCCAGCTACTTGGGAGGCTGAAGCAGGAGGATCACTCGAGCCCAGGAGGTCGAGGCTACAGTGAGCTGTGATTGTGCCACTGCACCCCAGCCTGGGTGACAGAGCAAGATCAAAAAAAAAAAAAAAAAAAAAAAAGATGGAAGGGCCTGGGTTCCTGATGACATCAGGGAGCCACCTTACCGGGCCTGGGTTGCTTTTCTACAGATATTTTTAATGAGAGAAAGAAATAACCTTTTTCTTTTTGAACTGCTTATTTGACTGTAGCTATAAATACTAAGCTCTAGAATCTCTGTGGTAATGACTTTTAAAAGCCGTCAAGTATAAGCCTTGCACCATATCAATGAGAGATAAAGGGAAACAACGAGAAAGGGAAAAGAGAGGGAAAGAGAAGGAAACAGAGACAGTGCTTGATCCAGGGCCAGACCACCTGAGTTTGGACCCTAGTCTACCACCTCTGTAGTAACCGACCTTGGGCAAACTACCTAAGCTTCACGGCATGGCACCTCGGTTCTCTCAACTACAACACGGGGATGCAAATGGCAGTGACCTCAGGGTATGTGAGAGTTCCATCCGTTACCACGTGTCTGTCTCATGGTAAACATTCAACGACAGTCAGGTGCTCAACCGCTTTGAGGCTCCCTAGCAGCAGGCTCCTGTCTCCTAGGGCTGACCGTTTTCTTTGGAGTAGACTTTGAGTGAAAGTTGTTCCTCGGGATGAATAAACACTGCATTCCCATCACTTTTTCAGGACCTAGATCTGTTTTCTAGAGCCATCATGTACAAGACTGAATTTGGTTTCCGTATGAAAATTCTTCAAGTATTTGAGGACTGGCTGACCATCCTGCACACCCTGAATCTTCACCCCTCTGGCTGCACATCTGGAGTGACGGAGCCTATCCCTCGCTGTGCTTCAGCTTGTTCCTTCCTTTCTTCAATGGGACTCCAAGGAACGAAGGTCATATTGCAAGTGCACTTCTGTTTTTGTGGCACATCCTCTGATACAACCATGTTCAGCAGGTAACCGGTTCATGACCTCTATATTCTCATCATGGATTTTACCCTTGGTCAGGTTTAATGCTTTTCTTTCTCCAATTCCCTTTCTTGGGCACTAATATTATTGCTGTTTCTAATAGCTGTGTGAAATTTGCCTGACAGTCTTTTGCTGGTGCACTTTGAACCATCTTATTTTTAAACTTTTGTTGCCCTTTGATTGGGTATTTCTCTTATATTTTGAATTAAGTGTAAAAACAGAGTCTTGGTTCTTGTAACAGGATGGTTTGAAGCCCTAACCCTAATCCACCCATAACAGTCACCACTATTTTCTCCTCATGTCATTCTGGTTTACACCTTCACTTTTAACCATTGTGTCTGTTTTCTTTTGTTTTCTCCCTTTTATCTTCTGCAGTGTTGGGAAGGTGAATTTCTTCATGCTGTTTCAAAGGATTCTTTAATCTTATTTCTTCTAAATATAAGAGTCACACTGAAATAGTACTTTTGGGTTTCTCCACTTAAGACAATGCATATTCCTCCCTTGCTACCTCCCTCCCAATTGTCAACAACTTCTTGGTCTTTATTAGATTAATTTAACTTAAGAGTCATTTTTCTATTTTGCATCTATTCTCAGATTTACAACAATTATTTAGATTACATTTATAAATTGTTTGTGGTGCTTGCCACCTGTCCTTTTATATGATTATGAAATTCTAAATTTTCTTTTTTTTTTTTTTTTGGAGACAGAGTCTTGCTTTGTTGCCCAGGCTGGAATGCAATGGCACAATCTCGGCTCACTGCAACCCCCGCCTCCTGGTTCAAGTGATTCTCTTGCCTCAGTGTCCCAAGTAGCTGGGATTACAGGACCCCGCCACTACACCGGGCTAATTTTTGTATTTTTAGTAGAGAGGGGGTTTCACCATGTTGGCCAGGCTGGTCTCGAACTCCTGACCTCAAGTGATCCACCCGTCTCGGCCTCTCAAAGTGCTGGGATTATAGATGTGAGCCACCACACCTCACTGAAGTTCTAAATTTTCTTTTCTATCTCAATTATTTTGAGTGCACATTAAGCAAAGAACAGGGAAGATAATTTTTTCTGAGGCCTTGTATATAAAAGAATGGCTATCTGCTATTTTCAAATATGAGAGATTTAGGTGGGCGTATAATTACTGAATCACCACTTTTCATCAAAATTCTGTGAGGTTAGTTTCATTTTCTTTTGCTATTTAAAGCTGGAGATAAAATTTTTGGTATCTTTTATTTTTGTTCTTTTTTAGGGGGAAAGGTTGTAATCTGTTATTTTTCTTTTGAAGTTTGTTCAATTTTTTTCTGCCATTCTATGAGAAACTATTTATCATCCCCAATGCAGTTTGATCACCCAGCCTCTGAAATGGCAGCTGAAGCATCAGAAGAGCAGAGGCTGAGCTAAGAAGGCCACAGGGTTAGACAAAAAGGGAGATGGGTGACTAAGAAAGAATTGAAATTCTGTCAGAACATAACTGAGAACATTTTTCTATGGTTTTGCCTAGAATGTGGCCAGCTGGACAATATGTTTTTGGTAAAAAGAAGCTTTCTTCTAGAATATCTTTAATTATTGTCTCTATTCCTTTTCTTTGAGTCTCCTCTTCAGGAAAACCAATTATTTCTATGCTGCCTCCATGCCTATCAGACCCTGTTTTCTCCTGAACCAAGCATATCCCTTTGTCCTCTGCTTCTGCCCTCCAGGAGTGCTCTGTCTTCAGCATCACTGTTTAGCAGCAGTTCTGTCTCTGACGGGGATTTCATTTTAATTCTTTCTTATTCACCCATCTCCCTTCTCATCTGTGGCCTTCTCAGCTTTGCCTCTGCTCTTTCAATGGCTTCAGCTCCCATTTCAGAGGCCAGGTGATCAAATTGTGTAGAGGATGATAGTTACCTGCAATGTGTGTGTGTGTGTGTGGGGGGGCCTGAATTTTTTAACATTTTCAAAAATATGTTCTTCCTCTGATTTTTCCAAATATTGTATTGTTCTCTTTCTCTTATTGTGTTATCTTTTTATTCTAGCTGTCCTTTGCTGTTCAACAAACTCACACCAAAACTTAGTAGCTTAAACAACAACTACTTAACTTTCCATGATTTTGTTGGTCAGAAATTTGGATAGCATTTTCACGAGCAATTCTTTTATTCTGTGCGCTGTGGACAGGAGTCACTTGGCAACTTTCAGCTGGTGGATGGAGTGATCTGGAGGATCTGCGATTGTTTCACTCACATGCCTGTTCGCAAGGCTGGCCGAAAGGCTGGGATCAGCGGAGACTGTGAGGCAGAGAGCTCACCTACGGCGTCTCCAGCATGGCAACCCCAGGGCATCAGAACTTCTCACGTGGCACCTCAGGACTCCAGGAGTGACTGCTGCCACAATCCAGGAGGCAGTGTATGGCCTCTGTGACTTGGCCTCAGAAGTCACACCATGTCACATCCTTTCTAGTTTATTGGCCGAGGCAGTCACAAGGCTGCCCAGATTCAAGGAGAGGAGACATAGACCTCTTAGATGGAAGAGGCATCAAAGAATTTGCAGCCATTTTTAAAACAGCCAGTTTTCTTTGACTGCATGCTTTTATTTTCCCCTGTAATCATTCTCAAAATGAGATCTCTTTATAGTAGGTGATGTCAAATGACATGGGGGAGTGTCTTTCTCAGGTCTCTTACTGGGAGGTACAGTACTGGTGTGGATTCCTCCCCGCTGTGTGTAGAAGGCTCTCACCTGGGCTGCATCATTCTGGATGCCACACTATTACTGACCCAGTCTAAGACATGATTAATCCCTTTGGAGACAATGTCACATTGCCAACCCACATCAAGCTCACTGTATACTGCAGTCCCAGCTCTTCTTCTTGCTTGCTTGGAAGCACCTGCCCTACCTGCCAGCTGCTAGTGACCCCCGACTCATAAACAGTCCGTGCCACAGTCTTCTCATGCTCAACACCAAACTCATTTGATTTTGAGTTGGTACATTTTTGTTCTTCCTATTTATGAGGTTCCTCAAATCCAGGCCCGGGGCAGGCATCTCTGCTACTCCATGACTGTCCATGAGTCATGGAGAGTGGCCCTGTGATCTCAGAGGGGTTTTCAAAACCAGAGTGTGTTTGCCAACAAAAATGATCAACATGGATTGGAGGGGTGGAGAAGGAGTTACAGAGTCCAGAAAGTGAGCCAGCTAAATCTCCATCTTTGAAAATGGAGAGGTTGTAGATAATGTCTGAAGTTGACAGAGCAAGGAAAAACATTCTATAAACATATTACTGTATTTGGAGTTCTGCGGATAGCCACTGAAAAACTGAGAAAAGAAATGCTTCAAGCTGGTTGCCTTTGGAAAGAGCTGGGAGGAAGAGTGGGCTGGGAGAGCGACCAGCTCTCCTTATACTCAGCCCTACAGTGCAATGTAGTATTTTACGTTGTGCATGGATTTTTGTAATAAAAAATAGTGATGTGTATTTGAATATTAAAACATTATACAACAATTTAGAGTGAGGTGTGCCATTTAAAAGGTCTGGTTAGAAGCTGCGGTTTGTAATTACATTTTATAAAGGTTGTCTTCTTGCTTTGGGTTTAAGCTCTGTTTTCATTATTTTAATTTGTTTTTTAGAAAATCACAAAATTGGGACAAAACCAGGAGAGAGTTGAAGAGAATGGGGAAAGGGGGAGAAAAGCTCCCCAGTGAATTCAGCTGCCCTTTCTGTATCACTCTATGTACTTTGATTTTATGTCCTTCTGGAAAAATTAAATTGGAACTCCCTTTATCACTTCTTCATTTCATTTTTTTTTCCGTTGTAAAAAGGGCAAGAGCTTAATGTGCCACAGACTAAAGCTGCAGGGGCAGCTGGGCACACATGGGCAGATGCCCGAGGCTCTGGGCAGCTGGCTGGGTCTTCCACTCAGTTTCCAAAGTACGCAGTCACAGCAGCAGCTGGAACCTGGCAGGCAGGTGACAGGGAGACAAGCTAAGGGGGTGCATGGTATTTCTGTCTGGTTTAATGTTTTAACAAGTAAGAGGAACACTTAAATATCAAAACGAAGTATCCCTGCAGTAAATATTTATCCTTTAACCATAAAAATATCCTTTTATACCCTTTGAGAATCAAGAGGAGAGCAGAGGAGAGGAGGGGAGGGGAGGAAAGGGGAAGGGAGTGAAGGGGAGAGGAATGGAGAGGAGAGGAAGGAAGGGGAGAGGAGAGGAGAGGGGACGGGAGGGGAGGGGAGGGATGGGAGGGGTGCGGAGGAGAGGAGAGAGATTCTTCAGAGGTTGATCCAAGCTACTCAAAGGGTTGTTCATTCACCAGCAGCATTGGCCTCACCTGGGAGCTTGTTAGAAATGTAGCATCTTCCTGTTCCCCTAAGTGGTCTGACAATCTGTGAAAATGTGAACCTCAGGCAAATCGAGAGGTTCAAATCTTTGTGTCCACTGAACACTTGCGAAACTGCCCAGGTCATCAGGGTATGCATATATAAAGAGCATACCATATTTTTATGGTTAAAGGATAAATATTTACTGCAGGGATACTTCGTTTTGATATATAAGTGTTCCTCTTACTTGTTAAAACATTAAACCAGACAGAAATCTTTCAGTATCTGAAAGATGTCACTTTATAGAGACAATGTGTACCATTCTGACATTACAAGGGTGGAGTTGGTAGGCGTGTCCAGGCCAAACAGTGGGACTGGACACAAGGTCAGTGGCCCAAAAAGAGCGCTGAATGTTTGCTGCACATGCTTAAAAATGCAGAGAGCCATGCTGAACATAAGGATTTACATGTAGATTCTCTGGTCATTGAGCATAGCCAGGTGAATAAAGTACCCAAGATGTGCGGCCACACTCACAGAGCTCAGGGTCAGGTTAATCCGTGTGTGAGCTCTGCCTGCCACAATGAGATGAAGCTTATTGAAAGGAACAGATTGTTCCTAAACCAGAAGAGGCTGCACAGAAGAAAAAGATAGCCCAGAAGAAACTGAAGAAATGGAAACTTATGGCACAGGAATAGACTCATCAAACAATAAATGGAATTAAAAGTACAGGAAAGAAGGAAGGAAGGAAGGGAAAAAGGAAGGAAGGAAGAGAAAAGAAAAGAAAATGTAGCATCTCAGGCTCCCCATTCCATGACCTCCTGCTCCTAATGTGCATTTTAAGAAGCACAGGGGATTCATGTGCAGAGCACAGTTTGAGAGGTGCTATTCTAAGGTGTAGATGAGGAATTCTTAGTCAAGAAAGTGCAAACTTGTGGTTCTCAGCTTTAGCTTAGGAGCATGTGGGGCACTAAAAAAATACTGACGACTGAGCCCCACCCTAGAATAATTAAAACAACCTCTGGGGGCAGAGCCTAGGCATGGATGTGTTTTCAAAGCACCCCGGTCTTCTCAATGTGCAGCCAAGGCAGAAAATACAGGGCAAGGGATGCTCAGAGCTGCTGAGCACATTCTGTGACAATCCCCGGGTGGAGACCCTGTCTCCTTCGTGCACTGCCTCCTCTGCGCTTGGCGATGTCAAGGAAATCTGTCATACACAGGCCCGCATCGAATCCACAACCGTTCACAAGATGGTCTAAATGGGGTGTCTAATCTTTTGGCTTCCCTGAGCCACACTGAAAGAAGAAGAATCATCGTGGACCACATATAAAATACACAAACACTAAAGACAGCTGATGAGCTGAAGAAAATAAACTGCAAAAAAAAAGTCATAATGTTTTAAGAAAGTTTACAAGTTTGTGTTGAGCCACATTGAAAGCCACCTTGGGCCCATGGACCATGGGTTTCGCAAGCTTGGTCGAGGACCTCATCCTTGAGTTACAGAGTAAGCCTCTTGTCACTGGAGAAATACCTTACTGCTGTAGACTACATGAAACACTCATGCGTACTACAAAGTGGAATATTAAATTCTGCTGCCTTGAGACATTGAACAGCTTCGGTGTATCCCGCAATGCTTTACTCAAATGTGGCTGGAGAGTTTAACTGAAAGGAAAGCATGGACCCTGGGAAACCAATCAATCAGATTTCCTATTTTCATAACCGAGAGACAAAATAAAATAAGGGTTGACAGAAGGTGCACGTGTTTGCAATACTTTCGCGAGAGCCCATTGCCACAGCCAAATGTTAGCCTCTTGAGGCATAAATTAATTTACCACAAATGCATGCCTGGTTGCGTCTGGATTCTGCTAGGGCGAGCAGTACGTGTTAGACTTTTGGACAACAGCTTAAAGAATGACATTTCTCCAACTTGCTGTGATTTTTATCCTTGAGCAGAATGTTTTTCTTGGAATGGGTTTCTGGGAGGGTTTGCGGACATAATTCTGGTTATGTGTGCGGCCCTGAAGGGTGCTTTTATGAATTTAGAGCAGCAGCTGTCCAGGCAGAGGGATGCTCTTTACCCAGAGAGCGTGTGCCCCAGTAAACATATGAATGGCTCTCATGGAGCTCTCCAGACACATGGCTTGCACCCCCTGTGCCCGGCCTTACCTGGTACTGCTGTCCGGTGCAGAGGATGAGGTGGTCATAGAGCACGATCTCGCCTGTGGAAAGCACAACGTGCTTGGCTGCTCGGTCTATGCCGGTCATTCTGCCCACCACGACATTAACCCAGGAGCACAGTGACATCAGCGCATAATCTTTATCATTAAAACAGTGGCTGCAAAGAGAGAAGCTCCATAAGTGACATTTGAGCAGCTGACAGCGGGCATTAATTAGACATCTGGTGAGCTGGTTCAAGTCCCCTAGTGGGCTGAGTCTGTGCTCTTGCTGTGAGTTTACCAGGACTGATACTGGGAGATTTTTCGTTATGAAACACTTAGTCACAAATTGACATCGTCCCATTAAAGCTAAATTGTTCCACCTGGCTTAGGTCAGCCCGCAACTGGGTGGGAGGGGTGTGTGTGTGTGTGTGTGTGTGTGTGTGTGTGTGTGTGTGTGAAATCACTCATATTATACCTTTCTTCTGCTTCTATTTCATAGTGGTTGCAAATTTACTTTAGTTGTTAAATTGGTGTCTTGGCCACAGCCTCAAAGGGAATGAGAAGGAAGAAAGTGACATTGTTGAGGATTCCCAAAGCCAGGGGTCAGAATCCTTGAATACCGAGAACCCTTCCTATTCGCTAATACTTTTCAGTAATGACTCATTCTGAGAATTAGCGTATGGCTTCCTGCCAAAACAACAAAATCCATTTTACTTAAAGAATATAGCAATTAGGGAGTTACGTTCGCAGCAAGTACACTCCCTGGAGACCTTGGGATTCACTCTTCAGGGCAGAGGTGATTTTCCAGGAACGGAGACTTCCACCGCCAGCAGGCCCCGGATGGCCATTCATGCTGTGGCTTCAGGGTGCTGTGGCTGCATGGCTTTCATTTTCTGGGCTCTGTTGCAGAGTTTGTGTGCTTTCACGTAATATGATAAGAGTGAGTTTCTTGTGGCTTTGGGTTTATTTAAAGAGTTTTGCGAGGGTTGTTTCCAGAATTTTCTGAAAGGATTGACCTCAGGTAAACCACCTTTTAGTGATTCTGCTCTGAATACTGAGAGTCTAAGGTAATAGGACATTAAGTGCTTCTTTTAATTTAGGCTGTATGATTCTTTTCTTCCTTTTTTCTCAATATAAAAACATTAAAATTTGTATTTATTCATCCATTTATTTATTTTTAGAGACAGGATCTCACTATGTTGCCCAAGCTGGTCTCAAACTCCTGGACTCAAGTGATCCTCCTGCCTCAGCCTCCTGAGTAGCTGGGACTAGAGGCACACGCCACTTCTGTGCTTCGTAGCACAGTCCTCTTCAAAAAGAACCCTGCCATGGTCTGTGTTGCTGACAAGCCTGGACTCTGTGTCCGCCTGCTATCTTCAGTTACCTCACCTCTTAACACAGGAGAATGAGCTCTCCCTACGTGCCTCCACCGCTGACCGCTATAAGGAGTGACTGTGAGAATGTAAGACAGGCTGCTTTGTTAGGCGGGATGCATATGTGAAGAGTATTATTCTAAATAATATTAATGAGACAGAGCCCTCTTTACTCTCTTTGGAGGCAAACAAGATTCTGAAGTGGTAATGACAGAACATTTCTTCTTTTTGATCTGCACATAAGCCTGGTCTTACCACACCAAGAGAATTCTAGTCATGGGGACATATTAGACCTTGTTACAGGACCTGTGAAAGAGCTCTGTGAAACAACTTAAAAACAAGAAAATTTCTTCTTAATAAGAAAAGAAAATCAGGGACTGGCCTATCACAGGAAAATAATGGATAGTGAGAGGAAATTCTCTTGTAAAAACCATTTCGCTAGCTTTATAGGAATACAGGAAATGTCATGGCTTCCCACATTTGTGAGAGACCCATGAAAGACTGTTCTTACCTGCTCCAGATCCCTGCTGTAAGCCAGCCACGATGAGGAAAAGTTAAATACAGTTAGTGCACAGGGATTCGTTTTATGAGGCTGTGCCCAAAGATAAAGGCTCTCAGGGGAAATTTGTGGAAGGTGAAGGCAATCATATTTTTAATGTCAGTAGGACAGTAGCATTGATCACATCAGAATGCATATTTGAGAGTTAAAATGTGAAGCTCTGTCCAGTGGGAATGGCATTGGGGACCACTGATTTTTAGGAAACTTTACTAAGTCCTTTACAAAAGGAAGTGTTGAAGAATGTGGGGTGATTGCTGTTACAATATGTTACTACACTGAATGATTTTATTTACTTATTTGAGACAAGATCTCACTCTGTCAGCCAGCCTAGAGCACAGTGGTACAATCATGGCTTACTGTAGCCTTGACCTCCTGGGCCCAAGCTATCCTCCTACCTCAGACTCTTGAGGCTGGGACCATAGGTGCAAGCTACCATGCCTGGCTAACTTTAAATTTTTTGTAGAAATGGGACTCTCCCTATGTTGCCCAGGCTGGTCTTCAACTCTTGGATGCAAGCAATCTTCTCACCTTGGCCTCCCAAAGTGCTGGGATTACCTGGCCATTTCTTAGTTTAAAATATCATTGTGTAAGTGATTGCTACCCATTCTGGATATTACTATCCATTCTGGACCTTCCTTAATTTCGTCACCAGGTGAGTGAAACTATATATTGAAGACTGTAAGTGATATTTTTCCAAAATTATGTTTTAAGTAGAATGAATAAGCTTTAATATTCTAACATAGCAGGGCCTGACTCATGGCTTGGTGGTAACAGAAATACCTCCACTAGGCTTCGCTCAAAAAGAGAGAAGGCACCAAAGGCGGCACATCGGTGAAACTTCACGTTTCTCAAGTGAGCTCGACCGTGACTCAAAACTAATGTGAAAGATTGTCTTCATAGAAAGTTCTGAAGACAGATAATAGGGAGGAGGAAAAAAAGCAAAAATGGAGAATGGGGAAATTTCTGGAAAGCGCATACATGAGTAGCAACTTGCTCTAGGTTATAGTGCCCCCAACCTTATGGTCAAAAGCCTAGTCCAAAGCTCCAGGTGTGCAATTAGAAGCAAGCTCTGGGGGCCACAGATGAGTCAGTGGAGACCTGCACCTCATGGAGTCATGACTCTTCCAAGCTGGAAAGAACCTTAGAAATTCTCATAAAAGATTAATTGTGACACTCCTAGAAAAAGGACTATCACAATTAACTTCAAATTAATCAGTGCTGATTGTCCAATTAGTGGATTTCTCATGCTTCCTGTTCCTCCTCTCCCACCGCCTTCCTTTCGGCTCCATCACAGACATGCCATTAGCACCTCCACAAGAGGCTGGATGTGGGGGGTGGGAAAGAAGACAGAAATGGTTGAAAAATTCTAACAATAATAAATTAAAACACTGGTTAACAAGTTCAAAATTAGTATTTGTAATCAGGGATTTAAATTACTAAATTTATGAATGTCATTTGCACCTTTCCGTCTGAAACCCCATGATCAGAGATAATTTCCTTTATCGGGGTTATGAGGACCATTTGAAAGGCATCTCCTATTTATGGTTCAATCTTACTGAAATATGTGGTTTCTAAGAAATATGATGACATACAGTTACCCATGCAAAGGGCTCTGGCTGTATTATTTAGTCCCTAACACTTGCTTGAGAGGAGTTTTGCAGGTATTTCTGGAGGTAACTTTCCTCTGTTCCACGTTATTTACTGGGCATCTGCTGTGTGCCAAGGACTGTCCCAGGTATTGAGTATACATCAATGAATCAATGAATAAAAGGCAAAAATTTCTGCCCTTGTGGAGTTTATATTATAGTTGATGGATTCTGAATATAAACATTATTTCAGAAGGCAAATAATACAATATTTAGGAGGATTTAAGTAGGAAGAAAAAAACAGAGCAGAGTATGAGGGACTGGAGTGTGTTGGGGTGTTGGCTGCAAATGGATGGGGCGGTCAGGATAGACCCCATAGAAAAGGTGACATTTAAGAGAGAAAAGCAGAGACCTCAAGGTGGGGACTTGCCTGTTGCATCTGAGGAACATCGAGGAGGCTGGTGTGGCTCAAATGGGGAGAAAAAGGGCAAAAATGATAAAAGGTGAGGCTGGATAATTAAGTAGACGGAGACAGAGTTTAGGCTGGAGCAGCACAGCACGTTCTGCGATGATGAAAATGTTCTTATCTGTTCTGTCCAATATGGTAGCCACTGGCGACATGCGGCTAATGTAGCTGAGGCACCGACTTTTCATCTCATTTAATTTTAAAAATTTAAATTTAAATACACGCGGCTAGTGGCCACCATATTGGATAGTGCCGTTCTGGGCTGTGAGGAGGCGATGTGATCTGAGCCAGCTTTCTGCAGCCTTGCTCTGGCTGCTGTGCTGAGAATGTGGAGGCAGGGACAGCAGCAGGGACACCGGGGGCTTCCACCCACTCAGTCTGCCCGTGCAGTGTCACACCTGCAGAAAGCCCCCTCAGTAGCTGTTTCCTCCTGACACACACCCAACATGGGATTGAGGGAAACGTTCACTACGCTGATGGAATTAAGTTCCTCTTAAGACAGCTGCCAATAAAACCAGCATTTCCAGGGAATCATGTAATTTAGAAAGAGGGAAATGGAGGGAATGTGTTCTTGGCCAGAAGTTGGTGTTATGTTAATTTTAATAAAAAATCCAGCAAGCTTGGCTTCTCATGTACGGCTCATGATCAAAAAAAGCAAAGCTCAGAGAAATGAAATTCCTTGCCCAGGTCCTTGGTGGCAGAGGCAGGATCTGAATCCACATCCTCCTGGCTCAAACCCATGTCCTTTTTTGTACCATAATGACATCCTTCAAGAAAAAATCTATAGTCTGATAAAATTATTAAGTGGAAATGAACCCGGTTCTGCTGGCAAGGAAGTTGTGGTTTTTTTCTCACTGTTTGAGGGCAAAACAACTGTTTTTCACAGAGGAAAGAGGGTCCCTTCATCATGGAATCTAAAATGAATCCCCTGGGAGGGAACAATTTCCTTCCTCCTTATTGGAAAAATTAGGAGCTTGTTTCTAGAGGCAGAGAAACTAATATTTCTTCTACCCATGTTTTGCTACAGGAAATTAAAATGAATGAAAGCTATGTGATAAAGACATGGTATTTTCCAGAACAGATGTTGTCAAATAGTGATTCTATTGGGATGAAGACGATAAAGCTCACCCAGACTGGCATGGAAGTTCTTTGCCTGATCAGCTGCTGAGTACAAATGGCCAGGGTAGCTGTGGGATCCATATCCCAGTGAGGTGCCCTGTCGGATGTAAATGTAGTCACCAACCTCCACTGCCCCATAGTGTCACTTAGAGCCCAAAGGCAGGGCTGGCTGGGTCCGTAGGCTCCACCCCAATTGTTTGGAACAGGGCAGATGTCTTCCCACAGATACAAACTGGTGGCCCTGGCCTGCCAGTCTTAGCCACTTGCTTGTGAACACACTGGTACTTGTATCTCCTAAGTGATGCCTGAACTCCAGGAGAAAAGCCCCACCACTTCTCCTTTTCCAATCTGAAATCTACTATTTAGCATTAAGTAGACTGCACAAAGAGTAGAACATTTAGGCCTCAGAATGAAAAAGCAAATAAAATTCATACTCGCTGGCTAAAAATTTCCTTTGTTCAGTGTCCAGAAGTTTTTTTCCTGGGAGTCCATGAGTTGAAATCAGGGTAAGATTATTAAACTTCAAGTGAGAGCTAAAGAAAAAGAAAAATGAAAAAGAATAAGCAGTTAAGTGCAATTTAGCAAACGTTTATCATAATTCAATTTAACTTTATATTTCGTGTCATCCAACTGTTGAATTGTTTTTGGAGCTACTAATTCTTTGCATGAACCTTCAAATAGAACCAACCATTTCAAGGAAAAAAGGAAGATGGCGCTGGAGCTGCTAACTGTAGAATCTTCCAAAAAGCTACACATTAGTAATGAGACAGGTTTTTAAAATGTGCTTTTCAAAGTGAAACTAAATAAAACAAATTGGGAGAGAGGTAAATTTAGTATAAAGTTTAAATTTTAGACTACTTCTATTAATAATAAACTGCTTGGAAGCATAACAATTGCAGCTCAACCCTGATGACTGCTTCCAGTCAAGTGTTTTGCATGGCGCATTATGCCATGTAGTCCTTACAGCAATCCAGTCAGGTCAGTAATACTATTATCCCTGTTTTTTTTAGGTGGAACTGAAGCAAGTAATTTGCAAAGACCATTGGTATAGTTTGACTCTGTGTCCCCACTCAAATCTCATCATAATTCCCACGTGTTGTGGGAGGGATCTGGTGAGAGGTAATTGAATCATGGGAGCAGGTCTTTCCCATGCTGTTGTCATGATAGTGAATAAGTCTCATGAGATCTGATGGTTTTAAAAATGGGAGTTTCCTTGCACAAGCTCTCTCTTTGCCTGCTGCCACCCACGTAAGACGTGACTTGTTTCTCTTTGCCTTCCACCATGATTGTGAGGCCTCCCCAGCCATGTGGAACTGCAAGTCCATTAAACCTCTTTCTTTTGTAAAAGGCCCAGTCTCAGGTATGTCTTTATCAGCAGCGTTGAGAACAGACTAATATAACCATATAGCTAGTAAGTCTGGAGGCAGCATCCTCTCACCTTACCTCTGCCTGTACTGTCCTGTAGACCTCAAATTGTTCAGAGGGATCCAAAGGTCATCTAATTCCCATCAGCTGACATTAGCTTTATTACACTCAGATACACACAGTCAAATCAGGATACCAAAAAGTGTCATCTGGGAGGAAATTCTAGAGGATTCCTTTTTAAGAGCAAAATTGCTTTATATTTGCATCCGGCTTTCCAGAGCCCAAGGCACATTCATAGGCATTCACATAGAGATTAATCTTCTACACAATTTATGCTGGGGGTAGGGGAGAGGCTGCTTTTTCTAATCCACATTTCATATGTAAGAAAATCAAGGTTGGAAATGGTAAGTAATTTGTTCAAGGTTACAAAGCTCATAAGCAGTGCCAGCTATGAAAGCCAGGCTTGCTGGCCTCAGGCAGTGCCCTGCTCCAGGCACCCACAGTACTCCCTCTAACCAGTTCTACAGGTAAAGTGCACCTGAGTAGAGGCCTCTGAAGAACTCACATGCTCAAGGCTCACTCCATGATTGTCCATCAGGATTTAAGATGCTCTTGCTGCAAATCCACCCCCTAGTTAAAGTCAGTAAAATTGTATGGTGAGCTGATCTTTTCATAGAGTTCATGCTGATGAGATTTTTTTTTTTTCTAAAATCTCTTCTTAGTTCACACCTCCCCTTCAATCAACCAAATGCCAAAAAAGAAGCCTTCACCAAGTCAGAGAGAAACACCTGCCCTCCTTTCCCATGAGAAGATTGGAAATGTTCCAAATGTGGAACTGCTATCAATTTACTGACAATCTGTTAAGTAGCACTAAAAGCAGGAGACTTTTGGTGATGGCTCAGGCCAGAAATGCAATAAACTCAACTGAACCTGACATTTAAAAATAGCTCAATATTATGAGAGGTTTTGCTCTAAAGTCTCTAAGGATGAGTGTCATTTAAGAATGAATATTCTTATTTGATAAGAAGAAAACTGAGCGCATCTTATCCTCTAATAATAAGAATAAAAAATTTGAATATCTTCAAATAACATAAAGGTCACAATTAACCCAGCTACTTATGGCTGACAGTCTACAAATGCACACTGATTACTTGTCTCTGATTTATTACCATTTAATGGAAAATGCTAATAATCAGTGTTTATACTCACATGCAGTTAAAATTTATCCCAGCTTTGGGTGTTATGTGATAGAAATGTGGTTTATGTTATACCAATAATAGTTATATATAGGCCTTTTTTACATCTCTATGTAAATAGAAGGCTTAATAATTATCCAGCTACATCTTTTACTACAAAGACAATCCCTTTGGTTTTGAATCATTTGAATTACTGAACAACATGAATCAAATGATTTATAAATTACCAAACTACCACACTGCATTATCCTAAATTATGCTGTTGTACAATTTAAAATTTCCCCCAAAAAACAAAGTAGTTTAAAAAAAACCTAATCTATCATGATATAGTACAAAAATTTTGGGGGGGATAGAGGCATTTTTTGAATTTTAATACATTAAAAAACAGGTTTCCACTCTTTTTCTTTAGCCCAAGTTAAAATCTTTTTGCATTCTTCATTGTTGCTATTCTGGGCCTTTCTCCAGCCTTCAAGTTCTCTACGGTAATCCCTCATTATCCCTACTATCCCCCTTCCTCATCCTCAGGTGAGCACATCCCCTATGTCATAAAGAAAATGAAGACTGGTCACCAGGCATTTTTATGTTTCCTTCTTACCATATTTAGAGCATTCTTCCATTCCCCTGAGTCAGAAGAGACGTGTTTCCCCGTTAACCCTGTCTCCTCTTCAAGTTCCTCTTCTCTCTCTCTCAATCCCTCTGAGAGCAAATTTCTCTTAAAACTATACTTAAGACACCTGGACATCACCAGCCTCGTGCTGATAGGACAGATCCACGGAGTCAGCTGAGCCCATGACCTGCTTCTCTGCTTCTCCATGTGTGGTTTCCATTTTCAGGGTCACCTCGGGTTCAAGGTGGCTCCTGGAGCTCCAGCCATCACAGCCACATTACAGGCAGAGGAAGGAGAAATGGGCATAGAGGGCTGCCTATTAAGGAGCCTTCCTGAAAGTCTCACGTTTCTGCTTACCTAGCCAGAACTCAGTGACATGGCCAGGGAGCAGCAGGGAGCCTGGAAAATGTAGTTTTTCGAAGAAAACACAGTGATATTTCCAAGAACCACAGTTCCCAGGGTTTTGTCACCAAGTGCAGAATCAATACTGGAAGGCAACTAGAGGTCTCTATTTTCGTTGACTCATGGAGGAAGAATGAGGTGGGGATACGAGAAGATCCTTATTAATCAGGATCCAGGAAAAAAAAAAAAAAAAAAAAAATGGCGGACCCCACAAGGTGTTACTAAATGAAGGCAGCTGTGTATGCAGGGTTACTGCTGTGTGGCAGCAGTGGGTGCCATCACTGATCCTGGGCCTAAAGGAGCAGGGGTGGAGGAAACAGTGAGAGCTGGGACCATGCAGGAGGCCTCCCCCAGGAGCTGTCACCACAGAACCTCCTGTCTGGGACGAAATTAGGTCTAAATTGAGGCTCCCTTTCATGACTGCTTTTTTACCAGCTCCTCCTCCTTTGTCCATTTCTCCCTAACCAAGTTTCCCAAGCTTCATGCCTATTTCTGTGGATGATGTTATCCACCACCAGGACTTCCTCTTACACATTTACTACAATGTACTATACTACAGTGATTCTTCTAAGCTCTAAATCTAATTTCTAAATGCCTATTGGCCCTAACTGGCATGCTCCAGGGGGATCTCAAATTTAGTATATGCCCAAACAAAGCTCTTGGTCACCTCATCCCACTCCTCCTCTATCTCCGTCAAAGCTTTGGCCAACTAACCACCTCTCGAGCTAGGAATTTTGAAGCCAGTCTCAGGCTCCTTCCCACTACCCACATTGGCCACCGTGTCCAATCACTTTGACCTTGTCCGCATCTCTCGAACGCCTCTGCAACCCGCCCCTCCTATAACACACTGCCTTAGTTCACCATTTTGTCTAGAGGGTTTGTCTCTCTGGCATGAGTCTCTGTCTTCTGCCCATCTTCCACACAGCTACTGGAAACCTCTTTTTAAATTAAATAAAATCTCAATGGTTTCTGGCTTTAAAATCCCTACCTTTGTTCTTGGTAAGGATTTTACCAAGGTAGCTGCAGAACAGACTCGTTAAGATCCCCGTCTCAGAAATCGGACTGCCTCAGCGTGACTCCCAGCTCTAGCACTTCTAGGTTTTTTACCTTTGCAAGTTATTTGACCTCTCTGTGGCTCTAGAACCTAATGCTTCTTAGGGGTTCTGTGAAGATTAAATGAATCATTGTCTGTAAAATGCTTAAAATATTGCCTGCTACATAGTGCATTTTCAATAAATGGTAAGTGTTTTGATTACCAAACTGTTCAGTCCAAATTCTCTAGCGTGGCATAAACATCCTTCCGGCTGGGCCTAACCAAACTTCCCCAACCTTCTTTGTAACATCAACCTCCTTGCTATTCAGGGAAGGTTCCCTGCCCTTTCATGACTTCATATGAAAATATCACCAGCATTTTCATTTCTTTCTCCAAGCTCGTATTTTTGCTGTGATGGTTCTCTCTATAATCCGATTTAGCAATGTCTAAATATTTAATTTCTTAAATTTGTAACTATATAAGAGTATTGGTCTAAAATCATGACGTTTATAATACATAATTCTAATAGACTGATTTTGAATTTGATCGCCTATGAATATTCAAAAAGTTCCTTCAAATAGAACAGTGGGTCACGGAGTACAGCTTGGGTTTGGGCATGCATTTGATGAAATGGCAGGAACAGCAGAACCACAGATAAACTCAGATCTAATGGTGTTGGCTTAATGTATATAAACAATATCTAACATCACTGTGAGCCCTCAGCTCCAAAATCAAAGGTCACCATATCATGAAAAAAAAAAAAAAAAAGTTCCAAGTTAAGTGCTCAAGCCAATGAAACATTAAACAAGGGCACCTGCATTTTCACAGCAAATAATTCCAGTGGGGATTTCACGTTGCTGTGGATACAAAGGGAGGAACAGCTCAAAGATACTTGTAAAGCAGGGAGGGATTAGGGTATCCAGGGAAATAAGTAAAAGGTATTGTGTTTCATTCCATGCTTCAGGAGGACAGCTACAAAATTAGGTCTAAACATCCTTATCCTTCAAATAAAGAGGGTCACATTGCCAATTTATTGTGAACATGATAAAAGAAACATAAAACTTTTCATGGTGCTTACCCTTCTGGGCAGTAGATACATGTCAGCCCGCTAGGCGATCGCTAGTTATTTTCTAGCTGATTTTGTCTGTGTGCGTCTGCAGGGTGCAGGCATAGCAAAGGCAACCAAAGCAAGTGATTTAATTAACTGCTTTAATTAATGCTGTTATTTGAACAAATAGATAATGTAGAGAAAAAATTATTACCCCACATCGATCTAAATGTTTCAATTTAATTTACTAAAACCTCTGCTTTCTGAATGGTTCAAAACGTGACAAAAATATTTGCCAAATGAAAATAAATCCTAGCTTGTGATAGATATGTCACCTATCTACATATTCTACTAGTTAAAAAATAACTCAGATTTAATTCAGTCTTAACAACAACACATGCCATAAAATACTATAGATGGAGTTTAAAAGTTGGGAGCTCTGTGAACTTCCAATATTAGAGGCAAAACAAATCCTCACAAAATATTTATTGTAAGTACACAGCAGATTAAGAGAATCTACCAGTTTTCCCCTGAAATAATTTAACTTTCTTTAGCAATATTTTTTTCTGTGTAAATCATAAGAGACTTTTGGTCAAGGTCCTGAGCCATTAATTTAATTTTTTTACTTTTAAAAAACTTTTTATTTTGGAGGATTTTAAATATACACGAGGTGAAAGAAGCTTAGCAATTACTAACGTTGTGCTGCTTTTAAAATACTCACCAACACTGTTTGTTGTGGTTGAAGTAAACGCCACACATTGTATTATTTCATCATAAATTCTCTAACATGCAAGAACCTAACAATAAAATAAATTTAAGAAAACGGGAAAGATGCAGGAGATTGTTAAGTATTTAAAAGGATTTCGGGGCACATTAACCAAATGCAATATTTGGACCTGGTTTGCATCCTTATCCAAACCAACTAACTGTAAAAGAACAATTTTAAGACCACTGGGAAAACTGAACACGGACTGGTATCAGATGATATTAAGGAGTTATGGGGTGTGTGTTTGAGTGTGTTAATAGTACTCAACCCATTTTTGTTGTTAGTAAAAATTAAACGGCAGCTGCATCCATGGCCACAAAGTTGTCGGTCATGACACACTCTGACCTCCAGGGGGAGACCGAAGAGAGAGATCCATAGAGGAGGCATGGGATGGAGGATTCTGAGCACATCCAGAAGGGAGTGGGCAGTTCGTGGGCTAAGACAGAGCTTAAAACCTCTCTCCCTGACCCTACTTCTCTCTTCTCTTGAGTACCATCTTGCCCGGCTCCACCTTGGGTGGTGGGTCAGAGCTCCCTGGTCCTGGAGCTCTTGTAGGAATCAGGATGGGACCTGGAGAAATGGGGCAAGGAGCAAGTCTCGTAAGGTACCCCGAGTCTGGGTGTGACTCAACACTGGACCCGACACTAAGGTAGAAGTGTCTGCCTGGAGGGCCCTGAGTGCTCTCTGGAGTCCCCAGGGACCTGGCAGGGGAGAGGCGTAGTGGCCAGGATAAGGGGCTAGGCAGACGTTCAGGATCTCAGATAAAACACTTATGTATCACAAAAGAAACACAGAAATCCTTACTGAAAAAATGAAAATGCCAATTGAAAAGATAAGAATAAAATTTGGGAGTTCTGGCAAAACAGATTAAAATGAAATTGAGTTTTCCTTTATAATCTAGGGGAAATGATTAATGATGTTTTTATCTATGTCTATGAAGTAAAACCATTATACATTTACATTTTAAGCTTATGTTTATATATACTGAGCACATACCAGATGTAAATACCAAGATGGCAGCTATCAAAGACAAGCCAGAAAGCCCTTGCACATGAGAGATGGCAAAATACAAGACACAAATCAATTTGTTCCTTAAGGATGGAATCATGGAGCGTTATGGGAATTCAAACTCGAGTGGGATCACTTCTGGTGGGGGAGGATGAAGAAGAGCTTTATGTTTTGGGCAAAGGCTGGCTATTAACAAGGCTTTATTAACACCACATGGGCAGGTTTCTTCTTGGGCCTTCCTTCTTAATGGTGACAGTTTAAGCATGAGACTTCGCGAAATGCTTTCTGCTAGGTCCAGTTTAGCATGCTAATACTATGAATGTGGGTTCAACTATATAATGCTAATAATAACTTAAAAATTAGGCCCTGCAAGCCCCAAAGTAATGATGTGACTTAGAAGTTATATGACTTGCTAGGAATTAGAAAATGTGGTTTGGAAAACAAACCCATAAATACAAGTTAGTTACAATGAGCAATTACGGGGGAAATAGGTTTCCTTATAGATGAGACTGCCAATTTTGAGCAAATGTCTACATAAATGGCTCCTAAACCCACCTGCATGTCGGAATTACCTGGGGATTCTATTAAAAATATTGTACATATTCCTGAAACCCACCTCAGGCCAGGAACAGGGTCCCAGGAAACTATATTTGTACAACCTTCCCCATCCCTATCCAAGTGGCTGTGATGTGCAGAATTGTAGAGCCTGGAACTTTTGCAATCTGTTGCTTATAGAAACAGTTACTTAATAGTAACCCTAAAATCTCAAGGTGATTCACAACATTTTCCTCCACCACAAGGTCTTAAAATAAAAAGGAGAATTCAAACCTTTTTTTTCAGGCCCCCATGTCTTACTATACTGGTAGTGTTGGATTATCTGTTTGAAAGGCATTATCTTCAGAGAAGTACACTTAGCGAGAAACCTGGTCTCCACAAGCCACCTGCTCCATAGATGGCTTTGCCTGCTCTGGGTCTCACACAGAGGCTCACGGTCCTCCCACTCCCCAGCAACGAGGACCACCTGTCACCTCTACTGGAGGGCCCTCATGCCTGTGTTTCCAGGCAGGGCTCTTTCTGGGCTTCCCTTCCAAATTTCTACCCAACATCAAATGCTATAAGTCGGGGGCAGTTTGACATGTCCTTATTCCTTCAGTCCTCTTGTACATCATTTTATGTGCGCCAAGATAAAAGAATTCAAATGCATGGGTGTTACGGCCCTAATCCTCCCTCCGCAAGAAGGAAAGTAAGTGACTGGCGGATGCAGAGCTGACGAAGTGGGAGAGGGTGCGCAGCTGAAGGTGTACGATGCCTTTTGCTTTTTTGGGAGTGAGGCTGCCCATGAAAAAAGTGGGGATGGGAGGATGGGGCAGGAAGGGTAAAGACCACATTGGTCTATTGGCCTAGTGGCATTGACTGAGTGAGTCCCTGCAGGTCTCGTGAAGACACACATTGCTGGGCCCGATTCCCAGAGTTTCTGATGCAGGAGGTCTGGGTGGGGCCTGAAAATCTGCATTTCCAACAGTTCCCAAGTTTTGTCCATGCTGGCGGGCCAGGGATGGCACTTTGAGAGGCTCTGTTCAAGGAGGAGAAAACTGAGAGGCTCCTGAGCATTTAGGAGTCTTAAGAAAGGAGGGTGGAGTTTAATGTAAGTTTCTATGAAGGAAGTGTATGATCCCATTAAATATCTGAGAGACATGAATCTCTTAGGAGGATGTTCTGCAGACTCCAGGGAATGTCTCACCAGGAGTCAGATGCAGCTGCGGGTTGGAAACACCTCCGGCTCAGTCCTCAGGGAAGAGGGTGTCCTCCACATAGAGGACACTCCAGCTCCCCAGTCACTTCCCGCCTTTGAAAGTCAATGTAGGCTTCCATGGGGGTCTAGACATGCAAATTTACTTACTGGGGAGGTGTCTGTCTAACAAGTGTCAGCACTAGGCCTTTGGACAGATGCTTGACATTTGCTACCTGACTGAATGCTCAGGCCGGTGTGTGAGGAGGGAATTCTGGATGCCTTCCCTACAGCACAGGTGAGGAGACTGAAGTTCTGGGTATTGGAATCATTCTCCTGGGCCCTCTCCACTCCTCGCTTCTGACTTCCTTGACCTGCCACCTCCCCTGCAGGGCTGGGAAAGCAGAGCCTGGCCCTACCCTCAGGTTTCGGATTCAGTCCCTGGAGAGTGGGGCCTGAGTATCCCCACCTCCGACAGCTTCCCAGGTAATGCTGATGGTGCTGGGCCACAGACCATGTTTTGAAAACTACTGATTCTAACCTTAACTCCATCCCAGAGTAGAAATAAAGTATTTGCCAAGACAAGGTCCTTAAATGCCATCTCTTTTCCAGCAAAACTTTCTGGTAGTACACCTGCATCCTCTTTAGAACTGCAAGAAACCCACAAAATCCTCTCCACATGGCCTTCTTAGCTAATCCCGGCTTCTTCTCCATCATCGTCTATGCCCAAGTTTCAGTAAAAGGCAACTTCAAGAATATTAACAAGGAAGAACTGAACAAACTTAGCAAACTAAGGGACCGTAAGGGCACTCCAGAGACAGTGTCGAGGCCCACTCACCTCACCCTGGCCCACCTGCTCACCTGAAAAAGGGTCTCCTCTCTGCCTGTCTCTGCCCAAGGCCATTCTCTGACCTCAGTTGTCCACAGTAGGGACCCACCGACAAGGGTGTCTTTTGGCTTTGTGGCTGTCCTCACTTCCCTGTCACATGGCCCTGCTCTCAGGCAGTTCCCTAGGATCACTCCCAAATCAGCTACTTGTATCCAAATGCTTTGTTTTCAGCTTGGTTTGAAAGAATGCAAACCAAGACAGGTACCAATATCATTATTTGAAAATCATCCAATAACAAATGATGAAGACTGAGGAGGCGGGTGTACGACTCAGATCCAGGTACATGGTTTGTGCTGTGTGTGATCATGAAAAATGCATTTCCTGCTTACCCTTAATGCCAAAGAATCACAAAGCACCCACAAAAAAAGGACAATAAGCCGACCTTCCCCCATCGAAAAGGCCTAAGGTTGCTCAAAGTGGATTGCTTTGCTTTTGTTCTGGGAGTCTCTAATGTGGGTATGAGGAGATAAGTTACCCTGAAACAAGCAGGGGTGGATAATTTCAGTAAATGGCGGTGCTTTTATTTAACATTAATTACATTTAAATATTGGAGTCAAATAGGAAACCCGATTGTGATTAGTGACACCAGGGTGCGTTCTGGATCATTATTCTCCGATGGCAGAATGTCAACTCTTGCTGCCTGGGGAGAATGAGACTCTTGAGCCTGACACATAAAGCTCCTTCCACCATCCCCTTTGCTCTGGCCACCAGACCAGCCTCTGCACCAGACCTGATGTCCTGTATGCCCCGTGGATGTCCGTCTCCCGTACGCCCCCCCTGTGGATGTCCGTGCTGCCTGCTGCCTGGGCACATTGGAGGGCGGCCCTGCACATGCCCTGGGCCTCACTCCCATGCCGTCTTAGCACAGGGCAATGAACAGGGCAATTGCGAGGAGCACACGTGCAGAGACCGAGAGGACAGGCAGTCACAGTCACAAACCTGTCCATTGCGGTTGAGCTCTGAGATCAGCAAGGAAGCACTGACTATTTAATTAGTCACCTAATTAGTGACAGGCCACACTGAAGGTTTCAGATGTCCTCAGACAAATGTAAAGATAAAAAGCCTAATTAAGCCGCCAGCGCTAGGCTGGCTGCTGCCAGAGCCCACAGCTGTGCCGGATATTGTGCGGAACTGCACGACCCGATAACAGGAGTTGTGGTCATTGCCACAATTGCAGCTTTAAAAACATGCCCTGCTTGGTCCAAGCTATTCTTAGTCACCTCGACACATTCAACCAGATGAGGGGATCAATGTCTAGGCTGAAAGTCTGAGGTTGCATCTTTTGCTGGGATGATTTGGTTGGTTTTCAAGAAAACTCTTCTCAGTGGTGGAAATGGAAGACAAGGGGAACCTGGACTTTCCAGTGCCCACCAACCAGTGCTTCCTGCGAATCAGTGTTCTAGTCACACGGAGGGTCGCGGGGACACCGGCTGGGCTGCTTTCAGTCATTCTCATCCATGACTCTTGTAAGCATTTTTCTAGTGCCATTACAGGCTCTTCAAAAGATTCTTTACGTCAGGATTAAATTAGGAAAGAGTTAAAAATAATGGATTAAAAAGGAACTTCCCCGTAATTAGGAGTAAATACTACAAAACACTGAAGCAGAAGAGGAGAGCAACTGCCTCGGCTCCATGAACGCAGGCCCAGGAGACAGTCAAGGTGCTGTTCTGCATCATTCTGGAAAAAAAGCCTGTTTGGGACACTGTCTGGGGCAGGGCCTGAGGTTCTGCATTTCTGACGCACTCACAGGTGATGTCAATGCTGCTGGTCCACGTGCCACACCAGGAGTGAAAGGATGCAGAGAGGTGCATACACCTGTTTCCGGCTCCTCCTCCTCCTCTTTTTTTTTTTCTTCTATTTTGCTATAGCATTTATATGCTTTAAAAAAAAGATTCTGGAGTATCTTTGTGGAAACCTGAAATAGTCAAAGCACTGCATTTGAGGAGTTCAGTGATGCTAGACTCAGTGGGAGTTCACTTTATAGTGAGTTCACTTTACAGATCTCACCCTCATAGGGTTTGTGGAGTTTCTACCATGGTGGTGCCTTCGGGCTGGCAGGACCTGGGAGGCCCTGCTGGGACTCTCCTTCGGCACAGATGAGGACAGTACCTCCCTCAGGGCCACAGCACTGCTTGGCAGCAGAGGTGGGCTAACGGCTGCAGCCAAGTTCTTTCTGCTTTCTCCAGTGCTTGGAGGTTTTACAGAGTCTTCATAATGGAAGTGCTGAGAAGGAGAATGCACACGTGACATCTGCAGTGTCCGAGCCAGGAACTTTCAGTCCCAAAGAACAGGGCGGCCAAATGAACAAACCCACCAATCACAAGAACAGTCGTTGAAAAATAATCCCAAGTCTATCACTTAAATGTCTTGGGCATTATGAAGAACACACATAATCTCACAGTGAATGTCTTAAGATCTGTCTTTTCCCCTCCAATTCACGGCCCTCTACCCCATAGTACAAGCCGGCATTTTCTTCCTCTATGCCCTGCAATGCAAGAGAACCACCCCATTGCCCTCGCCTTGCCCTGCCCAGCTCCTGATCCTTGCCACAAACGTGCACGCTCCTGCGCCGGCCGGGCAGGTGACAGGAAAGAAGGCTGGGTCCTTTCCTCCTGGGCTCCCTTCAGAGGCCAAGTGCACAAGTCAAGGGGGAAGGGAACCAATGAGCTGAGCCCACCCCACCCTGAATGACTCTACGCCCCTGCCCATCTCTACCCCTGGAGGCCTCCTGCAGGGCTGAGGGAGACTGTAGAAGCCTCTGAGGGCCGTTGGCTCCTAGGCTCTGCTGGGGATCACCAGGGCCAACAACAGGAAGGCACGGAGGACAGCAGGGGAAGTAAAAGACTGGGATGCTGGAGTATGTCCCCAGGAAAACGCCTGCCACGCATGTCTCCCGGTGCTGGAGGGCCCAAGAGGCTCCCCCTAGGAAGGACAAGACACAGGACTCAGGCCTGACAACCACAGACAAGGAGATGTGTCTGTGCAGATTAACTGCACACAGCCAGCAGATAAAATAGCATACTTTAAAAACAAGTCAGAACACCAGCGCAGTATTCCCTTATCACGTGGAGCTTACATCCTAGGGTATATTAGGTAGTGAGTTTGCGTAAAGCACTTCAGCTCTCCCTGTAGCACCTCAGCACTTGGGGAAGAAAGGATAGAAATTTACACAAACTGCTTTTGGTGTCCTTTGAAGAGAAGACCAAATGTATTTTATAATTTCTTGCATGGAAATAATACAAGAAGAAAGTTGTGTTTGTTTTGTCATCAGATGACAGAATTACCAGATTTTCTGGAGAAAGAGGTTACTGTCCTGAGCCTCAAGTGGATTTTCTAGGAACGATGGTGCCCCTACTGAGTCTGACAATGCAGCTCAAGACTACAAGGAGGCAGCCGGGTGCAGTGGTCCCTGCCTGTAATCCTAGCACTTTGGGAGGCTGAGGCGGGTGGGTCACTTGAGGCCAGGAGCTTGAGGCCAGCCTGGCCAACATGGTGAAACCCAATCTCTACTGAAAATACAAAAATTAGCCGGGCATGGTGGCTTGCACCTGTAATCCCAGCTACTTGGGAGGCTGAGGCAAGAGAATCGCTTGAACCTGGCGGGAGGCAGAGATTGTAGTGAGCCGAGATTGCTCCACTACACTCCAGCCTGGGCAACAGAGTGAGACTCTCTCCAAACAAAAACAAAAACAAACAAAAAAAGACTACAAGGAGGCTGATTTTCCTAAATTTTGCTTCCAAAATGTAGATTCAATCCTCATTGGTGGTCAGTGTTGGGTGAAAGCTGTATTTCTTCATTTCAGCTCAAATCATGTATAAAATTAAATTCAAATGGCAGTTAAACTGGGAAAGTAAAATAAGCAGTGGTTACCATGGTGATTGCTAACTTAAGATAATTAGAGAAAAATAATAAGAAAACTATTTCCTCTCTTAAGGATTAGAGATCCGTAAACTGATACCAGTCTATTTTTAGTGTACATAATCTGTGTAATAATGATAGAGAATTATGAGTATTTTAGAATGCTTTAAAAAGCTCTATTTGATTGGGAAATTTAATCAACCCAATACTTACATCAAAATTTATACTTGTCTTTATTAAATCTAAGTTGACTCCACAAAAAGAAAATTACTTGTATATGTCTCAATGTAATCATTTAAACAAAACATTATGACTAAGTAGATAGCTAAATTAAGATTTAAGACCTGTTTATGATAACTTCTTAACTGCTATAATTTCACAGCTCCACCTTGATAATTCATCATTCAAAAATGGTTGCATAAAACTTGCTGTTCGAAAGTTTTCAAGGCAGAGACCCATCAGAATAAGTAAAGCACTCAGACTACAACGTGGCATGCCCTGGGAATGGAATATTCCTAGGTGCTTCTCATCATTTCATGCTTGCAGTGAAATATTGCTGCAGACTGACCACATTATTTAAAGCACATGAACTCTGTTACTAACTTCAATAATGACACATAATTTATTTCTAGTTACCTAAGGGTATGTTCTGGAGAACTGAACAAACTGGCTAGAAAGGGAAAAAAATCAATTCTTTTTTTATCTGGTTAATGTGATGTTAAATGAGCAAAATAACCACTTGGGATTAGCTCGTCTCCATGTTAACCAGGCACATACACCTTTTGAGGGTCACTTTCTCCGTTCATTTTCTTACCCAGCCCCTCACAAGGCTCCGCCTGTCTTGAGCTAGGAACTCTGCTGGCTTCCAGAAGAGTGACGGTGGGCTGCATTTTCCTATCTCCTGCTTACCTCTCAGCACCTGTAGTTTTGAATGGTAGCTAAAGTTTTTCACGTGATCCTGAACAAAAGATTTGGATAAACTGGACTCTTAATCCAGGGTTCTGTGGTTCCCAAAGTCAGGGTTTTAAAACATCTATGAGACTTTTAAAAAAAATAAATGAAGGTAGCGAGTTTGACAGAAGCTAGGCAATACACTGACGGCTCCATGTTAGGTGCTGATGATGCCAGGCCATGATCCCAAGTTCTCAGACCCTAACCCAGGGTGTTCTCTATTAAAGAGGTACTCAATTCAATGAGCAGATGGAGAGAGAGACTGGGGATGCTGCAAATCCCTGAGCCTCACGCATCAGAAAAATGGGCTCTGAAAGGAAACCTTGTTTAGTGCTTTGAGGGGAATGAGAAAACAGCATCAGAAGAGATGCACAGGCCTCTGTATTCCCTGAAGGGTTTTACCTGTTCCATGGGATCCAAAATTCAAGGGCTGAAGAAAGGTCCTGGCCCACATGCCATTTCTGAAACTGTAATGTATGAAGTCAAAACTCATTCCCAAACCTGCCTGATTATGTGGAGTGCCTATTAACATTCAGATTCCTAGACCCTTCCCCAGGAGTCCAGGTTCTGCAAGTTGGGTGCAGGATCTTAGAACCTACATCTTTAACAAATGCTGCAGGTGGTTCTTATGATCTGGCCAGTAAGGAAAACATTCCTTTAGAAAAGGGGTCAGTAGGTTGTTTCTGGGAAGGGTGAGACGGTACATATTTCAGGCACTGAAGGCCATATGGTCTCCGTTGCAACTACTCAGCAGAGGAGTCTGCCATCTAATCTGCTATTATAGCACAAAAATGGCCACAGACAACACATAAATGAGTGTGGCTGTGTTCCAATAAAGCTTTATTTACAAAAGCACTTGGCAAGCCAGACCTGGCCTCAGGGCTATAGTTTGCTGACCCCTGATGTAGAATATTCTTTCACTGATTCATTCATCCACATAGGCAGGGTGTGTGGAGTACCGAACAATCTCAGGTCTGTTCTCTGAGGGTGTTCTCTTCAGATGTAGGAAGATAATTTTTATTATTTAAAAACCAATCAATCAATAGAGTAAAACAACTCACCAAAATACCAATGTCTCTAGGAAGGAAATTCCAACGTTGGATGCACCCACCACAATGATCTTGGCATTGACAGTTATTTTAGGTTCCAATGTTAGTTTTCTGTTTGTGTGGTTTAAAGCATAACTCATCTGGAAAAAAATACAAAGACAAAGAAGGAATCAAAGAAAATGTAGCAGTGTTCATACCCCCAAATTACCAATTATGTAGAGTTATTTAACCAGGACATTACCACCAAAACAAACCTAGTAGTGCCCATGTACAGCTACAGTGAAATGCACGGAAAGATATTTGTAAGAAATTAATGTATGAATATGTGAATATGCCTGACATCTCAGCTAGGTCACATCAGAATGCCTGGTTTTCAAGATTTTGTCTTAATGCTGACAGATGTCTCATACAGAGAGACCCTCAATGATTAGAGACCACCAGTAAATGATACTACAAGGAGACGGGCAAGCTACTCCCTGAGAATCTGTAGTTCCATGAGAGGTCCTAAGTGTTTTCTTCTGTCCACAGTTTCCCTGAAACCTTGAGTAACAAATTATAATAGTTGGGTACTTGAAGATAAGTTTTAGCTCATGTTCAATTCTGTGTCCCTCACGTTACTTAACGCGGTATCTTCTGGACAGTAGATGCTCAATAATATTTGTAAAATGGCAAACATTTATTAAATGGCAAAAATGTGTTAAATAATTAGGGTTGTTCAACCTTTCAGATACTTCAGAGTCAGGGAGGCCTCTTAGAATCACAGAAAGTAACTGGTGATCATGTTAATGTCCATGTTTACAAAAATGGCCTGAATTAGTCATTGATTTGATTTACTTCCCTGCAGAAGCTGCAAGGGGTACATTAACTGTGCAAAGTAAAGTTTTACAAAGAAGTGATAGAGCATTCTTGGAAGAACATTGGGATCTGTGCCAAAAGATCTTGGTTCTATTTTTAACCCATTGATTCAACACACTTTTTTGTTTGGTGCTTACTATGGTGTCTGGACAGTAACAAGAATTACAGCTGACTTCTCATTGGAAACAATGGTGACCAGAAGTCAATGGAAAGATATTCTTATCACCTCATCCTATGCTGTTAACTACATTAGCATTAACTTCATCCTCTGGGTCAGAAATCTCCACATTCTGATAGGTCAAACCTGCTTTGGAATTTCTTAAAATCCTGGGATACCAGGAGTTGGAAGTCTGACAGAATAATGGTAAAGTCTTATTTGGGTTCCCACCCACTTTCCAGTACTGTAGGGGCATGGGTGTGGCCATATGCTTTGCCATTTAAAGGTAACATCTCAGATCTAGAGCATAAATCCCATTTCTCTGTCTCTACATAGCCTAGCAACATGGAGGAAGGAAAATGGCTTGAGCCAAACAATATATTGATAGAAATTTAAAACAAAAGTGGGAGATTTCAGACTCCATAATTAACATTGCTTGTACCTCTCAACATCATTTCCACCCTACAACTCCCACCTTTAAGTCGGCACAACAGAGATTTTGGAAGAGATTGGGCTCACTCCCATTTTCAAGAGGGACTTGGATCCACATAAACCAAGTCACATACTCCCACTCTCTTTCCTCAGTAATTGGGTCAGGACACACATGTGACCTAAGTTAACCTAATCAGAGTGAAGCCCAGGACTTCTGCATGATAGTTGAAGAAGAGAAGCCGTCTTGTTTTCTGGATGGCACGTGGTGTAAATGTGAAGCCTGAAATGGCTATGGTCATCATGCCAAGAGGGAAACCATCCTGTGTTGAAGCCCCAAGAGAATCACAGAGAAACAGAACAGGCATTCTTTTCAAACCCTACCTGAAACCCATACTACCTTTGGACTCTTCAGTTATATAAGCAGTACATATCAGTGAGATATTGCCACAATAGTGCTGTGAAACAAACCACTTCAAAATGCATTGGCTTAAAACAACTGTCACTTATTCTGGCTCATGCAATTCCGGGTCAGCTGGAAGTTGGCTGATCTAGGTTGGACTCAGCTGGGTCTGGCTCCAACCTGCAGATTCCAAACCTGCCTCACATTTCTCTGATGCAAGGGAGCCAGAGCTTGTTCTTCTCATGGCAATGGCAGAAATACAAGAAAGGTAAGTGAAAATAGGAATACTTTAAAAATCTGGCCAAAGCAAGTCATGTAGCTGAGCCTAACATCCATGAGTTAGGGAAATACGCTCACCTTTAGAGGGAGGAACCTCAAAATCACACAGCAAAGGACACAGCCCAGGGAGGGATGAAGGCTGGGAAGAATGACACAGCCCACTGCACTTCTTTGATTGTTTAGGCCAGTTTGTTTTTTATATGCTACTGAAAACTTCCTAGATTGATATACTTTCTAAATGAAAATAATGCATATACCATTTGGGTGAAAAAGTGCATGTTCTTCAAATAAATGTCAGTTCTGATTTGCTCTATGAGAATTTCCCAGGACAGATCCATGAGGAATTGTGCGAGAAATCTAGTTCCTACTGGTTCACCTGGGTGCCAGTGTATACTGTAACCTGCTTAATTTCCAAGACAGGCAGGCTGACAGCAAATATACTTTGGCCAGCCTTACGTTGGGTGGTCTCGAGCAAGGAAGGTGGGAAGCATATGTGTTGTAATGATGGCATCTAATCGCAGGTCTAGTTAACAGATTTAAAATGCAAGCATCTTGACAGAGGTCAGAAGCCAAGATTCTTTTCAAAAGGAGATACGTTCAGACATTCCCCTCTGTGTTGGAAGTGTAAGCTAACATTGAAACATGGGCAGTAATGAAATTCTCCGGTGAAGAATTATACCTCATTTATGAAACGGCTCCTGTATCAGTGATACAAAGGCAGGCTGGGGAACAGAACAGAATGGCTTTTGTTTCCTACACAATAGCTGTAACACCAACAGCTGCCGGGCCTCACACATCACCTTTCTAACTGCTAAGTACACAAAGTGGCCTCTGGTGTCAAGAGCCAGCAACCAGTACCAATGATGGTGGGTGTCTCAGGAGAGCGGCCAGGCATCACAATGATTCATAGTCAACCCAATTTTGTGCCCAGGTTTTAATTAAAAACATATCCATCGCCAGGTATGATGAGGTCTTCCAACCTGAAAAAAATCGTGTTTTTCTTTTATTAGTATAGATAGTTTTTAAATGTCTTGAAAAAAAATAAATTCTTCCCGGCCTGGAAACCCCCTTCAGTGACAACTGTAAATGAAGACGGCTTCTGCTGCTTTATGAAGGGTTTATTTTGCACAGAAGCAGGAAGCACAGGTTACTTTTTGATGAAAGCAGAATATTTCCTTCCTTTATGTTCCTTCAAACTATGAGTTTTCATGGGAAAGAAAAACAGACATGCAAGATCCTATGAGTCGAGCCAGCTTTTCCTTTTCTCCCTCTGAACATCTGCCAAAAACTGTCCCATGCATTGGAGATTCTATTTTGGGTCTGATTTCCTTCATAGAAAGTAAAAATAAAAGCCCTAGCTCTTGGCTCACATTTTATAGACAGAAATTAAATGATCCTCATAATGGAAAATTATTTCAAAGATTAAACAGGGCGAATTGTAACCTATTTACCTACCTACCATACCAGGAATAACATGGATGGGAAATCCAATTCTTACCTCCATATCCTTTCCAGATATTTCTATCTTTCTAATGGCATTAGGTTAGCATTTTAGACAAATAGATGATTTTTTTTGAAGTGGAGTTTCACTGTTGCTGCCCAGGCTGGAGTGCAATGGCACCATCTCGGCTCACTGCAACCTCCGCCTCCCGGGTTCAAGCGATTCTCGACAAAGGGATGATTTTAAGTGTAGAGATCAACAAGTAACCCAGCAAGATAAAACAAACCATACATCATGGTGTATAAGCTAACCTTTTAAGCTAAAAAAGAAATTCCTTAAAGTTGATGTCAACTCTCATAATGACTTTAAACTACAAACCATAGATTCCATTGCTTAGGTAGGAAAGAAAGGAATGATAATATTTGATACCCCTGTTAGGAAATTCGAAAGTTGAGCTTGGGGGTTGGGGGGGCGGGGAGGAATGTGGAAGATTCGGAGGTCAGATGGGAGAGGAGACAGGCTGAGATGGGAAAACAGGGAATAGAAATGAGCAAATATTTATGTTTTAACTCTTTATCTATAATTCCCTATGAGCTTCTGAAACAGAAGACTGTACATGTGAGTAGCTGAGTCACTACTGAAGGAGCTTGTGGTTGCTTTTATCCATTTATTTGGTTGCCTGCCACCCTGCAACTAGACTATTAACTCCTAGAGGCCAGGAACTATGTCTCTGTGTTTTGAGCATTTGCCTTCTTTTAGCTGAACAATTTCTGCCATGCATTTTGGGGCATGTGGTAAGTGGTAGAATAGGCACATCAACTTCGTGTTTCGTGGACCCTTTGGAAAGGGTGTTGACATAATTTCTGTATTCCAAATTATTTTAGTTGCTTCATTCCCATTTGCTTAAATGGCCAAATGAATAATCTGGATGTAATAACCACTCAGGATTAAATTTGATCTTTTTAGTAAAAATGATGTTGATGTGCACACCCAGTTGAGTTTATGTCATGATTCACATACATTTGTCAAGAGAACTTAAATAAATAGTTTTGAGTTTTAGTTAACACTTGTTAACTGTTCTGTGTGTATAGAAAAAAAATGGTCAAAATATAATTTCATTGGAGATACATAGACCCGAGTTCCGTGTTTCTGCAAGTGGTTTGGTTTCTCTTCTGCAGTTAGAATGAGTTAGAATGACTATAAAAGCATTACTGAAACTCAATTTCAATGTTAGATTCAAAATCGGGAGTTATTAAAACAACAAATAGGCTGATACACTAGAAAGCGACAAAAATAAATACAAATGATCCTACATAATACATACAAGGTTCATACTAAAATGGATCACGATGCTATCTATGGTGAATTTTTTCTTATCATAGCATTTCTTTTGGAGGTTACGTTCCACCTTTGGGATCATTAACCTGGGTGTCATTAGCTTGGTGGTAAGGTTTGGGCTTGTTTTCTTAACTTTGCCACTGGTTGAAATTCTGAGCCTCTTTTTCCTAAATACCAGTTTCCTCGGGTGTAAAATGGAAGTAAATTACATGAACCTCTGCTTTCCTCAGCAGGCAAACATGGGAACCAGTCTTTTAAAAACGTCTACAAATACTTTCAGCTTTTCAGGCAAAGATGTTACACAAGGTAAAATTGCAGATCCTCTCTCCCATCTGCAATATGAAAGGCAAATCTTTGAAAAACACGTTTGAAAAGGGCAAAACAATGAGCTCAATTTTCAGCTCACACCCATGTGTATATACATCTTTTCTTACAGAAAGCTTCCAAAGACTTCAAAGGGAGCTCTGTCCATACAAGGAAATGAAAGCTGGAAAGATTCAAACCCATTAGGAATAAAATTTCTGAAATCCATAATAAGCCTACTTTTGCTTTATAAATGTAATCTTTCTTATGCTTCTCTCTCTCTCTTTTCTCCTTGAGAAACTCTCTGTTTTCCCAATTTGAGCAAAACAAATTATGACAGATTTACAGTGGTACAAATATTAGTTTAGGGCTCAAAGTTCAAGTTGACCTCTTTGAGGCAAAGTATTGCAATATTACAAATAAATAAAGAGTAGGGGGTATAGACATTTTAAATAGAACCAATCAGTTGGAATCTCTTCAACAGGCATAAAATGCAATTTCAAAAAGACTTTCTACTAAAATAATTAAAAAGTTTCAAGAGTATGATATGAATACCAACACCTCTGTCCCGCAGAGCGTAAGTCTGTTGAGGTCAGGCTGTGGTTTTGAGACTTGCTTTATGAAGGATTCACTTAACTTTCCTCTCGGTTGGGGGTACCGGGAAGCTCAGAACAATTTAGTAGCTCCAGCACTTTAGAAAAAATGTAAACTGTTCTGTCTGTGATATCCGCTGAGGGTAATGGTGATTCTAGGACACTGGCTTTTTTCTTAACACTGGATACAGCATACTCAAAATTAGGTAGCAGAGGTCAAAAAGTGGGCCACGGTGGCCTCTATGATTCAATAAGTAAATTTCTTTAACTAGCATTTTTCTTGTATTTCTCTTATCAACTCCATCTGTCTCAATCCCTCATATACCCATATTCCCTATTTGGGCATTATCATTAATTTGCACATTTCTAAAAGTTAAAATTATTGCCACCCTATGACATTCACTTGTGGCCATTCTTAAACATTTATATTAGAAAAATGATTTGGAAGCTAAGTTGAGGGACTTTACTGGATTTCATCAATTCTAGCGTGCACATTTTTTTAATGCTGGTGTTCCTGAAATCAGCCTTCCAGTCAACAGCATTTCAACAGTAGCAGTCAGCCAGACAGTAGCAGTGACATAGTTGTCCTTACTTGTGCATGGGTACTTGGCCATGGCTGTTCATCATCATCACTTCAAGAGAGCCATGTGCATTATATGCACAATATGTGTTGAGTTTAAGTGCTTCTAACAATGTCTTCAAAAAGATTACAGCATGATTTGGCACTGAAATGAATACTTATTGTTGTGTTCCCATAAAGGCCCAGAAACTGAGCAGCAAGGTACAAATTTGATATTAGTGAAGCAAATACTAGTCATTGGAGGAATGGATGTAATTCCATGTCTTCTTGCAATGCAACAATTGAGTGCTTTTCAGGAGCAAATAAAAGATGACAAGGAGATGAAGCTGTGTTACATTTTGTTACTGAGACACATGCAAAAAAATTTTTCCACATCATCCAGCAAATAGTGCAATTGAAGGGCACATAAATTGCCTCCCCTCTCTGAATAGATGAAAGAAATTTCAAAGCACTAAGACTTATATGACTGATTCATATGCTGTTCAGGACTCTCATTTAGACATTGTGTTACAATTTAATTGGCTGCATTTTTTTTCTTAATACTATCTAAAATAAAGGTACATCTTATAATTGATAGCAACTTAGATTTCATGAATTAGGTGGTTAATTCACTTGTTTCCAATTAAATAATAGCCCCCAAACAAGTAGCTCATATGATCATTAAAATATGGTTGCCTTTGTGCAATACACAAACATCAGCAAGGGAGATCCACTGTTGGCTTTTCAGAGGCACTGAAATGCATTAATCCTTAATATAAGGCACATTAGCACAAGAACCAAGATAACCTCATATGGCTCCATGTCTCTCCTTTGCCACCTTGAGTAGTGTAAAGTGTTCAGAAATGTCCTCTGGGTTTCTGCAATATCCTACTCGAATCCTATCTGGTCTGTGTCAGCTAGCTGGCACTCCAGGTATCAGTCTCAATACAGGGTCAGCCATAAACTGGAGAAATGACTTCTCTGGGGGTGAACACACAAGTAAAGGCAGGAATAAAGTAAATCCATGGAAGAAAAATGATTTACAGAACCAACAACCTGACTTGCATTGTTCTATAAGTAATAATTAGTACTACCTTACAGATGTATCTCTTTAACAAACTACTTAACATCCTGCTACCTAATCATTCTCAAGCTCTATATCCCCATGAAAGAACTACTTGTACTGGAATAAAACGAGGACATGAGCTGAAAGGTTTGGGAAACACATTCAAAAGTGATGGAAGGCCTTCTTCCTATTAAATAGTACCCTTCTGAAATGATGGATAGTTATTAGAGAACAAAAATTGTCTTCCATGTATTAAACTTAAACTACGTTAAAAGGAAAAACAACTTATTTCTTCTACATTTTCTCAGAACACTTGTGATGCCAAATGTGTGAGTTTTTCCCACACTGACCAATTTTCTGACACCAGCAGTGTGTCTGTTCTGTGGTTCAATTCCATTCTGACACTGTCTATCTAGGCTTAGTCCCACAAGGCTGCTCCCTGTACCCCCACTTCACATGTCAATCGCAGGTCCATGTTGCCACCTGTACTTCTGACTGGCTGGCTATCAACTGGAGGTTCCCATGACCCCTGCTTAGGTTACGATAATTTGCTAGGATGGCTCACAGAACTTGGAGAAACAGTTTGCTAACTGTATTACTGGCCATTATAAAAGAGTTGGGCTCAGGAACAGCCAGCTGCACAGGGCATGCAGGGGGAAAAGCACAGAGCCTCCATGTGCTTTCCAGATGTGTTACCCTCCCAGCACCTCTGGTGTTTACCACCTCAGAAGTTCTCCTAACCACTTTGGTTAGGGTTTTATGGAGGCTTCATCGTGTAGGCATGGTTGATGAAATCATTGGCCACAGGTGGTTGAACTCAACCTCCAGCTCCTCTCCTCTCCCTGGAGGTTGGCAGGTAGGCCTGAAAGTTCCAACCCTCTAATGACATGGTTGGTTCTCCTGGCAACCAGCCCCCTTCCTTAGGTACTTTCCAAAAATCATCTTGTCAATATACAGACTCCTGTGTTGTTGAAAGGAGCTTGTAATCAATAACAAAAGATGCTCCTCTCACCTTTATTGCACCAGAGTTTTGTCAGGGATCGGGAACGAAAACAAAATATTGTAACAAAAGATGTTCCTGTTGCTTTTATCATTTAGGAAGTTACAAGTGTTTCAGGAGCTCTGACCAGGAGCTGGGGACAGAGACCAAATGTATATTTATTTTATCACAATATCATAGCATATATATATATATATATGTTTATAATACAGAGTTTGATTATGAATGTCTTAATAATGAGTTAAGAAATCAGAGAAATATATGAACTAATCTGTGGTAAATGTATTCTAAGATATTTGTGAAATGAAAAACAGTTATATTGTTGGTTGTTTTCCCATCCTAAAAACAGTAAGGGGAAGGTTTATAGAGAATGTAGGGGGCATCAACTAAGTACTATTTGCTTAAAGGAAAGAGAATTTCAGGTCATTTTTCTCTTTCCAATCTGTATCATAAAGGGTGGGACATATGATATATCAGAGATGTGTGAACAGTTGCTATTTAGCCATAGACTTTAAAATATTTTGTACTTATATCCCGGAAGTAGGCTGGAATCTGCCCTTATTCCTATAGAAACAAAACTATATAGCAAAGAGTTACTATGCCAAAGAGTCTTTTCTCCAACTAGAAAAGCAACTCTGGAAAAAAATTTGGGGGATAAAAATCAATATTCTAGAGTCAAAGAACAAAATTTCAACAACTTGAGTTTCACAGATCTGACTGACTTTGATTAGCAATTCATGAACAGGGCAGCATTCAGCCTACAAAACAGAAAGGAGCTCTGATGAGCTAGACAGAGTGGGTAAGCTTTATCAGCAGTAAAGAAGTGAAGGAACACAGGAACAATGAACAAGTAGTGGATTGTTCATTTCAGTATTACTTTCCTTAGAGAGACGTAAGCAAAATCTTGCCGGCTTAACGGGATTTGAATATCACCTCTCTCATGATTTCTCAGCTATTTCAAGTAAATAACAGTTTCGGATTGGTAAAGTGAAACTTTAGCACAAGTGACTCCATTTTGGACCCACTATCTTTAACACTAGCAACAAGGACAGTCTAACTTGTTAGTGGGGAAGGCAACTGAATGTGTGAAGCAATTCTGAGGGCATTGAGATAACCTATTCAGTATCCTGATGTCTGAAATTCTACCACCAAAACTTTAACAGAGCTTAATTCAACAATTTCAATTTGACAGATACATACCAAGCATCTACCAGATGCCAACAATTGGTCTAAATGCTGAGGTGTGAATGAGGCACGGTTCTTGTCTTTAAGGAATTCTCATTAGGTTGGGGGACAGACAAGTAAACAAATAAAATGCAGCACATGTGACAAGGGTAGTGTATCAGGAAGCTATTGTTGTATAACAAACCAAGCCAAAATGCAGTGGGTTAAAAGAGTACGTATTCATGTGGCTCATGGTTCTGTAGGTCAGTAGTTTAGGCTGTGCTCACCTAGGAAGTTTTTCTGGACTCAGCAGGTGAATTAGTCTGTTTTCATGCTGCTGATAAAGACATACCCAAGACTGGGCAACTTAGAAAAGAAAGAGGTTTAATTGGACTTATAGTTCCACGTGGCTGGGGAAGGTCTCACAATCATGGTGGAGGGTGAAAGGCACTTCTTACATGGCGGTGGCAAGACAAAATGAGGAAGAAGCAAAAGTAGAAACCCCTGATAAGCTCATCAGATCTCGTGAGACTTATTCATTATCATGAGAATAGCACGGGAAAGACCCGCCCCCATGATTCAATGACCTTTCCCTGGGTCCCTGCCACAACACCTGGGAATTCTGGGAGATACAATTCAAGTTGAGATTTGGGTGGGGACACAGCCAAACCATATCAGCTGGGAAGTCATGGAATCAGCTGAAGTTTAACTGGTCTAGGATAGCAGGAAAAGTCACGTAAGGCAGCTTGGAGAAAGTGACACTGGAGCTAAATTTAGCAGAATCACTGGAATATTTCCAGGTGAACAAGAGGGAACAAGTTCCTGGATGAGAGAGAAAAGTCAGGGCAAGGATTTGGAAGGATGACACACCCACTGACCCCTAGGTCAGTCTACATGAATGGATTTGCAGATTATGTTCTGAGAGAAACCTTTGAAAGGAGAAGGCTGCATGGTCATGCAGAGGCAATACAAGAAGCAGACGTAGAGGGAGACACAAACGGAGGAGAAGGAGTTGGGACAGAAGGCTGGAAGGGAAAGCTCATGGCCAATTGTGTCCACACCACCACCTCCCATCAGGCAACATTACTTGGTAAATCTCTGCACACAGAATAAGATGAGAACTTCTGTTCCCCCAGGGAATATGCTGTTTGTTCAGGCCCCGTAAGTTAAGTGGCTATTTGCTCTGCTGGCTTAGGCCTCTGGTTCATTTGCTAGAACAACGACAGCAGTGGCAGAAAACTCATTTTTTCTGAGAAGTTTGATCCAAGTGCGTGCTGTTCCACAGATACAACTTTTCAATCTTGCTACCTTGCCACCATTTTCACTCCTAGATATTTATTTCACATTTATTTTCACTCCTGGATATTTTCAACACACGTGTCCTGTGAGCAAGCTAACATGTGCGACTCTATTTTAAATTTCTAATGTGTGCCTCCATGCACAATTTTAGTCTTTCAATTAGGCTCACTATTTCTGTTGACATCCAATTGTATCTCTGATTTAGTCTGAAGAAATTAAGCATATCTCTTTCATCTCAATGCGAACAATGGTTTGTATTCTCTTTCACATGACTTTAAAATTCTGTACACCAAAAGGCTCGCTGGGCTTTTGTAAAAGCAATGCACAATGATTGTTTTGAAAGAATAAGCCTTTCTGAAAATTCCTACAGAGTGTGCTAAGGCTACAAAGTTCAAAGGAATTTGGTCAGATTCAATGGAATAGCCTCTTGGTTCAAGTGAAGGACTTGGAGGGAGGAGTAAAACAAATCCACCTTCTTTTTAAATAGAAATGAAAAGAGAGCTAAGCAGAAACGTCAACAGGAAGGAAGCTGAAATACAATAAATGGGAGTGACCACTGCTGAACACCAGTCAGAGAAACATTTTAATAAAACACACAAGGCTAATTTCAGTCACTCAGATACTTCACATCAGATCAGGGAAAATAAAGATCTAAGTCTTTACTGCTAATTCTTAGGAAATGAAGATCCCATCCCATGAAAAAAAATTTGGTATAGAAAATGTCCACTGTTTTTCTTCTCATTCTTTGAATCACATCCTGATGATTTTGACAGCACTTTAAAAAAACGTTAATTCCATGCTCTCAATGGAAACTTTTCCAAAACAGTATTCAAAATATCTGAAGTAGTTATGAAAATAAAAATAAAACCCCCAACCAAGCAAACACCAATAACAATACTGCTGTCATTAATCAGCACAAAAGGCTTCCCCATGCCCAGAAGTCCTGGCAGGGACGCAGGTTGCTGCTCACAAGGGTGACACCTATGTGATGACAGCTGTGACTTTCAGGGTGTCTGAGACTCCAAATACAAAACCAAACAGGAGTCCTCGGGAAATTTTCCCTTTTGCTCACTCTGTGTATATTCAAACACAAACTATTTTCAAAAAATTCCCTAAAACCCCTCTGAGTGGGATGGAAGGGACTAGGCAAGCATATTGCACTGTAATTAACACCCGTTCACCACTGACATCACACGTCAGTGTAAAGATAGGTCACGTACTTTTAATTTCTCACACGCACGTCAGTGGTAAACAGTCCCAGTGTTCGTGTTAATGACACCATCTGGCGCCTCCCATAACTGTGTAGCATTCAGCTTCCAAACAAGATGTAATGGCAGCAACACATGAAACCCACTGACATTTACAGTAAGGAAATTTATTATCAGTCATCGGTTTGGTATAAATGTGTTTGCATGACTGCTGGGGCTATAAAATCGTCACCTTTGCCAGGCAAGCAAAGGTGCAATAAATAATGGATTTTAAGCCATGCATGTACTACCAAATCATTAAACATTTATCACACAGGCACAATAGCATCTTAAGCAACAATTACTACTTGAAAAATTAATGCCACTTTTGAGGGTTAAATGAAAACCATATAGTCTAAGCTTTAACGATTTTTAATGTGGCTCAGTATAGAATATGAAGTTTTTTTTATTTTTATTTTAGTTGAATATGATATATATATATAAAGAGGTCTTCTATAATAATTTTCTCTTGAGGAAGAATCACTCTATATTCTTTTGTTAAATACTAAAAAATACAATTGAAATGTTTCTTGAAAAAGAAATCATGGTTGAAACCTTTCAAAACTAGAAATGGAAAACAAAAGGTTCTTTAGGAGTCACATGGTATTATTTTCTTTAAAATCCTTAATGGATTAATCAGTGATGATTGAAATTAAACTATTTTAACTTTGGATTTAAGGAAACATAAAGTCAAAACCATGAAAATCCCCTGAGTAACCCAACCGCATTTGTCCCTACTACTTATTCCTTCCAAATACTCTCCCCATGGCGTGCCAGTAATTTCTCCGATATGCTTGTTCTATGGGTATCCATTGTTTTAAGAACAAAATCCTTAGCAATAACAATTCAAAATACAGATAGATTAGAGGAAGGTTTTATGGAGGATTAGAGGAAGGCTTTATGGAGGATTTATCAAAGAATAATTTTTGACTCAAAGAAACAAAGAGAAACCTGCGTGGGAACTAGTTATTTATTTGCTTGCTGGACGTGGAACAATGCAGGCAGAGAAGCCAGTGACTGCCTTGACATGAGGCTCCCCGTGTGGGAGGTGAACCAGAAGCCAAGCCTGGAGGGAGACTGTGCCATCAAGAGGCTCTGTCACGAGATGCCAAGATGAGCATGCGTCTCCAAAACAACACAATCTCAACATGCAAAATGATCACCGAGTAAAAGGAAACAGAGTGAGCCCTAGAGTAAGTGAGTGGCACTGTTTGAAGAAAAAAAAAAGTTAAGAAGTGACTGAATAAGAGATTTCTCTGTCAGTGTGTGAGTGGGATTTAATTCCGTGGTGAGAGCTATTGCTTAGAAAGCCTCTGCAGTTTTATGGGTCTGCTCCCTGTGGAGGCTTCTCTGTCCACTCGCCTTTTGCCTGCCCTATGCCCTAAACAGGAAGCAGGTGCAGCGCTCTGCAGGCAGGATCCCTGCTGGGACGGAGGACAGGATGGTCTGCAGAATACTGAGGAGGCCAGGAGGGGAGCCCTGCTCCCGAATTTTCAATCAGCGGAAAGAAGTGTTGAGATTTTAGGCCTTCATCTCTAATAGTGACTGCTGTTTACAGGGGTCCAGGGGACTGTGAGTCTTCTTTGTGTGTCTTGGAGTTGAAATTCAAGGTTTTGTCAAGACCATGCATCTTCAGGGATGGCTTCCTCCATTATTGGGGAGAATCCCTGTGGACAGTGTTCATCTTTGGAGAACTGAATTTAGGACTCAACAGAAGGGCTTGGGGTGGGGCGGGGCGGGGGGCAGTGTCACAGGAACTAAGAGATCATAGGGATGCCCCTCCTTGAATACATACGTATTGCTGCTTCCAAGTCACGGAGGGAGAACCTTGGAGCCTGGCCTGGTCAGACAGAGGAGGGGGTGACCACTCTCCCACCATTGCTGTCTGCAGGGTGACAAAGTTGCCTGAATTCCGTCTGTGTGCCCACATACACAAAGCTCTGTTACACAAAGGAGCTACTCCAGGGACTAACTTACGTGGGATTACGCAGAAACGAACACAATCCACTGGGATGGTGGTACTGTTATGAAACAACACAGACTGCCTGAGCCCCGGACATCACAACAAAAACACCGAGTATGGGAATTTTTCTCAAGCAGCTTCTCTATCCAATATCTGAGAGGGCCCCACACTGCCCTGTCCTTCCATCTGTCACTAAGTAATTCAAATATTTCCTAGAGTTCTTGCTGCTACCTTACATCTTCTGGAAGTGACTATCAGGGCCCTCACAGAGGTAGAGAATCAATGAATAACTCCAAGAAGGCTTTGCTCATTTCTTTCAAAGTTGTGTCACTTCCATAATACCTGATGAAACACTCTGCCTTCATATGAGAGAGACAGAGAGGGAGGGAGGGAGGGAGGGAGGGGGGGAGAGAGAGAGAAAGAGAGAGAGAGCGAGAGAGAGAGAGAGAGAGAGAGAGAGAGAGATTGCACACCATGGCGAAAACAGCTCTCCTGAAGGGTGTGAATAAAACAGTTAACAATGAAGGGAGAGAAACAAAAAGCTATTCAACAGATGCATGTCATTTTTACTCTTCAGTGTGGATCAGTTTTTCTTGTTAATTATATCACCTATTCTTTCCTTATATTGATAATTACATAATTACATGAAACAGATGGGTGACAGAATGCACCCAGATGGTGAGAACGTAAACAGGCTTACAAATTGCTTATTCTTGAGCATATTAAAAAGAATTATTTAATAATACATAGATTTCTATACTCTACACATCTGTTGAGTAGAGCCTCAAAATGGGTTACTTTGTCATTTTTTTTTTTTTTTCTTAAACAGATACAATGTCCTCCCTGGGAATTCCTGGGAGGCCAACTGCCATGGAGGTAAAATATTTCACCTTTTCCATAATTTGGATTCCTGAAATTCTAAAATCATGTTCTGAGTCCACTGGCTTGCTGTTTTGAAAAATAGAAATGCTGGTTTCAAGGGGAGTTACAATCACATGTAGCACTGGTTATACTTTCACAAGCTGGATAAGGTTAAAAATGGGAGGGCTTGCCTTGAGAACATATTTGACATGTTTTAATTGCATCCAATGGGCTTCTTGCATGAAATTCTTTCAAAATAATTACGAAACTAAGTCAGAAGCACCAAAGCTGCATGGGCTGAGTGTGTGTGGAGGTGTGTCTGTCGGAGGAGGGGGCTCACAGACCCCAGAGGCTTCTGGGGGGTCTGAGGGAAGAAGTGGCATTAGCTGCTTCCTCGTGGCCCACATGCCACCTCTGTGTTCTATGGAGTAAGGGCTCTGCTTAAATGATCCTTCTCAGAGGAGTTGTACCTGCCCTGTTCCCACCCTCCCCTCCCAGGCTCTCCTCCTGATGGCACTTGCTGCCACCGGGCACAGTGCCTCCTGGTCTGGGTACTGCCTGCTGCCCCAACTAGAACACAAGTGCTATGTGGCAGGGATGTGCCTATTTATAGCTGTCCCCACAGAGGACAGAGTTGGGCCCACCACATGATCAGCATGCAACAATACTGACTGAATGAATGACATCAATTAATTCTCCACCTCCAAGCCCCCTAACCAGCGATGCAGAACAGGCCCTGTGCTTGCAGTTTCAACAGAAAAGCCTGTCTAGGCAGGAGCAGGGAGTGACCAACAAGGGGACTTCTCAATGGCAGGTGGGGGTGGAGGATAGCAGGGGTGCCTCTCTCAGTTGAAAAGCAAGTACAGAAGCCATGGTGTTTATTGGGGTCATGGCCAAAAAGCAGGATACCTAGAAATATGGTTTGGTGGGGGTAGAGAAACAGGCTCAGGGAGAGACAAACTCACCTGGCTTCTGGTGGAGCGACCTAGCTCTTGGTGAGGCAGGGGTGGGTCACAGAACTCCAGAATCAGGCTGTTGTCTCCCACTGCACCAGGAAGTGACGACATGTAGACATGCTTGGAACTGGAAGTGTGAACACTTCCCCAGGGCCAAACTTGGATGGGGATTGTGTGTACTCTGTGTGTATGTATTTATGTATGCCTGCTGCGTGTGTGAGAGAGAGATGGCTGGAGGGAGAGACGGACAGAGAGAGAGAGTCATGAGAAGCATCTGAGTCCTCAGGGGCCTGGAGATCCTTTTGGAATTTGGGCTCTGTGAGCTGTGGCCACCTTCTGTTCTTGAATGGGATGGGGGAATTGCTGAGCTGTTAGAAGTCACATGGTCTGAAAGGTGCCTGCCAGCCTTGGTCCTACCAATACACGGTGACCAAAGACCTAGTGTGTGGGGATCGATGTTGTCTGTAAACAAATCAAAATACTTGTGGTATGTAATTCTGTGGGACATTGTCAGCCCATCTTTGGGAGTTGCTCAACTGTGATTTGTGACGGATAATACTCAATTCCATTTTTAAATCAACCGTCAACTCCAGTTTCATGAAAAGCACTGTCCCCACAGATCCATGAATGGCGGTGG
>NW_012102055.1:5062060-5069611 GCF_000951045.1 Mandrillus leucophaeus | reverse complement strand
CTGTCGGAGGAGGGGGCTCACAGACCCCAGAGGCTTCTGGGGGGTCTGAGGGAAGAAGTGGCATTAGCTGCTTCCTCGTGGCCCACATGCCACCTCTGTGTTCTATGGAGTAAGGGCTCTGCTTAAATGATCCTTCTCAGAGGAGTTGTACCTGCCCTGTTCCCACCCTCCCCTCCCAGGCTCTCCTCCTGATGGCACTTGCTGCCACCGGGCACAGTGCCTCCTGGTCTGGGTACTGCCTGCTGCCCCAACTAGAACACAAGTGCTATGTGGCAGGGATGTGCCTATTTATAGCTGTCCCCACAGAGGACAGAGTTGGGCCCACCACATGATCAGCATGCAACAATACTGACTGAATGAATGACATCAATTAATTCTCCACCTCCAAGCCCCCTAACCAGCGATGCAGAACAGGCCCTGTGCTTGCAGTTTCAACAGAAAAGCCTGTCTAGGCAGGAGCAGGGAGTGACCAACAAGGGGACTTCTCAATGGCAGGTGGGGGTGGAGGATAGCAGGGGTGCCTCTCTCAGTTGAAAAGCAAGTACAGAAGCCATGGTGTTTATTGGGGTCATGGCCAAAAAGCAGGATACCTAGAAATATGGTTTGGTGGGGGTAGAGAAACAGGCTCAGGGAGAGACAAACTCACCTGGCTTCTGGTGGAGCGACCTAGCTCTTGGTGAGGCAGGGGTGGGTCACAGAACTCCAGAATCAGGCTGTTGTCTCCCACTGCACCAGGAAGTGACGACATGTAGACATGCTTGGAACTGGAAGTGTGAACACTTCCCCAGGGCCAAACTTGGATGGGGATTGTGTGTACTCTGTGTGTATGTATTTATGTATGCCTGCTGCGTGTGTGAGAGAGAGATGGCTGGAGGGAGAGACGGACAGAGAGAGAGAGTCATGAGAAGCATCTGAGTCCTCAGGGGCCTGGAGATCCTTTTGGAATTTGGGCTCTGTGAGCTGTGGCCACCTTCTGTTCTTGAATGGGATGGGGGAATTGCGGAGCTGTTAGAAGTCACATGGTCTGAAAGGTGCCTGCCAGCCTTGGTCCTACCAATACACGGTGACCAAAGACCTAGTGTGTGGGGATCGATGTTGTCTGTAAACAAATCAAAATACTTGTGGTATGTAATTCTGTGGGACATTGTCAGCCCATCTTTGGGAGTTGCTCAACTGTGATTTGTGACGGATAATACTCAATTCCATTTTTAAATCAACCGTCAACTCCAGTTTCATGAAAAGCACTGTCCCCACAGATCCATGAATGGCGGTGGGAGGGGGTGGTTTGCATGAGAGAGGAGCTCTGCTAAGGTGACTGGAAAGTGCTGCCTAAGACCTGTTCCCCGGAAGCACAGCTCTTTTTGGTTAAATGCATAGACTACCATAAAAACCACAATTACAGTGACTACCATGGTAATAATTTCAATGCACTGAATTATATGAAAAATCAAAATAAAATAAACAAAACCTGGGATACAATTGAACAGCACAAGAAGTAGGAATGTGGCATAGTCTGTAGTTTATGTTTATTGCCATGGGTTTTGACTGACCAAATGGCTTATGCCTGCCTGCACTGTAGCTAAGTCATGTTTGATATCTCAAACAAGTGGCAATAAAAAAGATCTTTATGGCTCCCATGCTATTTTCATACCTTATTCATTCTGTTTTTTCCCTGTTTTTAAGTCATCTTTTGTATTTTCTTCTTGCTTATTAAGTTGATTACTATGGAGATCATGACATCAGTAATCTTGACTAAGTTTAATGGTCTCAAGGCAACATTCAGACTAAAAGTTTTGATACTTAAAGTGGTTCAACCCTGGAGAATGAGAGCAGATTGAGAGCTGAGGACTGCGGGCTTCAAGCTGCTTCTCTAATGGAACACAGAGGTGGAAGGTGGTCCGTGCCCACTCAGCCAAGTCCGCGTGGGGCAGCCCTTGGGGAGGACTGCACCCCTGGCGAACCAGGTACTGCACTTTCCAAGGCCCATTTAATCCTCTGCCTCTGATGAACTCAAATGCCATTTTCCCTCCGGATTTGGTGAGTGCAAATAATGATAACCAAACTCAAATTGCTTTAGGAAAATTACTAAACTGTGGAAGGCTTTTAATCTATCTCGGTTTAATTTGAATGTAAAACCTTTCTAGGTTCTCGGTTATTTTTCCTGATCTTTCACATCTTCCAGAAAGGCAAAACCCATTGTTTTAATTGTTTATTTTTTGTAGAAATGGGGGTCTCACTGTGTTACCCAGGCTGGTCTCAAACTCCTGGCTTGAAGTGATCCTCCTATTTCAGCCTCCCAAAGTGTTGGGATGACAGGTATGAGCCACTGTGCCTAGCCCATATCCCATCTGTAAAACTAGAATTTATTAACGGGATATAACAAGTGAAAGTTTTAACAAAAAGACCTGAAAGTTAGGCTTATGACACTGTACTTTATTCTATACGCATCTACTGACCTCCAATCACTTCATAATGAATGGAATCACGTTTCTATAATTCTTCCACGAGCCAGAGGGAGTAGGCCAGCCCCAGAGGGGCATTCGTGGTCTGTGTTTCATATGTCTGTCACTGCTGTCATCCTAGTGGGGTGCTGTTTTTGTACTAGCAGATGTGTTTCATTTCTGCCAATCCATGCTGACTCATGACCCCTCCTGATGCTGCAGGCAACAGCCAGGGGACACCAGGCCTTTGGGCAGACCCAGCCCCAGAGAACAAATGCGTCAATTCTGTGCTGTTTTGTTTCCAGGCAGATAACTGGTTGCAAGAAGGTTTTTTGAGTCTCAAAAGCCTGACTGTTATGCATCAAAAGTCAAAGTTGATGCTTCCAATGACAGATACAGAAGAACACATGGGGACAGCGAGCCCACTGTCTGAGGACCAGGAGGAGGAAAGCCAGAGGGGAAGAAGGATAAATTAGTGCAATGCAGCCCTCTCCTTCCCCTGGCTAAGGCCAGGAAAGTGGAAGGAAGCAGGCAGGATCCCCACAAAGATTTTGGAGAATACAAGAAGGAGACTGCTTCACGAGGGGGACTCTACTGCCACCTTGTCCTGGGAAGAGTCCAGTGGAGACGGCTGAGGGAGCTTCCCGGATGAGGAGGGAAATGAGGCAGCAATGAGCTTCTGAAAGCCCAAAACGAGGAAAGCAGGAAAGGAAGAGAGCACCTGGCTCCAGGGAACACAAGGTCACACTCAGACTGGCCTCAAGGCTGTGAGGATGGGATGTTTCTGCAGAAAGCAGTGAGGGCTGCGGGGGCTTGGATGCCAGGACAAGGGGTGACTTTGCCTGAGGACAAAAGCTGATGTTCTGAACTCAGGATTCCTGTGAGGACAGGCACTACCCAAGTAGCAGATACCTCCCCTCCCAGCCTCCTCCCCGCCCGCCACAGTGCCATGACATTCCGTGTCCATGAGCTCCTGAGAACTTGGATGTTTTTCCTACCCCGCTAAAAACATGAAAGAAGAAAAGCTCCTACATGGACTCAGTGTAAATATTAAATGATTAAATTTACCCAGAATTGATGGAGGTTACTTTTACTCCCATCAGGTGGAATAAAGGCTCAAAGCAGAGACTCAGTTCAATTAGACAAAAATAGGAAAATAAAAGATGTATCCTTTTGCACACCTAGTTACTTGTCTTAAAAATCTATATCTGACATAAAAAAGAGGGTTTGCTGTTTGTCTCTATACTCTTTATATTGCTTAGATACAGCGACATATTGCCAAGAGAAATCATCTTTTTCAATTCAGGAATCACAAGTTTTCATTTTCAAATTCTAAAACTTTATGCTTTTTGATTAAAGAGATAGTAACTTTACCTTTGACTGAGCAATACCATTTCTAGGAATTTATTCAAAAGAAATCAAAGCAAATATGCTGAAAAATAATAAGGGCAGACATGGTAGCAGTGTTCATCATGATAAAAATTGGGTTAAAAACTTAACCAACATGAGGGAATTGGCCTGCACACAGCAATGGTGAATCGTGGGCTCTGACATCACACTGTTTAGTCCCCAAACCGCAACTTAGCAGCTGTGTAGCCCCGGCATGAAGACAATAGATGCTACATTCCAAAGGAGCCCCCTTATAAAAATGCCAAAGTCAGTGACAAGTGCCGGTTAAATGCCTTTTAACTCCTAACTCAAAATGAAGACATGAAAGGGTTAGATGAGTACATGCAAAAGGGGCTTTGTTGAAGATTTCTTCCAGGAGAACTGTTGATGTGCTGTGAGTCCCATGCCTCTCATCCCCAAAGAGGACAGATGGAAGGGGTGCCTTGTCTTTTGCTTCAAGTCACAGAAAGGGTTTGGGAGTCCTCCAAGAGCTTCATGTGAGGCCTCTAGACAAAGTGGATGGATGTGCTGGGTGAGCTGCACGGGCAGGTGGCCTGCATGGGCAGAGCCTGCTGACCCACAGAGGCAAGAGCTCTTGTCTCAGGTCCTTCCTATATGGCACCTCCAGATGCAAATGAGACTCGGTATCAAAGCTAGAGGATGGCATCTCCTGCATCATGGGAATGCTGGTGAGAGCTCCCTAGAAACAGGAATCCCCTAGGAAACTGTGAACACACACTAAGAGAAGAGGAGTCCAGCCCACAGAGTAGGGGCCATCTTACGACAGCAGTGGCCAAGTTCAGACTTGCCTCCTCCTCCAACTGTTCCTCCCTGCCCTGATCCCAATTTCAGAAGGACTAGAAACACAGCTCAATAATAAGAAGACACTAAGAGGCTAAAGAAAGAGAAAGCACTAAATACTGAAGAGCTATACAAATGCTAAGTTAGTGGAAGGGGCATGAGAGTTCAGAAGAGACAAGAGGCCCTCCCCATCCTGCCTTCTCCAACCACAGGCTTCCTACGTGCTTGCAGGCTTCAGCAGTGGGTCAGGGGAGTCTCACCCTTGGAGGAAAATTGAATTTTGATTATTACATAAAATGAAATTGAACATTTTATGGAATTAAGATCAAGTATTGTGATTGGAAGTGACCCATACAGCTTTAATGACCTAGAACTGACCAGAAGGTCCCAGAACTTGCTCACTTTCCATCCGGGTGCAGGAGAAAACTCAGCCACATAGAACATATTTACAGGGCGATGAGATACAGAACTCAAGTGGCTTCGTGACTATTCACACAAGTCCTGCTGGCTTAATGCTCACTTGCATTACCAACCCTTTACTAACCTCAGTTTTCCCCACTGCAAAATGGAGATGATGATGCTGAAACATCTGTGAGAATGAAAGATCAGCTGGGACAGGATGTAATGCAGGGCCTGGCAGGAGGAAAGTACTCACTGAGCGGCGGGGCTTGCTGTTTCGCAGAACTGTGTGGCCACGAAAATCACACTTTACAATACTTAGTAACAAGTAAATATAGTCATAACATATTAAGTGAAGAAGCATGTTTCAAACACGATAACCCCATATCTAATAGCATATATGTAGTCTTTTTCACAGAAAATAATTCAGAAGTTGAAACCCCAAAATATTAACAAAGGTAATCAAAAGATAGGAGGAGAGAAGGTTTTACTGATTTTCTCTATTATTTTTTCCTAAAATTTCTACCAAAAACATGTATTGCTTTTGTAATAACATACTTATTTTTAATCAAGGGGAAAAGATATCACTTCTCTAGTCAGTATCCGCAGCTCTAATTGTCCCCTTTGTCATTTTATATCCCCAGCTACTTTAAAATACACAAAGCAAAGCCTCACGTTGGAGCTGCCATTCCTCTCTTCCCCGAAGGCAGATTCTGAAGAAGCCACTTAGCTGCGAAGGCCAGTTTCTGCCCGGGAGCTCAGCTCCACCCGGGAGCCTTGCTAGGATGCAGGCTTTCAGAGCTCTGCGGCAGGCAGCTGATGCGTCCGGAGGCACTTCTGGACCTCTGTGGCATTCATTACCCTGGCTCTGCAGGGAACAGAATGCATTTTTTTTCCTCCTACTGGGTTGTGGCAAGAACCCGATCAGCATCCAGGAAATCCTTAGAATTTTTTTCTTTTCTATTGGAAGCATTGGCAGCTCTTTTTAAGAGCAATAATATTACTAAAGGTGGATCAAACAAAGAACATGCTGGTGTCTTTTAAAAAACAGAAAGTCCCCCATTTTCCTCCTACATTTGGATAGGCATCTTGTTTGCTGCCTGAGCTCTCTTAGATGTCCACACAGGACCACAAGAGGCTGCTGAGTCAGAGAGGGTGAAGCAGGAAAGCTAACAGAGATTTTATTTTAGAAAAATCTCTGCTTTCAAAAGAATTGAAGCAGCATTAGCAGTGTAGTCTCAAATGTGTGTATGAAGCTCTCTTGGAGTGGTGGAAACTCTACTTCTGAAACTGAAAGAACAGTTGAGACGTTGCCCTTCAATGGCCTTGATTTGACCAGCACTTCATCAATTACTAGCCGGAATGCTGAATCTGATCTAAGAATGAAAGAGTGCAAAATAATGCAGTCACTTTGGAAAATAGTTTGGCAGTTCCTCAAAATATTAAACATAGAGTTACCATGTGACCCAGCAGCCCCACTTGTAGGTATAGACACCGCCCCCCAAATGAAAACACATACACCCAAAAACCTGTGTGCACATTTTCATAGCAACATTTCCATCATAGCCAAATAATGGAAAAAACTCAAATGTCATCGACTCATGCATGAAAAAATAAAATATAGTATTATCCACACAATAGGATATTCAACAATAAAAAAGAAATAAAGTACAGACACACACGCTACAATGTGGATGAAACATGCTAAGAAGCCAGTCACAAAATACCGCATAGTATATGGTGCGACTTGTATGAAATGTCCAGAATAGGTAAGTTCATAGAGAGAGTAAGTAGATTACTGGTTGTCTAGGGTTGAGAGGAGAGGGCTGGGAAAGAGAGGAAGTGACTGCCAGTGGGCACAGGTTCCTTTTGGGGGTGATGAAAATGTTCTAAAATTAGATAGTGGTAATGATTGTTCAACTCTGTGAATATACTAAAAACCTTTGAATTGTATAGTTGAAGTGGGTTAATTGTATGGTGTATATATATGATTTATATCACAATGTGAAGCTGTTAAAGACATGGTTGGGGGAAGACAGAGACTGTCCTATAAATATCTGTCCTAGAAAATGAGGATAAGATGTAGCATTGATTCCTGACAACACTAAGATGTTAAGAAGTTACTTTTCCCAATTTCTTCTCTATCATACCCTCAGAGCCTCATCTTGCCCCCTGACCACTGCCCAGTTACTCAACAATTTCCACAGCTTTTGATCATGCCACTAATTCACATCTTATCTCTTCCCTCCACCCACCTCCCACCCCCAAAAATAAACCTTTAGTCACTCATCTGATGGGCACTTACTTGGGTTCTGAAACCACATCCAACATGGAGCTGAATTTTGGGAAATGTATAATGTAGCCTCCATATGGGATCACAATTTTTTTCTTCCTTTCCCAGCAGCTGCCACCATAATTTTGCAACAACAAAGGTTTTTTGTAACAACAAAAATTACAAAGGTTTGTAACAACAAACCCATACAACAGCGAGCTAACTGCAGACAGCCTGATCAGCAGGTGT
>NW_012102055.1:5025857-5062010 GCF_000951045.1 Mandrillus leucophaeus | reverse complement strand
CAGAAGTTGAAACCCCAAAATATTAACAAAGGTAATCAAAAGATAGGAGGAGAGAAGGTTTTACTGATTTTCTCTATTATTTTTTCCTAAAATTTCTACCAAAAACATGTATTGCTTTTGTAATAACATACTTATTTTTAATCAAGGGGAAAAGATATCACTTCTCTAGTCAGTATCCGCAGCTCTAATTGTCCCCTTTGTCATTTTATATCCCCAGCTACTTTAAAATACACAAAGCAAAGCCTCACGTTGGAGCTGCCATTCCTCTCTTCCCCGAAGGCAGATTCTGAAGAAGCCACTTAGCTGCGAAGGCCAGTTTCTGCCCGGGAGCTCAGCTCCACCCGGGAGCCTTGCTAGGATGCAGGCTTTCAGAGCTCTGCGGCAGGCAGCTGATGCGTCCGGAGGCACTTCTGGACCTCTGTGGCATTCATTACCCTGGCTCTGCAGGGAACAGAATGCATTTTTTTTCCTCCTACTGGGTTGTGGCAAGAACCCGATCAGCATCCAGGAAATCCTTAGAATTTTTTTCTTTTCTATTGGAAGCATTGGCAGCTCTTTTTAAGAGCAATAATATTACTAAAGGTGGATCAAACAAAGAACATGCTGGTGTCTTTTAAAAAACAGAAAGTCCCCCATTTTCCTCCTACATTTGGATAGGCATCTTGTTTGCTGCCTGAGCTCTCTTAGATGTCCACACAGGACCACAAGAGGCTGCTGAGTCAGAGAGGGTGAAGCAGGAAAGCTAACAGAGATTTTATTTTAGAAAAATCTCTGCTTTCAAAAGAATTGAAGCAGCATTAGCAGTGTAGTCTCAAATGTGTGTATGAAGCTCTCTTGGAGTGGTGGAAACTCTACTTCTGAAACTGAAAGAACAGTTGAGACGTTGCCCTTCAATGGCCTTGATTTGACCAGCACTTCATCAATTACTAGCCGGAATGCTGAATCTGATCTAAGAATGAAAGAGTGCAAAATAATGCAGTCACTTTGGAAAATAGTTTGGCAGTTCCTCAAAATATTAAACATAGAGTTACCATGTGACCCAGCAGCCCCACTTGTAGGTATAGACACCGCCCCCCAAATGAAAACACATACACCCAAAAACCTGTGTGCACATTTTCATAGCAACATTTCCATCATAGCCAAATAATGGAAAAAACTCAAATGTCATCGACTCATGCATGAAAAAATAAAATATAGTATTATCCACACAATAGGATATTCAACAATAAAAAAGAAATAAAGTACAGACACACACGCTACAATGTGGATGAAACATGCTAAGAAGCCAGTCACAAAATACCGCATAGTATATGGTGCGACTTGTATGAAATGTCCAGAATAGGTAAGTTCATAGAGAGAGTAAGTAGATTACTGGTTGTCTAGGGTTGAGAGGAGAGGGCTGGGAAAGAGAGGAAGTGACTGCCAGTGGGCACAGGTTCCTTTTGGGGGTGATGAAAATGTTCTAAAATTAGATAGTGGTAATGATTGTTCAACTCTGTGAATATACTAAAAACCTTTGAATTGTATAGTTGAAGTGGGTTAATTGTATGGTGTATATATATGATTTATATCACAATGTGAAGCTGTTAAAGACATGGTTGGGGGAAGACAGAGACTGTCCTATAAATATCTGTCCTAGAAAATGAGGATAAGATGTAGCATTGATTCCTGACAACACTAAGATGTTAAGAAGTTACTTTTCCCAATTTCTTCTCTATCATACCCTCAGAGCCTCATCTTGCCCCCTGACCACTGCCCAGTTACTCAACAATTTCCACAGCTTTTGATCATGCCACTAATTCACATCTTATCTCTTCCCTCCACCCACCTCCCACCCCCAAAAATAAACCTTTAGTCACTCATCTGATGGGCACTTACTTGGGTTCTGAAACCACATCCAACATGGAGCTGAATTTTGGGAAATGTATAATGTAGCCTCCATATGGGATCACAATTTTTTTCTTCCTTTCCCAGCAGCTGCCACCATAATTTTGCAACAACAAAGGTTTTTTGTAACAACAAAAATTACAAAGGTTTGTAACAACAAACCCATACAACAGCGAGCTAACTGCAGACAGCCTGATCAGCAGGTGTTCAAAACCTGCCAGCACACTAACCTGGACCCATGTCTGCTCCTTCCTAGCCCAGGTCAGACAGGGTCAGGCTGGTACCAGATCAAACCCAAGAGTGGATCATTCAGCCAAGAGGAAAATTCAAACTGCACTGGGAGAAATCCAATCGTCTGTGGGTCACCTTTTGGTTAAGTACCTGGTGCCAAGGATTTGTGAGGTTCAACAAGATCTATATTGAACCATACTCCTTTTCTGTAGTTTGGTTTTCCTATAATGAGTCATACTAGTACTTTAGACTTTTAGGTAGGAAAGTATGTCTGTGGAAGTTAAAGATAGGAGTTTTGGCAACCAACTGCCTGGGTTTGAAATTCTGTCAATTAAATTGCCTTTGGACAAGTTATTTACTCGCCCTCCTGGCAAGCCTGTTTGCTTTAGGTACACTGAGGCTGGTAATCGCAGTAACTATTTACACGTGCTGATGAGAGGACGAGATGAGAAACTCTATGGGAAGCCTTTAAGCAACAGCTCAAGAAGTAACAGTAATGCAATAGTAGTTGTTTTTAGTACCTTGTAACCTTTCTAAGAGGGAAAAATTAGGACAGTAAGGAGAATAAACACTGGTTTATAAGTCCTTCTGGTGTGTATTTATATACTATTTATATAATATACGCTTATATAATATATAACATATTATATTAAACTAGATAATGTTCAGAGAATTGGAAAGAAATGACCATAGAACTTGTATTGTAGAAAGAAAAAAGCCCACAAAGGAACTTACGTAAATGATTCTAAGAATCTCAGAGAAAAGAGATCACTATACATAGAAGAAAGTACACTTCCCATAGATACTGTAAACACATAGGAACTGGCTGGGAAGTGGCTTGAAGAAGCAAACTGGACTCATGGCGATGATTTAAAGTGGGTTAATTTCATTTCAAGAAAATATTTCTCCCATGGTCACATTAATAATAATTAGAGCATATATGATGCTGAAAAAATACGGGTCTGCATTTTTAGAAACCTCTACCAAAGTGATGGCCCAAGAGCTAAAAATACACCGACCACAAATATAACCAAGGGAAGTCTAACCACTGGCGGTGAAAGTTACCACGTTTAAGGAAGGGGCTGGGAAACAATAAAGCTGGGGAAAATCTAGCAGGTGCTGGGAGAATAATGCAATTTCCTAGGGCAGCAGATGCACAAGTGAAACAGTATCCAGTAACAGTCCATCAGATGGTAATTATAGCTGGACTGGGAAGAACAGCCAGATGAAAAGGGGCAATTCAAAGGGTAACTGAATGCCAGTGAGTGACATCTTCCTGAGAGATCACATACCAGGAAAAAGCAGGGCCATCACTTAGCTCTGAGGGGGAGGGCTTCCATAAACCGTCATTTTTCTTTGTAGAAGGACAAAGGGAAAATGTGGAGAAATGAATGCACAGAATCCAAATGGAGGCCTCCAAAGAATTCATTAGTCGAGATTTAATCAGACCATCGTTAATAAGCAACCAGAAAAAAAAACACAAAAAACCAAGATCACTCTGAAAGTATGATTCCTCAGGAAGGATGAAGGGTTGATTTAGTTCTGAAAATATGTGAGAGAGAGGTGAGTGTTCACGCTATAATTCTATGAACACTATAAACCAAGATGAAGAGCTGAAGTGACTGAAGTGGATGATGGGGAGCATCTATTGATATTGAGGCAATGGCAGGGGCTATTTAAGTTCAAAGCAGGTTTTCTGGAGTGTAATATGACAAATAACACTTACTTAAACTCCCACTCCTGGAAAGGAAGAGGTGCCTTTTTTTCAAACACATTCCCTCTCCAGGAATTCCGCAGAAACAGGTCTGAGCCCAGTGTGGCTATTTCTCCTGAGTTTGGGCTCTTGTCACCTGGAAGGCCAGTACAAGCCCTCTTCCACCCCCAGTTAATACCGAAACTAGACTGGAAGCTCCTTGCAGGTATGCATGGTGACACAGTCATATCTGAATCCCTGTAAAAGGCAGAAAGGAAAGAAAACAGGCTTGTATGTAGACCCACTCTGAAAATAAGTGTAGGGCAGCTTGTTCGGCCGTCTTTAATCAATATAACTGCTAAATTAATTCAGCCCAATTTTGAGTGTTTTCCTGATCGTAATACTCATTCAGGATAAATACTTGAGGGAATGGATGGATACCCCATTTTACATGATGTGATTATTACTCATTGCATGCCTGTATCAAAATCTTGTGTACCCTATAAACATCGATACCTACTGTGTACCAACAAAAATTAAAATTAAAGAAATAAAATAATTTTGTAAAAAATAATAATACACAGGTAGGCCCTGATGAGTCATCTAATAAAAAACTTCCATGAGAATAACTCTCATAATGTAAAAGCATGGGCCAAGATGGCTCATTCAAACTAAGAAAAGAATCTTCCAGGTCTATGATGTCAGTTATGGTCTTGGTCAGGAGAAAGCCCTCTCTCTTACCCATGCATTCACACTGGTTGACTGTGGAGATATTATTACGAATCTTTGAGACCTCATTCTGAAATGTGTGATGAAAATCATTTATGTTTTCTAGGCTCTTTTTTATTACCTGCTGTGGAGTGGGCTGTCAATTAATAGAAACGACGGGGAAGGTGTTGTGTCAGGGACACTGATCGTCCAAACCAGGCAGGAATTAGGAGGGCCTTGAGGTGGGAGCGAGGGCATATTTCCCTGCCATGCAGTGATGAATTTCAATCACTGCTGCCTTGTGCCAGATTCAAATTGGCAACCTACCGAGATGAAATGCTTTCTATCCCATTACTCATGCCTGGAGTGATCTGTTCCCTTGAAGATTGGCTTCCTAGGTGAAAACTAGGGACTGGATGGTCACTCTAAGATGCTTAAAATAGGATAAAAGGTATGAAAGACGAGTGGCCGGCAAGAGAAGTGATATGGACATGGTGAGGGAGCTGAGGGTCTCATATAAACTCGATGCACTGGGAGGGGAAGGGAGGGTGGGAGATGTCAAACCTAAAGGGAAAATTCATTCATTTGGTAATGAGAGTTGCTCAACCTTGCACAGTTTGCTACTGCAATGCTATCGCTCTACTAAGAAAACAATGTCTTGAGGGATATACAGAGATTCTTCCTAAAAATACTCTACTTGGCTCAACTTGTCTCAGATAATCACTCTAAAACATTAAAACTGTCTAAAATGTTAAAAAGAGAAAAATAATTTTAATAATATAATTTAGCATTTTAACTTTTTTTTTTTTTTTTTTTTCGAGGTGGAGTCTCGCTCTGCCGCCCAGGCTGGAGTGCAGTGGCCGGATCTCAGCTCACTGCAAGCTCCGCCTCCCAGGTTCACGCCATTCTCCTGCCTCAGCTTCCCGAGTAGCTGGGACTACAGACGCCGGCCACCGCGCCCGGCTAGTTTTTTTTGTATTTTTTAGTAGAGACGGGGTTTCACCGTGTTAGCCAGGATGGTCTCGATCTCCTGACCTCGTGATTCACCCGTCTCGGCCTCCCAAAGTGCTGGGATTACAGGCTTGAGCCACCGCGCCCGGCCGCATTTTAACTTTTTAATACCGAGGCCCATTCCCTGTGGATTATGGTCTCGATAAATAATCCTGTGATTAAACTTTTAATATGTCTAAAATTTTTTACTGAATCTCGTTTACTAAATCTAAATCTCCATTACAATTTTCTGAAGCTTGAATACAACGAGTAGCAACAAAAGTGCTTCTTAAACAGTCAGAATTCACCTGAGAAATAAGCACAATAGCACGAGCAGCAGGTAACAAGCATCTGTGTTAGAATTCTCCCACCCGTCTGCTAAGTGGCTGCCTTCCTGGACCCTGGGTTTGAACAATCCATCTCTGCTTTGTGCTGAAATACACCAGGGCTCAGGGGTGAGGGGCATAGCTTACTGAGATGACCATGGAAAAGGTTACTCAATGTAAGCAATGGTTTCGGATCATACCAACCTGGGAAGTAGTAATGAGATAATTTTAAATGAAACAAAATGTTATCTCTGACTTTCTCCCCACCTAGAGCTCCAGCTCACCTCAAAATCACTTAACTGAAAATTCTCACAATAGGGTGGGAAGGAGGGGGCAGGTGTGGAACTGCACTTCATATTCATAAAAACGATGCTTCCTGATATCCATGCAGCAACTCTGGACTCCTCTCTCCAGCTCCAGCCAGGCCACCCATGCTGCCAGAGGACTGGCTGAAGGCACAGGAGCCGTGGGCTGCCACTGAAGTATAAGTCTCAGCAATGACTGCAGAAGGTCAGCATCTCTCATCCTGACCCTGATCTGATGCGGAAGCTGCAAAGTTGTACGCCGAGCACATCCATGTACTTCTATGCCCAGCGCTTTCTCCAGAGATCAGTTTGCCTCTGTGGAAACTGTATTTCAGTGCTGGAGACAGCATGTAGCCACTGTCTCTGACCCCAAGTCACTGTCTTTGCACCAAACTTCTGGGTGTTGGCTCTCTTTCCAAAGCAGTCTGTTCCCAGGATCTTCACATGCAGACAGACTGCATGGTGGCCCATCCTAAAGGTCTTCCAGGTGGGCTAGGCACATCTCCTCTCCAGTGCTGTGAACCCTGCTACTTAAGAATATGCCTGTGACCTTCAGATAAAATGATAGGAATCTGGAGTTTGCTTCAAAATGATATAGGAGAAAGGGGACATGGTGGGAGCACAGATGATCCAAAATTAGCAAAGAGTTGCAAATCATTGCAGCTGGGTGCTGAGTGCATGGGAGTTCCAGTGCCACTCAATCTGTGGTCTGGAACAGGTGCCCATGTGCAAACTATTATTAGTCTATGAAGATATGAGTAAGAGAGACCGAGAGAAGCATTCAGAAACTTTTATAGCAAACCAACAGAGTAATGCTATGTCTGTTAAATCTAACAATAAAAGAATTTTGTCTGTCTTTACTTTTTAATCTTGTTTTCCCAGGAATTCACTTTTTACAAAACTATCAGTCTATGACTAATTGCACATTAATTTAAAAAAAAAAAAAGACATGTAGATTGAGAAGTCCTGCTTTATATGATCAGTCTGTACTCACATATAAATTTACAATGATATTAATTTTTGTTATTTTACAAATATAAAGATGAATGTAAGACAAAAAGCTGCCTCTGAGTTGGTCTGATGGAGGTGCCCTCCCCATCCCTCAGTGCACCCGCCAGTAAGACAGGTGCTGGGTGGGGCGATGTCCTTCCCGCAGTGCCGAGCCTGTTGCAAGGTGTTTATTTCAGCATCATCTCCAGCTCTGAGGGGCAGCGCCTTGGGTAAGTGTTTGCAGAGTTTAAACTCACACTTTCCCTTTTTCTCTCTCACAAAGGACAAATGTTAGCCCACTGAGGGATTTTTTTTTTTTTTTTTTTTTACTTAAGTAGAAGAGTATACAAACACTACAAGTCCATATCAGTCAACATAAGAAAATTATGTTTTCCAATTAGGTTATTGAAAAAAACTGTGTGTATGTATACAGGTACATTTGCATTTAAAAGAATATCTAGGTTTGATTTCAGTCCTTTTTCCTGTTCTCACAATAAAAGTGGCCCCTGGCCATTCATTTTAAGGTCAAAAACTCCTGCTGCCCCAGGGCAGCTAATATGCTTCTGTTAATCATCTTGATGCCCCTGGAGGAGGGAGTTAAAGAAACCAGCTTAGACCCGGGGCCCAAACATCTCAAATGCAGCCAGCTCTGTTTTCTCTGTCAGCTTCGTCCTAACAGCGAATGACCACTTAATGCCTTGAAAGCAAAACATCATTGAAAGGGGGAATCTGCTTTTGAGGACAGGGAAAGAAAATGAAAATATGCCGGAGGATGACTCTAGGTCTTTTGTCCTGGGACACAGCAGCCTGAGAGGCATCCCCATGGGATGACCCTGCAGGGTCCTGTGGCTACTGCTTTAGGCTTGCCGGGAAATAACACTTGAGGGAAAGGCCTGCAGGGGAGCCTTCGCAGGGCTCCGCCTGTAAGGGTATGAGCACCAGGTTCTCTGTAATTAAGAAGCAGCCTGCTCCTGTGAAGACAGCACTGCCACCCCATCTGCCAGGCCCGCGGGAGCTGGCACCGCGCCGCCCTGCCTGCCGCCCTGCTACCCACCGGATCCTTGGAGACCGCCTTTGATGGAGCGTTTATGCCAAGCTTTTCCAGAGGATAGACAATCTGTCGTCGTGGTCGCACGGGAACCAAGTAATGAAGGGCAGATGTCAGGGAGTGGGCGTAGGGGTTCTGGAACTGAAAGACAGCAATCTATATTTTAGGGGAGAGAATGTCAGAGAGGCTCAGCACAGATGTCTGCGTACAGCTTTACAAATACAAAACTCTTAACTCGGCCAAGTCAGAGAAGAAAAAAAAAATCAGCAAATAAACAAACATACTCTTCGAGCAGTGGAATGAATTGTAGATAATGCCTGACACTAATGAAGATAATTACGAGAGTAATTACATTACTATCTCTGTGGGAATGACAGATAAACAAGTGGTTTGGTTTATGGGATTTTTCAGTACAAGTATTTTCCCCGGGAGGATATTCTTCTCCATAGTGATCATGCATCAGCTTGATCTGACCCCATTAAGCTGTGTTATCTGCATCCTGTTAACCTTTGTATGTTTGGCACAAGCTGCTTTAAGAAGACACATAGATAAAAATGTCATCCAAGGGGTAACTTAGCAGGGATGTGAAAATTCTGTTTGTAAAAGTCACTCACAGTGACTTCAACTGGACCTCTGTTAAACAATAACAACAACAAAAACTGTTTTGGAACAAAAAGATAAAACTGAGAAGTGAGGGTGGGTGTGGGAGAAGTAGATCATATTATTTACATCTAGACTAATACTAAATTATGAGTTGGATTTATACTTACTGAAATGAACTATGATAAACCATGTCTTAGGGGAATGCTTTATGTATTGATTTTATCCAGTTTTAAAAACTTAGCAGACAAAACCAAACACGGTGATCTTTATTTCTGTCACATTTATAAAATCTTAGGGTTTTGGTGAAATGAAGTAAGGACATTGTAACCATTTAAATCTGAAGAGTCAGACTGTAAAATCAAAACTTTTAATGATACATTTATTGAATTTAAGCTGGAAAGCAAAGAAAGAAAAACAACTGTAGATGCATTTTAATAAATAGATGGTTTACATATGACTTTTTGCAGTTCCAAAAATAACCCCTGGCATTTCTAAGAGCTTCTAAAATGGTTTTCTAATATCCTTCACCACTGAACTTCACACCCTGACTTCGCAAACTGAAAAACAGAACCCTAGCCAGCACCCTGTTTTTATGCCTGAAAGAGCTCTTAATACATGCCTTGACCAGAGAGACAGAGAGAAAACCATCCCCATAATGTGAGCCAAAAAGTTCAACTTTACTGTAGTCAACTGGGGATTTATAGCAGAATTTGGGAATTCTTACTCAAATTATTTGGAACTGCTTCATACACTTGTTTTAAATGAATATGTGAAATCAACTGGAAGTGCAGACTGAGAAGAAATCTGTTTCCAAGCATGTTTTTAGAGGCTATATACAACAGTGTGGAACATATTCCTAATTTCATACTATTGAGGTAAATGTATAAACATTTAATGAAATGCCCAAGGTATTATTTTTATTATGGATGCAAATGGACTTTCTCTAACCCAGCACATCCAGGGAACTTCATGAATAAAAACAAGAAAGTAATATCACATCCTGAAGGTCACAAAATTGGCATTTGGCCAGGCGCAAAGTAAAAGAAAACTGTGCAGGACCAGGATTTCCCAGCAGAACTGTTACCTTCCCATCTCAGTGAGCGCAAAGCTGGGCCATTTCATTGCCATGGTGCTGCATTTTGATAGCAAAAAAAAAAAAAAAAAAAAAAAAGAAGCTAGGGCAGAGTCTACATCTCACTCAAAACCTTTTCTGTTTTTCTTCTTTCTTCCCCATTCCCTCTGGACTTCTCCAAAAGGTTTTCCAAACTTCTCCAAAAGGTTTTTGTTAAATAAAATACACTGGCGAGATTATTGCTATGTGTATGTACTAACACACTTTAGATTGTTTAATAAATAGACATGTTAATAATAAGGCATTTTGAGATCTCTTAGCTCCCTTTTGCTGATAAGAAGAAATGAGACAATGTCAAAGACTCTAGGCAGAATATGGGAAAGTTTGAGTTCATGAGTGGAATCTTATGGGGCAACTTCCACCTGCTCTAGTGGTTGAATCCCTTCACCCCAAGTCTACATCAAGTTGAGGACCAATGTTGTCAGTGACTGAGAGACCAATTTGCAGGAAAAAACCCTTGGGAATCTAGCTTGAAAACGCCCTTGCCTATGGAACAACCAGACACCTTATATGAGTGTGTGAGTGTGTGTGTGTGTGTGTGGGGGGGGGGGGTGAGTATATGTGTGAATGCATGAGTGTGTGTGAGAGTGTGGTATATGTGCATGAATGTATGAGAATGCGTGGGGTGTCTGTGTGTGTGTGTTTGTGTTTGTGACTCTTCTAGGCAATGGGGATATAGCTTTGAACAAGACAGATAAAAGCATGGCTGTGTTCATGGCAAAATTGATAACTTCAGTTGGTGGTGAGTGCTGTGAGGAACACTAAAGTGGGATGGGACGTATGCAAGTAAGATGGAGGGTGTGTGATCTGTGCATGCACATACACACCATGTATACACATCAGATTCGTGTCTATTACCACAGTATTACTCCATGCAAGTATGGCAAGTGTTACACGGGGTTACATCGGCATCAGGTATCTCCACACTTTCTCTCCATCACCTACTGGGGGTGTGTACAGTGCTTGTTTGGAATGCTGGGATAGCACACCAGTCTTCTAAAATAGAATTAATTTATTCTATGGAATCATCACTGAAATGTTCTTTGCTTGAAGGAATGAATAGGATCATGTTGGTGCTGCACTCGTGCATCATAAAAAATTATTAGATTTTCACGTCTCTTAGAGCATTTTTGCATGGTTTTCAGTCTCTGTTTTGTCAATATAGAAAAGCCAACATATTTTACTACCAATGATATTAGTTGTGATTGTGTCAGAAATTCGAAGCCTACAGAATGTCACTGTAGTCTATGAAAAAGGCAAAACTAAATATGGCCATTGGAAATTCAGACCCATGTTATCATCAAAACCCATCATGAGAGGAATGAATAAAATGTGGCACACAACACCAACAACACTGTGAACACTGACCTGCTGGGAAAGGGAATTGCACCATTCTCTCACCTTGCCTTCTCTGGATTTTGGGTAAACAGGGTAGTAGAGACAGGATTTAAAGCCTAAACGCAGGATCTCCTTCAGAAAGAACTTGGTGTAGTGCCGGAAAATGGGGTTGAGGGCAAAGTGATGCATGTGCCCGTGTTCTTCGCGCTGGTGGTGACTGAAGTAGATGAAATCTTCAATGTTGTAATGTGACCGTATGTACTCAATGTCCTACAGAAGAGACAGAAGGGATGGTTTCTACAAGCATTTTAAACAAATGGCATGCATTTTGTGATAAATATCTTTTAAAAATTACTTTAGGTATGACAGTAAGAAATGTGTTTTTCTCTTCTATATTTGCCACCTCATCTTCACGGTAAATTTTTTAAATTAGAAATTACATTTCCTGAGAGCTAGTTGTTCTGATGGATTGTCTTTGGGGGATGGCAGCAGAGCTTGTAATGTGCTCCTTCCACACCCATGGTTGCTATCAACTCAGAGAGCCCCGAGTCTCTGCCGTTGGCCAAGCGGCAGGACAGCAGCTCCATACCACTCAGGCAAAGTGAGCACAAGCCAGTCAGCGCAAGAGACCAAGCCCATGGGAAATTAGGGAGTCAGGCAGACAGAGCCACTCGTGTTCTCTGATGTGTTACCATTCACCTGTTAGTGTGGAAATGTGTCACCCCCAAGTCACACACTTTGTTTTGTTTTGCTTTTCTTCATTTGAGACAGAGTCTCACTCTGTCACCCACGCTGGAATGCCCCGGCGTGATCTTCGCTCACTGCAACCTTTGCCTCCTGGGTTCAAGAGATCCTCCCATCTCAGCCTCCCAACCAGCTGGGATTTCAGACGCCCACCATCATGCCTGGCTAATTTTTTTTTAGTTTTAGTAGAGATGGGGTTTCACCATGTTTGGCCAGGCAGGTCTTAAACTCCGGACCTCAAGTGATCTGCCCGCCTTGGCCTCCCAAAGTGCTAAAATTACAGGTGCGAGTCACCATGCCTGGCCCCAAGCCATACACTTTGATTACATGTATGGCTGGCTGGCCTACAATAAAACTGCATAATTGGGCCTTATCCCTGTGCACTTCTTAAACCTTCTATCCCCCTTGATGTGTAATATTTTTACAGTGGAAGGTAATTTAAAGAATTGATGAGTGTCTTCCCATGTAAAGAAAATATCAGGCACACTGCTCTTGTTTCCACAGGTCTGGTTCTGGTTCTCCCTCTGTGCCCACACTGCACTGGGATCCCAGGTCTCCTTCATGCTAACTGTGCCCTGGGCCAGCCTGTCCTGTGTCACCTCCCAGCAGTGCACACTGTCAGGAGCATGGCAGGAGGGGAACACTCCAAGGTGGGTGTGACTCTTTGATGACAGCAGCAGTAAATGCACCCAAAACGCAGGAAAAATCAAATCATATGCAGGTTGCAAAACACCAACTTATATTTCTCCTTGTTTTCCACAGTAAAATTATTTTAAAAGCCTACTTTCAAGAACAGAAATTGGAGAATGCAAGGCCCCTGATGTGTTCTGTGATCAGCAAGGCTGGCACCAGCAAATCCATGAAAACTGTGGCATCTGTGGCCAAGCTTCTCGAGGTCCCCTGCCTTTCCAGCTTTTGTCACAAAGCACAGAGGAAACAGAGCTCAGGGTAACCGGGCCAGTGGTGGTACCCTAGGGCAGTTCTGGCAACCTTTCAATCTGCATTGACCCTGCAATGGCCTTTATACTATAAGACTTTTCTTTAATTACCAAGGAGGCATCCCTCATTATAAAATAAAATGAGTGATAAGTATAGGACTGAGAAATCATTGAAAAACAAAAAGCCAACAGAGGTTATTAGCCCAAAACAGCAGATGGGCCATGTGCATCTAATTTTCTTCCCATCCCAAATCCCTTAAAATAACAACAAAAATTATTTTTGGTGTAATGAGAGCATAATGGAAGACAAAAACGTTAGGCAGTTTTACATTGGAAGGAAACCCTACCACTAGGTGAAACCTTCTTACCTTGGGTCACCTGGAGTCCCTGCCTGTCGGCTGGTACTCCATTCAAGCACACAAGGGGAAGCCAGACACTGCCATACCCTCCCAATCAGACAGAGGGACGGTGGCACTACCAGTGACAGGGGAGACGCCATGGAGAAACATACAAGCACAACTGTCAAGGGTACCCATGCCAGCCACTCAAACTGATCATTTATTCTTTCACTCATGACAAGGACAGACTTTTGAGGAAAACTGACAAATAAAAAAAGACCAGCATAGAGAAACATACAACTTACTACAGAGAAGACAAATTATTCAGGAAATAGCAGAGAATTAAAAAAAGTTCTACAGAGTGTACTCAGAGAGATCAAAAAGGATCTTGCATGTAATAAACAAGCTGGTACCAAAAAGGAACAATGAGAGAACAAGAGACTTGGAAGTTAAATAGATGAACTCTGAAATAAAGATTCCAATAGAGTACTTGGGTAATAGAATAAACACAGCTGAAGAATTAGAGATTTGGAAGACAAAATTGAGGAAATCTAAAATGATGAGTAAAATGTAACATATATATGTTTAGAGACATTGAAGAATCAATTCAAAAGATCTAATATCCATCTAAAAAAGAATTTAAGAAAAGGAGAATGGAGAAAATGGAGGAGAAGAAATAATTAATGAAATCATAGAAGAAAAATTGCCAACAGAGACATAAGATACTTCTTGGCAAAATTTCAGAATTCCAGAGACAAAAAGAAAATTTAATGAGAAAGAAAGCAAACAAACACACATTTATTCATAAAAGATCAAGAATCAGGTTGGTATCAGATTATATTTTATCAATGACATTAGATACTGGAAGACAACAATCTGATGAGAAATAATTAGAATGAGGCTGGCGCAGATGGCTGATGCCTGTAATCCCAGCATTTTGGGAGCTTGAGCGGGGGCAGATCACCTGAGGTCAAGAGTTCAAGACCAGACTGGCCAACACGGTGAAACCCCATCTCTACAAAAAATACAAAAATTAGCCGTGTGTGGTGGTGCACACCTGTAATTCCAGCTACTCAGGAGGCTGAGGCAAGAGAATTGCTTGAACCCGGGAGGCAGAGGCTGCAGTGAGCCGAGATTGCATCACTGCACTCCAGCCTGGGGGACAGAGCAAGACTCTATTTCCATAATAATAATAATAATAATTTGAATGAGAATTCTACACACAGCCAAATGAGTATACAAGTAGGAGGACCAATGAAAATTTCTCATATCTGTGTGGATGCAGGGACCTTACTACCCAACACCGTCTCTAAAAGAATAACTAACTCCAAGAAATATGAGATCAAAAAGAGGAGTAAATCTAAGAAAGAGAAAAGTGTGCAATATATTAAAGAAATAAAGCCATGTGAACATCTCGATGTCAAAAACACATTTGATAAAATTCAACACTCATCCATAATAAAAACTTTTAATAAGATAGAGAAGAAAATTTCCCTTACTTGTTAAGGGATATGTATCAGAAACCTACAGCCACGATTATGCTAAATGGAGGAAAGTAGAGAATCATTCCATTAAAATCAAAAACACCAGAGAGGCAGGTATTACTAACACTATTACTCAATGTTGTTCTATCCATACACTAAAACTGGAAAAAGACTAAAGGTATAAATATTGAAAAGGAAGGTGTAGCAGGTTCTCTTATCCAAAGAATCCTAAGATGACCACCAGGACAGTACCTGTCATCCCACATCCCTCATGCTCTTCTGCAAAGTGACTCTGCCACACCCCCATTGAGAGAAGTCCGCCTCCACCCCTTGTGTCTGAGCGTGCCCTCTAACTGCTCTGACCAGTAGAATAGGGTAGAGGTGATGCTGTGGCAGAAAAGAGAATCAGCTGAAAAACTTTCCAAGCTCAAAGATATTTCATAAAGGTGACTGAATACAAGATAAAAATACAAACACTAGTAGTTTTCCCATACACAAGACAAACATTTAGAAAATATGAGAAAAAGTGTATACTTAGAATACCAAGAGAAATCATAAAACATGTAGAAATAAATGATCAATGTCTAGAACTGTGTCAGGTCAGGGTCTCAGCAGGAAACAGTATGATCAGATAAGGATAATTGGAGGCGGGTTTAACAAAGGAAATATTTACAAGGATGGGGCAGGTGTAAGAAGATAAGTAGGGACTGTGCCACAGCAACTGCAAGCTATTCCCACCCTAAGAGGGTGGCACAGGAGGAGGGCTGGTTATAGGAATCCAAAAGGAGAGCATCATGAAGAGGCTGCCTTGAAACGTCAGGGAACTCAGTGGAGATCAGCCTGCTGAGGCATCAGACATCACTGTCCCCTCCTCCTTCTGTCAGGGTTCTCCATCCACCAAACCCAACGGGCAGCCAAAAGGCAAAGGCACTCATAATGCTGTGCCCATCGGTCAGGCTCCCTGGGACAGAACAGGGTGGAGAAAGGTGGAGAGTGGACTCACAGGACAAACAAAAACCCGTATGGCACAAAACATGATGCAAAGAAAACCACATGAAAGAAGCCACAAAACGTTTCTGAAGAACCCAAAAAGTTAAACAACAACAACATAGAAAGCCATGATCCATGATCCTAGCAGGGAAGTCTCTATATTTTAATGTCAATTCCACCTAAATTGTTCTATAGAATTCACACAGGTACAACTATATTAATAATAAGCATTACAAGGTTTGGGAGAGGAAATAGCCAAGAAAAAAAAATAAGAAAATTTAGAAGACACCAAATGAGAAAACACTCCTCCACTAGATATAAAAGCACATGATAATGCAATAGGTATCAACAGATAAATCCATGGAAAAGGAGAGTTTAAAAATCGACATAGGCATATAGAAATTTAATAAACGTAAAAGCAGCATTTTAAAATCAAAAGGGAAAGAATGGACTATTCAGTAATAAATGCTTTGAAATAGCTGGCTGTGCACTGGGAAAAAATAAAATGACATTTCCATTTGACATACACACACATATATGATATATGTAACAAGTGCAAAGAAGAATGCTGGAAAGATAAATGCATCACTACAGTAGTAATACTTCGGGGAGAGTAATGGAATATATCAATATGTGTATAGGTAGTGGAAAGTTATCTGAGTTTTTAGGGTGAGAATGTTTTCATGTAGTCTTTGTAATATATTAAATATTGTGAACTGCAAAAAAATGGAGAATTGCAAGTTCTCCAAGTGGGACAGAGGGAGATGATGATGATATCCATCAGAAAAAGGAGGCATTCACATTAAATAAGTAAAAGTACAACTCCAAAAGGGGCATTTGGGCTAATTCATGATATAGCAAGGCACAATCAAAGAAATTAATATCCACTTCACAATTTACCATTTCATTTCTGATCACTGCAATACCAACTATTTGTTCCGCAACTTCAGCTACAAATGCCTGCAGCAGTGTTCCATCCTGAAAAGATAAGCATATATTTTAAGACCCTTAAAAGTACGGCTATGAATATTTCTGTAAGCAGGCAACAGTGGGTCTTAACCACGTTCACATAACAACAACAACAACAACAACAGAACAAGCATCTATCAACACCTACTTTGGGTCAGGTAGTAAGTTAAACGCCCTCCCTATGTCCACTGGATCCTCACACCAACCCCATGAGATATTATTATTATTATTGTTATTATTATTATCAGTTTTGAGATGGAGTTTTGCTCTTGTTGCCCAGGCTCGAGTGCAATGGCATGATCTTGGCTCACTGCAGACTCCGCCTCCGGGGTTCAAGCAATTCTTGTGCCTCAGCCTCCCAAGCAACTGGGACTACAGTCGCTCAGCTAACTTTTGTATTTCCAGTAGAGACGAGGTTACACCACGTTGCCCAGGGTGGTCTTGAACTCCTGGCCTGAAAGAATCCACACACCTCGGGCTCCCAAAGTGCTAGGATTGCAGGCGTGAGTCACCACACCCGGCCTCAGGGTTGAGACTTAATAAAGTTAATAATTTTACTGCTTCATCAAGGATATTCCTTAGTGAAACCAGCTTTTCCTTTCCTTTTTCTTTAATTGACATACTTGTAGATTTACATGCAGTGTAAGAAATAAAACAGAAATTTCTTATACACGTTGTTCAGTATCCCCTAATGATAACATTTTGCATAACCATAGTATAATACTACAAGCAGGAAACCAACTGTTACAATTTTGTGTGTGTGTGTGTGTGTGTGTGGTGTATGAAGTTTCACATGATTTCATCACCTCTATAGGTTTATGTATCCACCACTGTAGTCAGAATATTGAAGAATTCTAATACCACAAAATCCCTTGAGTTGTCCCCTCTGTCCCCATCCTCCCCACATCCTTAACCTCTGGCATCAAATAACCTGTTCTCCATTTCTAAAATATTATCACTTCAAAGTGTCATATAAATGGAACTCTAGAGGATATAACCTGTAGGGGTTAGCTTTTTCCCCACTCAGTATAATTCTCTGGAGATTTATCCAAGCCGATACATGTATCAAGAGTTCATTTCTTTCATTGCTTAGTAATATTCCATGGCATGATGTTCCACAGTGTGTTTAACCATTCATCTGTTGAAGGATATCTGGGCTGACAATAGCTGCTATGAACATTAGTGTAAAGTCTTCGTTTCTCTGGATCAAATGCCCGCAAGTGCAATTGTTACACCATAAGATAGTTGCAGTTTTAGTTTTTAAATAAACAGCCAAGGCTGGGCATGGTGGCTCACACCTGTAATCCCAGCACTTTGGGAGGCTGAGGCAGGCAGATCACTTGACACCAGGAGTTCGAGACCAGCCTGGCCAATGTGGTGAAACCCCGTCTCTACTAAAAATACAAAAACTATAGGCGGGCACCTGTAATCCCAGCTACTCATGAGGCTGAGGCAGGAGAATCACTTGAACCCGGGAAGCGGAGGTTGCAGTGAGCCAAGATCGCGCCATTGCACTCCAGCCTGGGTGACAAGAGTGAGACTCTGTCTCAAAATAAACAAATAAATAAAAATAAAAATAAAAAATTAAACAGCCAAAATATTTTCCAGAGTGGCCACACCGTTCTACATTCCCACTAGCAACACTAGAGATCCAGTTTCCCCACATCCTCGCCAGCATTTAGCAACTAGTGGCATCACTGTTTTTTGTTTCAGTCATTCTGATGGCTTTGCAGGGATATTCCACTGTGGTTTGCTCTTTCGGTAGTTACTGGGATGACGGTGAAGAACACCAGGACCACTAGGACATTTGCTGCCACTTCTGTGACCTACTCTGAGGTGGCACTGGCTTCACCCACCATTGCTATTGCTTTTGCATCATAAGTACAGATCTCAACACAGTGAAAAATGAATAAAACAGTTTTTACCTTGCAGACTCCCAGAAAATCCATGTTTCAGAGGCCCCCAAGGTTCTTTAGGCCACACTTTGAGAACCAGGGCTTGACCTCATACCACTTAGAGGGCCAGGAGGGAAGGAGCAAAAAATGAAGAAACAAAGAGTCCAAGACAAACCAAAGCAAATACCATGTGCTGAAGGGAAGTTGTATTTTAGTTTACTCTGATGCCTTTGTAAATAGTGAACATTTGTATATACACCATTATGTTTAGGTGTTTGGTGTCTTCCTTCTGATGACTTAAAAATTAACTAAAAGGTTTTTTTCCAAAAGAATGAATAACTGGAACTCCCCAAATGACCTCAACAGTAGAATGAAGACATAAATGGTGGTATATTCATGCCACAAAATACTTCATGCTATAATATGAATGACTCTTACAAACATATTGCTGAGCAAAAGAAACTTGATATCAGAAAACAAGTGGTATGATTCCATTTATGCAGAGTTCAAAAATAGGCATAGCCAATCTCTGATCTTAGAAGCGAGGTGGTATTAACTTAGGGAAAGGCCTGAGTAGAGGCATTGGGGAACTTCCGGCAGGCTGTGGTTAGTCCGTTTCTTAAAATGTGCTGGTTACATGGTGTATGCAAATTGTGAAATCCACCACACTGTTTATTGGTTATACCTCAATAAATTTTGTTCAAAATAAAATGTATCAAAAAAGTGACTATACACAATATTCTTTAACTATCTGCATCTTTCCATGTGTAGTTAGATTAACTGGCATGGCCCTTAAGATAGCAGTATTAATTTATAGACTGCCATAAGCCTGACTTTTGCCATAGCACATACATGCATTACTACACTAGAAAGAGAACCCAACACTTATCATGCAGGATCTTTCCCAGACCATGTAATCCTGGGGGATGCAGCCAGCTCAACAAAAGGGTCTGGTCAGACTCATCATTCAATAGGCTCAAATAGGGTCCCACTACCCTCAATCTGGTACCCAGTGCTGCTGAGGTGGGCACCAGATACCCATGGATTCCTAAGCTACCCTTCCCTAACCACGGTCATACTGTATCTACCTATCCCAAAAAATAGGATCTATCTCATTTTGATATGATTGTTTGGATCAAGTCCAAATTTTCTATCTTCATGAGAAGGATTTTGGGTGTCTGATCCCTCTGGGGGATCCCCACTGAGAATGGTCGCACTTTCTTAAGTCCCAGTCTCCATGGTTTCCTCTTCTGCTCCCATCTTCTAACTCTATCTCCACTGCCCCCTGCCATATGATTTTCCAACTCAGATCCAAGGAAGTTTCAGGGCTGAATCTACATGGGTCATCACAATGGTCCCATATCCTGAGGTCTGGTTATATCACGTACTTACAGGGTCTTTGCGAGCCTTGTTGTAACGGTCTAAGTCCTCCAATATGCTTTTATTCAACATGAGGGTGCTGACAAGATTTTCCACACCAGGAGTATCCAAGAAAGTGGCAAATCTTATATGAATGGACCTGGGTAAGGAGAGGAATATATTTTTAAGTTAAAGTACTAAATATGTATTCCCCCACAAATGGAGACAGAATTGTAACATATCACACTTATATAAAATAATATCCAGTAAAGTATGTTTATATAACATTGGGGTTTGAGTAACTGTAAAAGTAACTCATTTCATTATAGAAAACCTGAAACACAAAAACGTGTGAAGAATAAGGTAAATATCACTGATAATGCCATTAACCAAAGACAACACAGAGACACTTTAAATATTTAGTTTACAATAGCACTATGATTTATTTCATAAACAGAGTCAAAATCCTTCCAATTTTTAAATTATGTTAGGAAGAAGTCACACTGCACCAGGGCTGGCTTCATGGGTGTGGGACCCACACAATGCTGTGTGCTTTGTAGAGCCTCACACTCACAGTTTATTGCACTGAGGCCACCGTTCAAAAATTCTTAATAATTTTATCTTTGACTTCATGTTTTTAAGTGAAGTTAAGTGACACAATGGAGCATGTCAGGGGCCTTGGAGCCTCGGCTCACGTGTGCACCCCACGGTCTCTCCATGATGCTTTTCTCCCACCTGTTCCCTGCCCCTGGCACCCTGGGCCCTAGAGAGCCTCCCCATTCCTGCCTCACGACAGCTGCCTCCTCCTTCTGCCAGGGGTGGCACTGGTTGCATTGGTTGGGGGAAGCCCGTGTTCAGCCAACACCCAGTGGGGTTCCTGGACAAGGGTATAGAGAGGCTCATGAGTCAGGTACATGACACGTGGAGTCTCTGGTCAGACCGAGGGGGTAGCTGTCCCCACCTTGGGCAGGCAGTGCCATGGTGTGTTTGGCTAGCAACTCAGTGCGGACCTCCTACCCATCCTCCATCCAGGGGTTCAGTGCATCCTGGTGCAGAGGGTGCAAGCCCTTAGTTGGATGCCTGTTTGCCATGGGTTGGAGCTCATGGGAAGGAGAGACTGATTGCCCTACACGAGGCCAGAGCTTCACATTTTCATTTTGCAGCGGGTCCTGTACATTATGTAGCTGGCCTTGCAGTGAATTCTCTGCAGTTACTAGGGTATTATTACTCAATGGGACAATTCCATTCCTCCTTGTGCTGATACAATAAAATATCCTAATCTATTTAACTGTCAACTGTAGGGAACATCTGTGCTTAAATTTTAATACATGCTTCCACATTATGAACAAAGTATCATATTTGCGAAGAACAATATCTATATCTATAATTAACTAATAAAAAGATGAACAACTCCATCTTAATAATGTTTATGGGCAATTTTAAGTGAAAGGTAAGAACTTTGTTATATGACCACCTTACACCAAAATCTAGTTCAGTGGATTAAAGATGGAAATGTAACAAACAAGACCACAAAAGCACTAGACAAACACTCAAGTGAATTAAAAACATATATCCACACAAAACCTATACATGAACGTTCATAGCCGCATTATTCACAATAGCCCAAGAGAAAACAACCCAAATGCCCACCAACTGATGAATGGATAAACAGAGTATGGTTTATACATACAACAGAAAACTATTCAGCCATAAAAGAAAATAAAGTACTGACGCATACGCCAACATGCATGAACTTTAAAACATTGTGCGAAGTGAGAGAAACCATATACAAAAAGGCACGTGTTGTGTAATTCCATTTATATGAAATGTCCAGAACAGGCAAATTTACAGTGATAGAAAGTTGGTTAGTGATTGTTGGGGGCTGAGGGGAGAAGAGAATGGGAGTGACAGCTTGATAGGTACAGGGTGTCCTTTGGGTGATACAAATGTTTGAGAACCAGATAAAGGTGGTAACTGCACAATGCTGTAACTCTACTACAAACCACTGAATTGTACATTTGAAGTGGGTAAATTGTATGGCATGTTTATTACATCTCAATAAAGCTGTTACAAAAATATATATAATGCCAAAATAATTGAAAGAAAAAGGGAATGGCAACTAATAGCAAAAAAAAAAAAAAATAAGCTGGTATAGCTATATAAATATCAGATAAACCAGATCTTAAGGCAAAAATCATGAGAAAAAGGTCTTTGTTTGATAATAGAAGTTCACTAGGAAGACATAACAATACCATATCTATAGGTGTCTAACAATAAAGCTCCAGGATACTGAAGTAAAAATGGACAGGGTTATGAGAAGAGTTTGAAATTTACCATCATATTGGTAGAGTTTAATATGGTAGAGCTCTCTCAGAAACTGGTGTCAGACAACACATTTAAGATACTGTGGAAGATCTGGACAAACTTCAGCTAAAGTACGCTATATCCCCCAAATGAAAAAGACATGGCCATCTAAGAGTTGTCTCACTGTTTCCATTCCAAAGCCCTCCAGCCAACTGTCTTTCCTGTCTTAGGTAACGACAACTCCATCCTTCCAGTGGTTCAGGCCCAGACCTTCGGCTTCATCTGTTTTCTTGCACACCTCTCTTTCAACCCCACTTTGGGCTGACTCTACTTTCAAAATGCATCAAAGAATGGAACGACTTCTCAAGACCTCCAATGCTAGTCCAGTCTCCACCACCTCTCTCCTCGGTTGTTGGAACAACATCCTAGTGTCTCTCCACATTTCTGCCATTGTCCCTGACAAGCCATCCTCCACCAATTTGCCAGAGCAATGTTTATCAAATGTTAAGTCAGATCACAAGACTCTTATACTCAAATTCCCAGTAATAGAGGTGTTCTTACCCTCTTTTATGTGTACGGCCCCTCTCAGAATGTTTTTAAATGAATAAAGTAAGATACATAAGATTATAATATATGAGCTTCATTAAACAAACACGATTCAGCAGGGAATCTAATAATTACCATAATTTTGCTACACTGACGAGCATAAGCTTGCACTCCCAGTAAAAGCCAAAGTTCTACAGTGGCTGACAGCCCCCTCCCTGACTCCTCACGACCACAGCCTCCTTCCCTGTGCCCTCCCTCTGGGATTGCTGCTTGCTCTGACTCATCTCCAAACAGTTGGCTTCTTGGTTTCCCTGCTCTGTGGCACAGGCCACCGTGCTGTTCCTCAAACATGCCAGACATAGTCCCTCATCAGAAGTTCCTACTTGAGGAAGTTTCTACCTCATCAGAAGGTCCTACTTCATTAGAAGTTCTTACCTCATCAGAAGTTCCTACCTCAACAGAAGGTCCTACTTCATTAGAAGTTCTTACCTCATCAGAAGTCCTACCTCAACAGAAGGTCCTACCTCATCAGAATTCCCTACCTGAGAAAGTTCCTACCTCATCAGAAGTTCCTGCCTCATCAGAAGTTCTTACCTGAGGAAGTTCCTACCTCATCAGAGGTTACCTCATCAGAAATTCCTACCTGTAATTCTCCTCCAGCAAATCTATGAGCCTGTTCCATCACTTCAACATTTGAGTCTTTGCTGAAACTTCACCCTCTCAATGACCCTGAAACCCTATTTAAAATTTGGACCCTGACTTTCCAACCTCATTCCCTTTTCTATTTTTCTCCACAGCACTTCCTACTTTCTCTTTATTTTTTTTTTCACTGTTTGTCTCCTTCCACTAGAATAAAACTTGACAAAGATGGGAGTGTTGGTCTATTTGCTCACTGCTGCCACCTCATGGCTACAGCAATGCCTGGCACATGGTAGATGCTCAATAAATAGCTGTTAAGTGAACTAATCATGAAGCTTGCATGGAGATAGCCAGAGAGCTTCTCCATGCTTATTACATGTCTTTTTGGTTTTTTTTTCTTTTTTTACATATAATAAATACTATAACTGAGTTATAAAGAGTGTTGTTGGATACTAGACTGGAAAGTGAGAGTAAGTGGACATCTTCCCCCAGTAAGGCTTGAAGCTCAGACCATATCACGGTCCACTCCAAAAGGCCAGAGCTTTTTGTAGCCTACAGTGGTGCCCAATAAATGTTCAGTGGGACATGGGGCTATCTTCCTGCAAAGGAGCACAAAACTGCAAACATTGTTTCACCAGTCTGTCCATGGAAATCTACTGGTGATTAGGGGTCACAACCATTTTGCATTCATCTCTGCTATTCATATTCACCAAAGAGGAATATTTCAGAGCTTTCCTTTGTTCTTAGAATTTCAGGGGGAGGAACAGGCAATGGCAGTATGTTTGTGCCCTCCTCTAAAATGACACTGTCCAGTACAAGAGCCCGTACACTTGAAATATGGTACTCAGAACTGAGATGTGCTGTAAGAATAAAATATTCACTGAATTGTGGACTTGGTACAAAAAAGTAATATAAAGTATCTCATTCGTGCTTTTTAAATATTGATTATATGCTGAAACAATAATATTTTGGATATAATGGGTTAAATAAGAAAGAAATGTTACAATTAATTTCACCTACTTTTTGATTTTTAAATTAGTGTGGCTATTCAAAAATCTAAAATTACACATGTGGCTCAGAGTGTATTGCTACTGAATGGGGCTGCTCTCTCTGTCTGTATTTGCCTCTGAGAACTATTTCCCAAAAGGTTTTTATTCAGCTCAAAAAGCAGAATGTAGGCTGGCTGGGTGAGGTGGCTCCCATCTGTAATCCCAGCACTTTGGGAGGCCAAGGCAGGAGGATCACTTGAGACCAGGAGTTCAAGACCAGCCCAGCCAACATGGTGAAACTCCATCTCTACTAAAAATACAAAATAGCTGTGCATGGTGGCTCACGCCTATAATCCCAGCTACTTGGTTGGCCAAGGCACCAGAATCACTTGAACCCAGAACCCAGGAGGCAGAGGTTGCAGTGAGTCGAAATCATGCCACTGCACTCCAGCCTGGGCAAAAGAGTGAGACTCTATCTAAAAAAAAAAAAAAAAAAAATTCAGAATGTAGGTCTTATTCCACATGTGACCTTTTTTTGGCAGGCTCTGAGGCAAGGTGGCTGTATATACATTATTCCTCCTACAGTGGGTGCTGAGAATAGCAGCCTGTTTGTTTTTGCTTTAACTAGAATGAGATGTGGGAGACCTGAGGAGGAGGTGGTGTAGCTCCTTTGTTTTCTGGGTAAAGGGAGGAAGAGGTGTGGATTCTTTACTTAGCGTGTTCTGATAGCCGTGTGTCACTATGCACTTGTTCTTTGTGTCTTCACATCTCCACCTGTTGCATTTTAAAGCATTTTCATAGTATGTGGTTTTGCCTAATAAAGCATTCTCATAGCAAAAAACAAAAAAACAAACAAAAACGGGACACATACTTGTTGCTACATGGGTATTTCCTTTACAAAGTAAATTGCTTTTAATTGCTTCTAGTTGCTTCTACACAGCAATTGGCAGGAAAAAGTGAAAAATGAATAAAGGTAAGAAATAAACTCTTAAGACATATTTCCTTAAAATCAAGGATTAACATGGATTCATTAAGAATTATTCATTCACTCCATCACAAATATTTATTAAACATCTGCTGTGTGCCCCGTGTGTTCTGGGTGCTGGGGATACATCAGGGAAACAGACAATCCACAATTTCTGCTCTCGTGGAGCTGAACTGCTATTGACTCCAGACCATATTTTGAGAAATAATTCTGAAATTCTTTAAAGTTTTAAATAAGGCACATGAGGTTAGAAGCAGACCAATTGTTATGGAGACCTTCATCTGTGTTTTTGCTAGAGAAAGCACCTTGAAAAATACAATGACTTCAAGACAAAGTTGTCAGGATGCATACTATTTTATTCTCAACAAAAAACACTCATTAGAATCCTTAATTAAAATGACATGGATCTCAAATACATATATATATCATGTTATCTATACCAACAGAATACTGTTGTCAAATTATCAAGCAGCTATCTTTATTTCTTGCCCTATTCTCAGATAAATCATAAAGCTTTATTCATTGAGGGTCTATAAAATGATACCAAGACCTTCTGTGGAATGAACTTTAAATCTGCTAAATAAATATCCAATAAAACAAAGTCTGCTTCAATGATTATGTACTGACTTAGGCCTGGCAGGACCTCAGAAGATGGTGGCTCATTGGATGCACCTAAACGTGGCCCTATTTTCATCTCTCTGCAAGTTTCAAATAGGAAGTTGCTTCTCTCATTTTAGTCATTCTTTCATTTTAGCTATTATGGTGGCTCCCTTCTTTCAGTCCCATGGCCTATAGCCAGGAAGGAGAACACTCCCACCTCCCTCTATCTGTTCCACATACCTTGCCTGACCTTCCCAGAAGCGAATGTGTACTCAGTAACCAGAAGAGTTTAGCGTTCTTTTCCCTAGGGTGCAAGTATGGTTCTAAAGCCACCCTGAATCAGTGAGGGAGATTAGCTATGTTTTTCATTACCCATCCACATGGTTTCTTCTATCCACAGAAAAAGCAAGGTATCTGGAGGGCTTCCCAAGGCTTTACCTCTCCAGGTCACCTCTTTCTTATGCTTTCTCTCTCTGATATACTTAAATGCTCTAACCTGTTAGTCCTCAGGAAATGACACCTCTCCGTGAAGAAGTGATGAAGCCCCGCTCACTGGCCCCTTCTTGAGTCCTGAGAGTCTTGCAGTCTGGGTCACCTGCTTCACAAGAGGTTTGCTTCTCCCTGTTTTTGGCTGACTTTGACCTCAAGGATCAGAGTTTCTAGTATTTAATCAGATCACACACACGATAAAGTAGAATATCATATATGAAAGTGGAAGGAAAAAGATTTAACACAACTTTTCAATACCAAATTGAGTGGATGAATTGTTTTAGACACTTACAAGGTTATGCGTGTGTGTGTATATATATAATATACACATATATATGCACATAAATGTATATATACACACACACACACATAAAAGTTGTATATATATACATATAACTTTTACTTGAAGTTCAGGGGTACATGTGAAGGTTGGTTATATAGGTAAACTTGTGTCATGGGGGTTTGTTGTAGAGATTATTTATCACCCAGGTATTAAGCCTAGTACCCATTAATTAGGTTTCCTGATCCTCTCCCTCCTCCCACCCTCCACCCTCTGATTTGCCCCAGTGTGTCTGTTGTTCCCCTCTAGGTGTCCATGTGTTCTCATTATTTAGCTCCCACTTATAAGTGAGAATGTGTGGTATTTGATTTTCTCTTCCTGCATTAGTATGCTAAGGATAATGGACTCCAGCTCCATCCATGTTCCTGCAAAGGACAAGATCTCATTCTTTTTTATGGCTGCATAGTATTCCATGGTGTATATGTACCACATTTTCTTTATCCACTTTACCATTGATGGGCATTTAGATTGATTCCATGTCTTTGCTATTGGGAATAGTGCTGCAATGAACATGTGTGTGTATGTGTCCTTAGAATGATCTATATTCCTTTGGATATATACTCAGTAGTGGGACTGCTGGGTGGAATGTTATTTCTGTTTTTAGGTCTTTGAGGAGTCATCACACTGTCTTCCACAATGGTTGAACTAATTTACACTGCCACAAACAGAGTATAAACATTCCTGTTTCTCTGCAACCTTGCCATCTGTTATTTTTTGACTTTTTTGTAATGGCCATTTTGACTGGTGTGAGACGGTATCTCTTTGTGGTTTTCATCTGCATTTCTCTAATGATCAGTGAGGTTGAGCTTTTCTTCGTATGATTGTTGGTTGTATGTATGTCTTCTCTTGAAAAGGGTCTACTCATGTCCTTTGCCCAGTGTTTTTTTTTTTTTTTTTTTTTTTTTTTTTGAGACACAGTCTCGCTCTGTTGCCCAGGGTAGAATGCAGTGCCGTGATTTCGGCTAACTGCAAGCTCCGCTTCATGGGTTCATGCCATTCTCCTGCCTCAGCCTCCTGAGTAGCTGGGACTACAGGTGTCCAGTTTTTAATGGGGTTGTTTTTTCCTTGTAAATTTGTTTAAGTTCCTTATAGATGCTGGATATTAGACTTTTGTCAGATGCATAGTTTGCAAAAATTTCCTTCCATTCTATAGGTTGTCTGTTCACTCTGTGGATGGTTTCCTTTGCTGTGCAGAAGCATTTTAATTAGATACCACGTGTCAATTTTTTCTTTTGTTGCAATTGCTTTTGGCGTCTTCATCATGAAATCTTTGCCCATTCCTATTTCCAGAATGGTACTGCCTAGGTTGTCTTCCAGGGTTTTTATAGTTTTGTGTTTTACATTTAAGTCTTTAATCCTTGAGTTAATTTTTGCATATGGTGTAAGGTGTCCAGTTTTAGTCTTCTTCATATGGCTACCCAGTTATCCCATCACCATTTATTGAATAGAGAATATTTTCACCATTGCTTTTGTCAGGTTTGTTGAAGATTAGATAGTTGTAGGTGTACAGGCTTATTTCTGGGTTCTCTATTCTCTTCCATCGGTCTATGTGTCTATGTGTCTGCTTTTGTACCAGTACTGTTTTGGTTACTGTAGCCCTGCAGTATAGTTTGAAGTCAGGTAGGGTGATGCCTCCAGCTTTGTTCTTTTTGCTTTGGATTGCCTTGGCTATTCCGGCTCTTTTTCGGGTCCATATGAATATTAAAATAGTTTTTTCTAGTTCTGTGAAAAATGTCAATGGTAGTTTAATAGGAATAGTATTGAATCTATAAATTGCTTTGGGCAGCATGGTCATTTTAATCATATTGATTCTTTCTATCCATGAGCATGGAATGTTTTTCCATTTGTTTGTGTCATCTCTGATTTCTTTGAGCAGTGTTTTGTAGTTCCCCTTGTAGAGATCTTTCATCTCTCATTGGTTAGGTGTATTCCTAGGTATATTATTATTTTTTTTTTGGCAATTGTGAATGGGATTGCGCTCTTGATTTGACTCTAGGCTTGACTGTGGTTGGTGTATAGGAATATCAGTGATTTTTGCACATTGATTTTGTATCCTGAGACTTTGCTGAAGTTGTTTCTCAGCTTAAGGAGCTTTGGGGCAGAGACTACGAGATTTTCAAGATACGGGATCATGTCATCTGCAAGCAGGAATAGTTTGACTTCCTCCCTATCTGGATGCCCTTTATGTATTGCAGAAAATAGGGCAATTTTTTAATACCAGTAAATAAAAATGAAATGACAGGGAGAAGAAAAAGTAATTTGAGTCTTTCTGAATTCCAAAGAAGTGATCGTTATAATAGAATCATGAAACAATTTGATAGTCATTAGTATTTCGTTTTAAATAAAAAATAAATAAACAAAACCCACAAAATTAAAAATGAGGTTTCTATTGGGTTCCGTTCAAGGCGGCTGATTAAAAGCAGAAGGGGCCAAGGACTGATGATGTTAAAACACTCTCCACAATAACACGGGCCTGAAATAGGTACAATGGTAACTTTCTGTGTGAGTCACCCACAGAAAAGCAAAGAAGACAGAAATGGTGAGGGGAGTAATTGCTTAAAGGACAACTAGTTAAATGCATTTTATTTACTGAGCCAAGTTGATGGCTGTATGATCTAACTCAGCAGTAAATATTTATTTATAAAAAATAATTCCTAGCACAATAAATATTGGTTAGCCAAGTACATCTGAAATGTTCCCCCACATTTAAAATGTCAAATTTCAGAAAAGCATCATGTGAAAGGGTGGCAAGATGGAGTGGGTGACCAATTCACCTGAATGTGTTCTCTACTAATGAATAAACAAGAGGACAGAAAAGCCAGTGGGTAGGTCAAGAATGAGCAAGCAGCGGAAATAGAAAAGGAATCATCATCTGTAGCACACACTCACCCCGTATTAAGTTTGGAAATGTCCTAGAGGTTAATATAGGAAGAAACTGTATCATAAAGAAAGCATTTAATTTATTCACAATTAAAGTGCAAGTTAACATAAACATTAGGAAATGTTCTCATCTCAAAGGCCTGTAGTCCCTAAACAAAAGGAGAGGGAACCTGAGTGTGGAATGTGTTGACAGAAGAGGTAGCCATCACTAACGACTGAATGAGTAATTTGTCCCAGTGCTCACCAGCACAGCCAGAGGGCAGATGACAGACACAAATATAATTTCCCAAGGGAAGAAGAACAAAATTAGGTGGAGGACCAGAACATGAGGTCATGAAATTTAAAGTAACCAAACTTAAGAGCAGAAACAATTCATCCCAAATGTCAAGAGAAGTGAAGCAAAAAATAGAAGAACATGATACATTTTTAAAGAGTAGGTGTAGAGGACCTGAGCCCTCACCATGCCCAAGTGGCTCCTCCTCACCTCCTTCAGGTCTTTACTCATGACCACCCTTCCTGTCCTAGGCAAAATGGCAGCCCCTCTCCCACTCAGCACTTCCGATCCCCTCTCCGCACCTGCTATACCCTTCATGTTCTCCCTCAGTGCCTACATACTGTGCATTTGGATCTCTTTCCTTTACATCTTTCTCCACCATCTAGAATGCCCCCGGTGTGGGCAAGAATTTCTATCTGTTTGCATCATTTCTGTTTCCCCAGCACCTGGAATAGGACTGGCACACGTTTGCAGTCAGTGCTGTGGATTTTACTGGATGAATGAGGGGGTTTGCTGGGGTCTCTGAGAATGAAAACAGACATCAGCCAGTACTCTCCTCCTGCACCCCAGAACTCAGTGGCCATTTTGTCAATGTGATAGACGTCAATTTCAGGATGGAGGGAGGGTGGAAGAAAGGAAATAAACCAAGGCCCTGGAGATACAAATCCTAAAGCCCTGCCTATCTCCAGACATCCTGCTTATGTGAGCCAGTACATGTCCTAAAGCAGAAGCCATTCTGAGTTGGTTTTTCTTTCCAACTGAAAGCATTCTCATTGTTAATCTACATTTTGAAATGCAAAAAATGGTTTTAGAAAAACACAGGTGGAAAGTGTGTATGAAAAAAGAAGGGCCAGGAACTAGAAACAAGCAAGAGAAATTAAAGCATTACTTGATATAAATAGAAAAAAATATGTAAAACAGAGTCCACATATTCTTACAAATCTAACCAAAAGGTTATATTTATATATAGAAGAAACTTAGTAACTCAACAGTACCAAAAAATTACTAGATCATAAAAGGTTTAAAGTAGGTGTGGCCTTTAAACTTCTAAAATTGTCTAGAAAAAGAAATAAATATAAAATAAAAGAATAAAAAGTAAAATAGGTATGGCTTATATGTTTTATAGAAAATCTGTATTTGGAAGACAGATAATCACAATTCTTTTTTAAAAAATTAATTTAATTCTATTTTAAGTTCCAGGATACATGTGCAGGACAAACATATGTTACATAGTGTGCCATGGTGGTTTGCTGCACCTGTCAACCCATCACCTAGGTATTAAGCCCAGCAAGCATTAGCTACTTATCCTGATGCTCTTCCTCCCCTCGGACCCCCACTGACAGGCCCCAATGTGTGTTGTTCCTCCCGGCCCCCGCATGTGTTCATGTGTTCTCATCATTCAGCACCCACTTATAAGTGAGAACATGTGGTGTTTGGTTTTCTGTTCCTGTGTTAGTTTGCTGAGAATAATGGCTTCCACCTGCATCCATGTCCCTGCAAAGGACGTAGTCTTGTTTCTTTTTTATGGCTGCATAGTATTCCATGGTATCATAGTATTCTATGGTACCACATTTTCTTTATCCAGTCTATCAGTGACGGGCATTTGGGTTAATTTCGTGTCTTTGCAATTATGAACGGTGCTGCAATGAACATATGCGTGCATGTATCTTCAAAACAGAATGATTTATATTCCTTTGGGTATATACCAGAAATGGGATTGCTGGGTCAAATGGTATCTCTAGTTCTAGGTTTCTGAGGAATCAGCACACTTTCTTCCACAATGGTTGAACTAACTTACATTCCTACCAACAGTGTAAAAGTGTTCCTATTTCTCCATAGTCTTGCCAGCATCTGTTGTTTCTTGACTTTTTAATAATCGCCATTCTGACTGGCATGATATGCTAGCTCTTTGTGGTTTTGATTTGCATTTCTCTAATGATCAGTGATTTTGAGCTTGATTTTGAGCTTTTTTTCACGTTTGTTGGCTGCATGAATGTCTTCTTTTGAGAAGTGTCTGTTCATGGTCCTTTGCCCGCTTTTTAATGGGGTTGTTATTTTCTTGGAAATTTGTTTAAGTTTCTTGTAGATTGTGGATATTAGACCTTTGTCAGATGAACAGATTGCAAAAATTGTCTCGTATTCTGTAGGTTGTCTGCTCACTCTGATGATAGTTTCTTTTGTCATAAATCACAATTCTTTTCTACCAGATGATGTATTCATTAAAAAAGCAGAAGCCCTGGCCGGGCACAGTGGCTCATGCCTGTAATCCCAGCACTTTGGGAGGCCAAGGTGGGTTGATCAGGAGGTCAGGAGATTGAGACCATCCTGGCTAACACGGTGAAACCCCGTCTCTACTAAGAATAAAAAATAAAATAAAAATCAGCTGGGCATCGTGGCCGGTGCCTGTAGTCCCAGCTACTCAGGAGGCTGAGGCAGGAGAATGGCATGAAACCTGGGAGGCAGAGCTTGCAATGAGCCAAGATCACACATTGCACTCCAGCCTGGGTGACAGAGTGAGACTCCATCTCAAAAAACAACAAACAAACGAACAGAAGCCCCTACAGTGCTTCTCAAACTTTTAATGTGCATGAAAGTCAACTGGTGCACTTGTTAGCAACACAGATTCAGAAAACCTGGGGCAGGGCCTGGGATTCTGCATTTTAGCAAAGTCTCAGCAGATGCTGCTGCTGCCGATCCCTGGACCACACCTGCAGTGGAACTGAAGAGCATATGAAGAAAGAACTGTCCTTGAGTAAAATGAGGTAACCTTGAGAAGGGAAGCCAGGTGCTAAGGAGTAAGAAGGAAGAATATGTCACGGTCCATGATGGCCGTATGCCCAGCCCACCCCGATGGCCTTCTTTAAGGGACAAACAAGTTCTTATAAAGTCTCACTTTCTAAAAGCCAGGTGTGAGTCCTCACAGATACAAAGGGTGCATGTCACTGAGCATCACTGGATAGTGCCCTGACTTACAAAGGACCCTGGCTGCTGCACCTGAGCTCCTCTTGCACTCCTGGCTGACACACAGGTGCAGGGGACTGGCTGGAAACACCTCGGCACTTAAACACAATGCCATGGGGACGCGGGGACAGAAGGGGATGGCCCTGTGCAGGCACTGCCACCTCGGGGTAACTGATGCCAAGAACCCAGAAAGGTGATGGGAAGTCTTCTTTAAGGTCTCCCCCACTCTCACATTTCCAAACTTCATTTTGTGTGATATGAAATTCCATCAAATTCATTTGTTAGTAAACTCATTTTTTTTTAAAAAAAATACAAACATTGCTGGGGTGTAAGGGTGGGGGTTGCTCTTCCTTCTCATTTCTGTAGGAGCCTCTTCAGGTTGGCTGCCGTCCTTTCTCTCCTCCACTCCTGCAGCCACGATCAGATCAGCTGCCTGGAGAGGGTGCAGGAGTGTGGACTTTAAAAGAGCAAAGGGAAGAGCGATGTTGTACTCCCTATAGGAACTGAGCAATATTGACAGGCAAAGCTACCATTTTTAACATTAAATGTGTGGTTTCACTAAAAAGCTTTTTATGCTTAGAATATGGTTTAAAGAATTAAAGAGGAGATCTATGCTTTCTGTAGAAAACAGCTTCCCACTGCCATGTTCACCCCTAATGGTGATAAGCGTGTGGGTTTCGAGGGATGCCTTCCCCTGTGGGACCGTGCATAGCTTCTTGAATGGAAAAAGGCAATGCGCACAACTATGGCACTTGGAGAAGCTACAGGAGCACACAGGCAGGGAATCTGGTGTGGGCTGGCAGGTGTGCTGGCGACAAACTGGAGGAGACTGTGAAGGAGGGTTCCTGATGAGGGCTCAGGTGGCAACTGCGACAACACATGACTTGTGAAAGACACAAAAACTAGTTCCGCTTCTGAGTCTTTAATATTTCAGAAAAGAACCCAGGTATACATCAGGAGCTCCAATTTTAAATGCAAGTCATTCAAGAAAAAGAAGCTGGCACTGAAAAAGGTTACGAAGAAAAGCCAGGACTCCACTGCAACCAAACTAATTCCTAGACAAGTGTGGAAAGTCTCATCATTTAAAAGATTGAGATTTTATTTTTAAGAAGAGTAATGCATGGACATAGTAAAAGAGTGTGTAAGAAAATAATATGAATGTAAATTATGTAATTAAAGCTACTAAGAACAAGCCCGCTACTACAGCCAGACCGATGACCCCTTCCTAGATCCGTATCATCTCATTGCTCTCCATCTCTAGTGCCTTTATTCAATTGGATTTATTCAGAGTGAAAACTCCAAGAAAAAAAGTCACCAATGCACTTAAGAATGCGGAGTATAAAGTACATTTTTAAAAATTCTACTTGAATCATAATACAGTATAAAATCTCAGTGTAGAAAAAATTAACTACATTTTTCCGTCACAGAAGTACTGCACACCCACTGATTTTTAAAAATTCAAACAGAAATAACCCATTTAAAAATAGGCAAAAGACCTAAACAGACACCTCACCAAAGAAGACACACAGTTGGCAAATAAGCATATACGACATGCTCAACACCACATGTCATTAAAACAGCGAGGTACCACTAACATACTGATTAGAATGGCCAAAATCCAAAACACTGATGACACCAAATGCTGGCAAGGGTGTGCAGCAGCGGGAACTCATTCACTGCTGGTGGGAATGCAAAATGGCTCAGCCACTCTGTCAGATAGTTTGACAGTTTCTTGTAAAACTAAACATATTCTGGTCATAGGATCCAGCAATTGCACTCTTTGGTAGTCATCTAAAAGTTGAAAACTTACACCCACATAAAAACCTACACATGAATGTTTATAGCAGCTTTATTCATAACTGCTCAAACTTGAAAGCAACAAGAGGTTTTTCAATTAGATAAACGGGTAGACACACTGTGGAACATCCAGACAATGGAATATTATCCAGGGCTACAAAGAAATAAGCTAGCCAGTCATGAAAAGACATGGAGGAACCTTAAAAACATATTAATCAGTGAAAAAAGCCAATCTGAAAAGGCTACTAACAAGATTCCAACTTTATGACATTCTGTAAAACGTAAAATTCTGGAGACAGTAAAAAGACCAGTGGTTGACAGTGTTGTGGGAAATGAGGGATGAACAGACAGAGCACAGAGGCTGTTTAGGAGAGGAAAACTATTCTGTGTGCTATCATAACAGTGGATACATGTCATTACACATTTGTCCAAAGCCATAGAATCTACAACACCAACAGTAAACCCTAATGTAAACTATGGACATTGGTTGATAATGATACGTCAGTGGTGGTTCATCGATTACAACAAATGTGCCAATCTAGTGCCGGATGTTCATGATGCAAGAGTCTGTGTATGGTGGTGGAGAAGGGACTTGTGAGAACTCTCTGCACTTTCTGCTCAATTTTGCTGTAAACCTAAAACTACTCTTTTCAAAAAAAGTTTACTGGCCAGGCGTGGTGGCTCACGCCTGTAATTGCAACACTGGGAGGCCAAGGTGGGTGAACTGCTTGAGCCCAGGAGAGTTCAAGATAAGCCTGGGGAACATGATGAAACCCCATCTCCACAAAAAATACAAAACTCAGCCAGGTGTTGTGGCACAAGTCTGTGGTCCTGGCTACTAGGGAGGCTGAGATGGGAGGATCACCTGAGCTTGGGAGGTTGAGGCTCCAGTGAGCCATGATAGTGCCACTGCACTCCAGCCTGGGCAAGAGAATGAGATGCTAAAAAAAAAAAAGTTTATTAATTAAAACAAAAAAAATCAAACATAACAGATAGATGTAATGCAAAAAGTCACCATCTTCACCTACAATTCCCAGTCCTGTTTCCCAGAGGCATATAAGGTTAATGAAATCCTATGTACCTTTTTAGAACTTCTATATATACACAAGATAAAAACTAGATATAATGTTCGCATAGTATCCTTTTTCCTCTTCTTTTTAATTAAGAAATCAACTGAGGGCGGAGCAAGATGGCCGAATAGGAACAGCTCCAGTCTCCAACTCCCAGCGCGAGCGACACAGAAGACCCGTGGTTTCTGCATTTTCAACTGAGGTACTGGGTTCATCTCACTAGGGAGTGCCAGACAATCGGTGCTGGTCAGCTGCTGCAGCCCGACCAGCGAGAGCTGAAGCAGGGCGAGGCATCGCCTCACCTGGGAAGC
>NW_012102055.1:4987795-5020059 GCF_000951045.1 Mandrillus leucophaeus | reverse complement strand
AAAAAAAAAAAAAAAAAAGGAAATCAACTGAGTTTCTTACTGGGTACATGCCCAACCTGCCAGCAATGTATCTTGCAGGCTCCCTTGCAGCTAAGTAGGGCCATGAGACCAAGTTCCTTAGCACACAATATGAACAGAGGTGATTCACGTCCCTGAGAGGAAAGTGCTTCCCCTCCTCCACTTCTTGTTCCACCCTTCCCTGTGGGCTGCAATGTGGCTATGGCGCTCGGAGCTAGCTCTGAGCACAAGGAGGAAAAGTCCACTCTGGCCATGGGTCTGAAACTCTTGCATGCCACAGAGCCCTTTAACCCTCTGGTGATGCTGTGAACTCCTTCCCAGACAAATGTTTCTATATTCATAAAATAAAACACAGAGGATTACAAATTATCTTGAAACACAGTTAGCAAAATGTTTTTAAAAATGTGTTACAGTAATGCCTGTGCCTCTTTCTTAATGCATTAAATAACAAATTCTGGTTGAGAATAAAATCACTGAAATTTCAAAGTAGGGTAAATATATGTGATATTTTTGAGACATCTGCAACAACAAAAACATGAACGAAAATATCTGTCATTTCTACTGGCTACAAAGTCGTGGTTTCTGGTAACACTATGAGACCTGCTAGGTCCAGTCACAATGGAAGGACACACTAAACTTCACTTACAGGTTAGTGGAATAAAGGTGTCGCTTTCCTTCCCATCCAGATTCACAGACCTCATGCTTCTCTCTGGATATGTTAGGTAAAGACCCTTGCTCTATGGAGTGGAGGAGCAATAAGAGAAGGAACTTCAGTTCCTGGACAATTTCATGGGAAAAAAGCTGATAGTCTCCTTAGACCACATGCTCATGTCTGGACTACTGCAGGACAGAGACAGAACTGGCTCAAGGCGGTTGTGTTTAGGGGTCACTCTGATACAACAGTTTAGCAGTAGTGCTGACTGCTACCTATGAACACTTTACAACAATCAGATGGGATTACACCAACCACACCATGGAAAGAAACAGTATGTAGGGTGGTCATGAGTTGGCTCCATAAGCTAAAAGCCTAGGTTCCAATTTCAGTTCTGCCACTTTCTGCTGTGTGGACTGTAGACTAGTTACTCAACCTCTCTATGTCTCAGTCTTCTTACCTGTGAAATGAGAATAATGATACCTAACTAATTAGGTCACTGTGAGTGTTGATACATGGAAAGTGATTATTAAGAAAGCGCCTGGCACACTACAAATCCTCAATACATGTTAATTATCATTAGTATTAGTACTTGTACTATTGTTGTTTGACTGTTTTTCTCACCATTCTAGATATCTTTCCACATAGGATACAGAAATCTGGTTTTATTTCTTCAAATCTTCATCATAATGTACTAAATGAATTTGCTAAAATTCATTTAACCAGTCCCTAATTATGAAGTGAACATCTAGGATGTTTCTCAAAGTTTCACTCAAATGGTTAACACAGCACTTACAGAGCGAACTCTCTGACGCTCCTCCACCAAACCTTTCGTCAGAAGATTGTGCGTCAACTTTATTGAGGTCTAATTTACATACAATAAAAGGCCCTCATTTCAAGTGTGCAGTTTGATGAGCCTCAGAATATTTTGTAAAAATAAGATAGAAGATATTAAATATACACTGATTTTTGGATTTTTTTTCCTGCACAGTCTGGTCATGCCTTTTATTAATTGTTCTATTTAGGAATTAAATGACTTTCTTATTGATTCATTAAAGCTCTTTATATATTAAATATACCCACCTTTTGTCTGCCATATTTGTTTAAAACATCCTTCTGTTGGTCAGTTACATTTTAATTAAATCAGGTGGTTCAAAAAACTTGGTATAGTATAAGAAACCTTAATTTTTTTCTTTCATGTTTTAAAAATAACTTTCTCATTCTGAGACATGATAAAGGTCAATCTTTACTCACTTTCCTCATCCAGCACTCCATATTACTTTCTCAGGAAAGCTTCATCTGGCTGGGCCAACTCTCCCAATGTTCCATGCTCAGTACCACATGCCCAGCACTGGTTACTCCCATCACAGTTGCAGTTTCACACAATGTGTGTCCATAAGCCTTGAAAAGGCAGGGACCATGTCTGTATGTTGTTCACCATTGTGTTCCCAGAACTTGGCACAGAACCTAGCACTGTAAATATATTTTCTAATTTTTATGTTTTCAATATTTACATTTAACTCTTTAATCACCTGAGAATCTATTTTACAATAGAGTATCAAAAAAGTTTCTATCTTCATTTTGTCCCACCATTTACAGAAGAATCCTTCCTTTTCCCACTGTTGTGACACACACTTTGTCATGAATGTATTATATACACACACTCACATACAAAGCTCAATCTGCACACTGAGTTCCTACTATACTGGGTCTGTTTCTTGTGTTACATTGTTCTGCCTACAGAATCAGTCAACGTGGCCTTGTCTTGATTGTTGTGGAGCTCTATTATGTTTTAATATCTGACAGGACAAATCTCTTCTCAAGTGCCATTCTTTCTCTAAATGTATTAGTTAAAATCACTTAATCAAGCCCTCTTCTAATAAAAGATGATCTTTAAAATAAATTATTAAAATAGCAGGGAGCTCCTTGTTCCCTTGCCTTCTGTAATTTCATGGATTGCTGTGTGGCCAAACATGTGTCTACTCACTTGAGCAAGCCGGCCCGGTGGAAGACGTAGAGGTCCTGCTCGAGGGTGCAGGTGCTGAAAGGGACCATTTTCACGAAGTTCTGGATGAGGATGAACTCAGGGGTGAGATGGGGCAGAGAAATTATACAGAAGTTCTTATCCTAACATCATCAAAAACCAGGACACAGAGAAAGAATAAAAAATCATTAATCAAAAAACAAATTTCTCTAAAAAACACCAAGAAAACTGGAAGCAAAATGTGTTCATTAAGGAGAGGATACTCAGATTACCTTTCCTGTAATTTGGAAAATAATCACATAAAATTCACGAAATAAGCAACTACAAGAGCATGCAAAAAGTATCTTTGTGTCTCACTGAAACCTGAATAAATTAATCTTATAAACAATGGCAGTCATTCAGCATAACTCTTCTGGGGAAGTAGTTTTTAAACCAAGACAATTCATACTTGCAAGTTCACTTGTGTCACAAAGTCAGTGAGGTAGCATGGTGTCCTAGCAAAGGCCTCTTGCTTCCTAAGCGACCTTACACCAGTGGCCCCTTCCTCTTGTGAGACAGGAGGATGATACTCCAGGCCTTTTTTGGCTCTAAAATTCTGTGATTATCCATAAACCAATGTGTACGTATTTTATCATGACATGATCCCAGTTGGATGAACAGATCCATGAGCATGACTAAACCTAGGCAGTGGGTTTAGTTAGTAGACACAAGAGGTCCTGCATGTCCTGAGGGCTGTCATTCACCTATTCTAGGCCTGCCCTGTCAGTACAGTAGACAATGAAATGTGGCTAGTATGGCAAAAGAACTAAATTTTAAATTTTATTTCATTTAAATTCATTTAAATAAAAAAAAAAACTGATACTTAATTCCATTACTGGAAAAGTTTTATGTGTGCTTGGTTTGTGTGAATCTACTTATCCAACTGTAAATTTTATAACATCTAAATACAGATGAACTATTTCTGATGAAAATTCAGTACTTATATTGAGATGTGCTATAGATGTGAAATATATATTAGACTTCAAAGACTTAGCATGAGAAAAAGAATGTAAATAGCTCACTAAGTTTTCATATTGATTATATGTTGAAATGATTACATTTGCCCAGGCACAGTGGCTCACTTCTGTAACCCCAGTACTTTGGGAGGTCAAGATGGGAGGACCACTTGAGCCCAGGAGTTCGAGCCCAGTCTGGGCAAGATGGCGAGATCCCATCTCTACAATTTTTTTTTTTTAATTAGCTGGGCATGGTGGCATGTCCCAGTTATTTGGGAGGCTGAGGCAGGACGATCTCTCGAGCCAAGGAGTTTGAGGCAGTAGTGAGCTATGATTGCGACACTGCATGCAGCAAAGTGAGACCCTGTCTCTTTAAAAACAGGATTGGGACATATTAAGTTAAATAAAAGATATTATCATATAAACTTCATCTGTTCCTTTTTCTTTTTTTTCCTTGTGGCTCTTGGAACATTCAGAATTACCGATGTGGCCACAATCCATGTCTGGACAGTGCTGCTCTAGGCTATTTGAGCTTCACGCAGCTGCCTGATCCTCTGCCAGGTCCCTGCAGAAGCAGCCTGCTCTTCCCAAAGCTAATTTGTCCCTTTGGGATCTCGCCTCCTCTTGAACCCTGTGAAGGCATTACTTGTGCTAATCCAAAACCCTGGGGACATTTGTGCAGCTCAAAGGAGTGAATCATTGTTTGACCTTATCTTCCTTCTTTTTAGCAAATTAGCAGGACTCCTTTTGGGGAAACTGAGAGTCAAGTTGCTGAAATACTCAAGTTGAAAATAAGGACTGGGTGCCAAGTCTGGGTGGGCTTCCTCTGGGAGGGGGAGACTAACTATAATGAGTTGCTTCATCTTGGATTTGAAGGATTAAGGATGAAGCAATCAAGGTTATTTTTTTCCTGTCGTCCATGTTCCGAAGTCAAATAGAATTGAAATGTAAACAGCTCTTATAACTTTTTAAAGCCAGCATTACTTTTATAATGTTAAAGATTTACCTTTACATGGACTTTAAAATAGGAAATAATTAAAATTAGTGAAATTTATTTGAGGAGTCTTTGAGGGAAACCAACTTTGTAAATCCTATGTTTAGGGTAATCCACGTTGTTTTGAAAGTGCCTTAATAATCAATTTATTAAAATTATGATGGAGAACGTATTGCCTTATTACATAGCTTCATCATAATAAAAATGAGGAAATAAAACTTAACATCACATAGTTTTAAGACAAAATAATTAAAGTATACTTGTTTTTGCCTCATGAGAAAGAGTATCCAGGAAATATAAAGCAATAGATATTTTTATTGAAATCAGTCAACTGAAGAAGTACGGTTGTTGACTTAATTAACAGGCTTGTCTTTATAAAAACACATTTTGTCCCTCAAAACTTTCTTCCCCATTTTCTTTCCTTCAATAAAGAAGTGTGAGAGTTCGGCTGGATCTCCATCCCTAGGGAACAATGAGACAACAATGTAGGCAGAAGCCCAGGACACCTTGACATGGAGAATCTTATTTGCACTTGGATATTAGCCTGCAGGCCCATTCACCAATGTGGGTTGAGCCCCCTCTACAAGACAGGCATGAAGTCAGGCCTGAGGAACTAGTAGGGAAAGAAATACCAACCTGAAAATCAACAAGTCCCTACTTTGCTATCCTCAGAAAAGCATTATGATGGTTTCAGAACACTTACAGCCAATATAATCTATCAAATAACATAACTGTGTCATTCACTTTAATTTCTGACATTTTCATATATTACTATAAATGATTTGATTCTGATAAAACACTGGTAAGGCTATGTCTAAAAGAAATTTTGCATTTAAAGAGAACTGCTAAAATAGCATGACTTAAATATTCTCGAAAATGACAATACTTTCTATTTTTATGAGCTCATGACATGCCATTTGACCTTATTCTCAGAACACAAACCTCAACATTCATAGCACAATAAATTTATGACATTTTACTTTTATATAACTTCTCTAAGCTTACAAAATCAGTTCTCAAAATTCAGCATGTACTTACAGAAAAAAGACTGAAAACAAAATTCATAAAATCCAGCGACCTGTAAACAAGACAGTAAGCACTGTCACTGCCCTGCAAGCAAATGCAACATCAGTGGACATTTATAGAGATTTACAGCTCCCTCCCCTCGGGCAGTGGTTAGCCAACCACTAGTCAGAATGTGTGTCTAGCTGAACACTAATGGGGTGCATAAGTCGCAAGCTTCGTATGCCAGTAATAAGGTATTCTGCAGAACTGAAGGCACTTTCACATCAATTAATAATCTCTGTGCATTTGAAAAGCCAAAACAAAATTGGTCATTCTGTGCCTCCGATTCTTCCCACCTGTTTTGAAAGAGTTAAGAGGAGAGGTGGGAAATATTATAGGCTGCTTCTGATCTTTTTCCCTTTTATCCGTTGAAGATTTTCTGACTAGCTGCAGATGTAAGTTCATAGGCAAACTACACTGGGTCATCAAATTCCTGTTTCAAAATTCAAAAAGTATACTCTAAGCACAATCATATTTAAATGTACTGATAAAATAAATATAAAGCAACAGATATAGAAAGGCTTTACAAGTTTTTAGATGTCTACAACACAATTAGAATAAAAAGAATTTATCTTTTCAATGTCCCAGATCTCCATAGAAGCCAAAAACTCAAGATGAAAAAAGTTAAAGTACAACATGGTTCCAGGGGATGCTGGGAGATTGGGAACATGACCAAGCTATTCTTGGTCATCTAAAAGACATTCTAGAGCCTTCCATTCCATCAAAATGGGCCAATCATTTCCTCTTCGAGATGGTTCTATGAACAGATAAGGAGTCGGTGCTAAGCAGATGTGGCATCCAGGCACTGAGGGCAGCGTCCAGTGTTCAGACCACAGGAGAACAGTAAGCACTGAACATATGGGTGTTCTGGAGGGGCAGGGTGGGTAGCTATGAGGTCTGGTGGGCGCCAGGGCTTTAGACAAAGCCCAGCACCATGCATGCTTCCTCCTTGCTTGCTGGATTGCTGTTGGGTGTCAACTTATCCCTCGCTCAGATATTCCATGTGGCTGAGGCACCAGCTGCAGATTCTGGGTAGAGCACGAGCTAAGGGATGGAGTCCATCTCCTCCATCTCCTTGTGGCATGGGCTCGTCACAGCCTTTGGCTCAGGAATGAACACACAGTCCTGTCAGACCTCATGGGACTTTGGCTGGAAAAAGCTGGGCCCATCCTGGCAAGTCCTCCTCACTGGATTTTGATGCAGACCTGAGACTGTCAGTGGTCTTAGGCCCAGGATGGGGCACTCCTCTGAGAAAGGGGCCAATAGTAGGGAAGTAGGGTGATATGGTTTGGCTGTGTCCCCACCCAAATCTCATCTTGAATTGTAGCTCCCACAATTCCCAAGTGTTGTGGGAGGGATCCTGTGGGAGATAGCTGAATCCTGGGGGCAGTTCCCCCATACCGTTCTCATGGTAGTGAATAAGTCTCATGAGATCTCATGGTTTTATAAGAGGAAACCCCTTTCACTTGGCTCTCATTGTCTCCTCGCCTGCTGCCATGTAAGATGTGGCTTTTGTCTTCCCCCATGATCGTGAGACCTCCCCAGCCATATGGACCTGTGAGTTCATTAAATCTCTTTTTCTTTATAAATTACCTAGTCTTGAGTATGTCTTTATCACCAGCATGAAAACAGACTAATATACAGGCTGAAGAGGTAGACAGAGAAACTTGGTCCTTGATTTGGTTATCTAAATAAATCCTAGATCAAGCCATATTTAAATTAGTCTCATCACTGGAGTTATCCTTAGGTATGTGAGGCAATTATTCAATTTTTTTCCAAAGCCAGTTTGGTTGGATTTTCTGTTACTTGCAACCAAAGACTCTAGAAAACCAGTAACCCAAATCCAAATTCTCCAAGAAATGCAAACTTTACAGAATGGGAGCAGCATGTGGTTATGTAAGTGATAATTTTCCAGATTCCCAATTGTTACATAGGTAGGCCAGCTTTCTAGCCCACTTCTGTAGCCCTTGTTAAAATTTGATGGACCAGAATCTCTGGATGGGGCTTAGGAATTTGTGGTTTTTAAAAATTCCCCAGGAGATTAGGATGCAGGCCAGGTTTGGAAATTACTGGCTTTGTAAAGTTAAAATCTTGGGCCACCAATGCCAGAAGAGATTCTCACTGTGACAGCCAGCCAGAAGGTCAGTACTTGCCTTGCTTCATATTTCTCATCAATACAAAACAGCTGAATACAAAAAGCAGCTGAGGCTCCCCTGTAGATGGGGCGGAAGTGGACGGGCTCTTCAGGCAGTAAGAGCGATGCCAAACTCCTACTGCTGACACGGTCATCCTGTGCATATCCAGTGGAGACGTCACTGAGTTTTTCTATGTCCTAGAGCAAGGAGACAGGAGGAGCCAATGAGAATCCTGTCAATTCCCTGTAATTTAGTGGGCTGGTGTTTGCATTATCTCTACATGACACCGTTCTGAGGACAGGTGTGACTGTCTCACCCGAAACAACTCATCCTGGGCCAGGCCTAGTTTTAAGGAGAGGTTCTAAATGAGATACTCAAAATTTATAAAATGTTTTTAAAAACTAGTTCTTCAATGAGAACACATGGACACAGGGAGGGGAACAACACACATTGGGGCCTGTCGGGGGGTTGATGGGGGAAGGGGAGGGAGAGCATTAAGACAAATACCTAATGCAGGCAGGGCTTAAAACCTAGATGACGGGTTGACAGGTGCAGCAAACCACCATGGCACGTGTATACCTATGTAACAAATCTACACGTTCTGCACATGTATCCCAGAACTTAAAATAAAATTTAAAAAATAATAATAAAGAAAAAAAAAACTAGTTCTCACATGAAGGTCTCACACAAGACAAATAGTTTCAGTTGGCCTTTGACATAGGGTCCATATTTTAACTGCATCCTGGGGTAGATATTAGAGCGTGGTAGTATTATATACATATTATAATAACTCAGGAAGCAAAATACTTCTCTCCCTAAAACTATGTTCATTGTGATACAAGAATTTTTTAATCTTGGGACTGGTCAGGTGGTCCTGGGAGTAACTGTGGTGGGGAGGTGGAGCCCAGGAAGGTCAGATGGACCACAGCCACCTGGAAAGTCAGGGCTGAGGCTGTTCTGTCTTGGTTCAGGTGCATCTAAAAAGGTGTCATAACTCAGAAGATGATTCCTTTTGAGATCCCTCATGGAGTTTTTTTAAATCAAAGTAATACATGCATATAGAAAAATTTAAAATAATATCAGCACCAAACATTTATTAAGAAAATCAGCAGTTCTCTGTCCTTCCAAGTCTCTACCCCCATTGAACAGAACTTTCGACCTTTTCATTTCTTTGGGTATTTACCTCTATATTTCTGAACAGTATGTTTATGGTGCTATTTCTAAATTCATTCGTTTTTAGAATTTCCTACTGGATATTGATGTAGTGGCTAGATTAATCCCTCTTATCCTACCCTCTTCCCCACATCTTATCTCCCAGGATAATTACATCACAATTCAGGGTTAAATCCATAAGTATTTACTCTAATATGAATGTGTAAGTTCTGTTGTTGCTGAGGAAAGTAGTGTAATATGAGAATGTTTTCATTTGTGTGCTTAGTTTTTATTCACTTGGTTTCCTAAATTTTTCACTTGCTTTATCAGATTTGCCAAGTGTTGGTCACTACTATTTTCCAAATGATCAGGCATTTGAGATAATATATGAGCTTCCTTTTTTCTCCCCTCTAATCTGGACTTGCAGCTCTGCCTGCTTGCCTGTATTGCAGCTCCTATTTTGTAAGTTCCAGGTCTTTTCTTTGTCTTTTCTGTGCATCATTTAGGCCCTTATATCACTAGAGCACATTTTTAGCTTCCCAAAAGCAACATGCTTGAGAGGCAAAACTCCACAGACACTGGCTAACTGGGGCACTTCATGGGGTGATCAGGCAGAGATATGGCATTATTATTGGGTGGCCACCTTCAGTGACATTATCTGAAGGTGTTTTCTTTGGGCCTGTCAGTTTTTGGGGGACTTAAGTTCTCCAATATCCTGCATGGGGGACTGTGGTAGATGGAACAGTGGCCCCCAAAGATGTTACAGGTCCTAGTCCCTGCAACCTGTAAATATGTTATCTTTCAGGGCACAGGGATTATGCAGATGTCATCTCATGAAGGGTTCTGTGATGAGAAGATGCTCCTGGATGATCCAGGTGGGGCCCAGTGGAATCACAGGGATCTGCTAAGAGGGAGGCAGCAGGTCTGAGTCAGAGGGACGAAGGTGCTGTGCTGCCAGCTTTGAAGATGGAGGAAGGGGCCACAGGGCATGGAATGCAAGTGGCTTCTAGAAGCTGGCAAAGGCAAGGGAACAGATTCTCCCCCAGAGTCTCCAGAAGGAACATGCCCCTGTCTACACCTGAAGCTTAGCACACTCAAACCCATTGTGGAATTCTAACCTCCAGAACTGCACAATAATAAATTTGTGTTGTTATAAGCCACCAAGTTTGGGGTAATGTGTTACAGCAGCAATAGAAACTAATACAAGGCCTGGCTCCTGGCATCGAGAGGGTGTGGCTTGAGGAGGGACTGAGGATTCCTCTGTTGAAATGGAGAATTCCACTTGTCTGTTCTCTATCCTTCACCATTAAAATGCCCATGCAGCACAGGCTAAATCTGAATTAGCAGCAGCCTCTGTTTAATTTCTCTAGAGAATAGTCATTTTATCCTCTCACTTGGGGTGTGGCTGACAACCTAACTGGAGTCTGCAGGGATCCAGTGTTCCAGTCACTCCACACCAGACTGCCCAGCTTTTCAGCCCAGTTCCTCACCCTGCCTTCTGCAAACCTCCAGTCTTCAGCCTTGTGCAGAATTCACACACTTTTCACCAGTCTCTCCTCTCATAAAGATGCTTGAGTTTCACCTTCCTCAGCTGTGCTAAGCCAGTGTAAACTCCTCCATCGATTTTTTCAGTCTCAATATTTTTAAAGTGCTTATCTTCCAATATCTCCTCTCCATCTCATCTTTGTGGATTTGTGTCCTTTTTATTCCTTTACTGTCATTTCAGTGGTTTTCTCCGGTAGGGAGAGGAGATAAAAATAGGAGATCAATCCACCTTGTTGACTCAGGTGTCTTGTGGGGTTCCAACATGTTTGATGCAGTGGTGGGGGCAGGCATCCTGGCCCTCCATCCACATCCTTGCTTGGGTTCATAAGGGAACGGCTACCCTCTTAGGAATATTAGAGAGAAAGCTGCTGTCCTCTTCTACACCCCGACTTTCCTCCCTAGGGCACAGGGAGTGACCGACTGGTCAGTGAGTCTCCTAGTGCGGGCTGCCCCAGAAACACACCCTGAACTCAGAGTCTGAGAGTCAGTAGTTTACTTGGGGAGCAAAGCCAGGACATTCTGTAAGAGGAGTGGCGTGTGAGGTGAGGAAGGGGAGGCTGCCAGCATGGGGTGCTTCAAGATGTGGGTGACTACAGTGAATCGATCCCATCTGGATCTCTGGTTGCCTAGAGAACACAGTGCAGAGTGGTCCCATCTAAGAGGTGAAGGAGCTGGCGTATTGATTCTCCAATCCCTTCAGTCACTGGCTGATGGCTGCTTCCCCAAACAGCCTGCCCTGCTGCAAACACGGCATGGAAGGAAGACCAGGCACTTGCATTCCTTGTCCTCACAGGGTGCTCAGGAAGAATAAGTGCTAGAGGACATGGGTGGGGCTCCAACAGCACACGCTAATGTGAGATTGAAAAACTGGACCCTGTGCCTGCATTGTGCTGTCTCTTTCTGGCAGCACATCCTGCTTCCAGGGTGCGTGTTTTCTCCTCCCCTCCCTGTAATTAGCCCGGAGTGGGGAGACCCTGCCCCACGGGTGAGGCCTGCCTACAACCACATGGGGGCATTTAATTCAGTAAGGAGAAATGGGAAGCCCATTTGGGTTATCGGTCCAAGCTTTGTTTTCTGGTTCAGTGTTAGCCATGAGAAAGGGGTACTTCAATCCCTAGCTGACTTCTGGGTAGACTCCTTTACTGGTCAGAATCCGGAGAGGAGCGGGGCTGGAGAACCTGGCCCTCTGGCAGAACTTCAGTGTCTGGGCTTAGTGTTCAGTGAATCTGTCCCAGTGCCTCTATGAATATGACTAAAACCCATGTTCCATTCCCTTCTCAAGGATGCTCTAGGCTTCTGTTTCTGAGTCAGTCCATCCATCACCAAGAGGCTCTCAGGAAACTACTGAAATTCCAGGACTGTGCTCATCATCAGGGAATGAAAATGCCTTATTGTACCAATCTCCCACTCAAAGGCCTACAACACCCTCCTCTGCTCCATAGGAAAAGTTCGAGATCCTGAGCAGGGTTCACAGGAACCTGCCAATCTCTTCCGGAACCGCCAGGCTTCTGGCAGGGAACAAGAGGGACACTCCAATGAAGTGGTCAAGGGACCACCTGCAAAGGCATGGGTGGGATGAAGGGAAACCAAGAAAGGATGAGGAAGTCCCCAGGGATGGCCACTGCACTGGTGGAAGATGCTACACTCCTTGGCCTGAATTTGTAACAGGAGAGAGGACTTCCCAAATCCCGAGATGCATGTGAATGACATACATTAATAACACACCTAGATACAGACATGAGTGTATATATGTGCATATGATACAGAGAAAACCCTTACAAATGTTCTGCCTCTCCAAAATGTTTTCTTTTTGGGCAATGGGAAGGAGAGGTAAGCTGTATTTACTAAAATTTTTGTAAATAATTTATGTAGAAATGGCAGCTTATGGTACAGGCCGTGCAGAGAATACAGAAGAAAAGATTAATCACAGCAGGGGAAGACGTAAGGAGGTGAGGCTTGGTGTAGCACGTCCTAAAGGAGGTGGGAGGTGTGAACTGGTGACGACAGGCAGGGAGGTCAGGAGGGGTGTGAAACCCATGGGGTGGCCAGGGGGCACGCAAAGGCCCTCCTCAAACCGTACCTCTGGTTCACTAACACTTCCACTTTGGACTGCTGTTAAAGCTTCCTCGGATGCAGCTTCTTTGGCAATATTTCCCTGCAAATGATGACAGCAAGACATGAAAATTAATCAACACCTGGTTTAGAGTCCAAGCTCTGGAGCAAGCTGCCGGGGTTCGGACCCCGGCTCTACAGCTTACCAGCCTTGTGGCATTGGGAACACTATGTAGCCTCAGTTTCCTCCCCTGTGAAAAGGGGATGAGAAGAGCATCCATTTCATAAGGGTGTTATGAGGATAAAATAAAGACAGACAGACAGAGAAACAGAGGCTTAGCATAGTGCAGGCGCCTCCTGGTTCTCTAGAGATGTTAGTTATTACTCCATTATTCATATTCTTCTGTTTAACTTGAAAGGTGCACTAAGCTTTTTCTAAAAAAAAAAAAAAAACTATTGTATTGAGGTATTATGATGGTGCAAAAGTAATTGTACCAAAAGTAATTGTATTAAAGTAATGGCAAAAACTGCAACTATTTGTGCACCAAAAGTAATTTGTGCCAACCTAACAGAATTGACATACAATAAGCCACATACAGTTGAAGTGTACTTTTTGAAAAGCTTTGATTTATGCGCACACCCATAAAAATATCACCACGATCAAGATAATGAACATGACACATCACCCCCCAAGCTTCCATGTTCCTACGTGCCTCTCACTCCCACCCTTTCTACTCTGCCAACCACAGGCAAACATTGAAAAGATTTTTGTCATTATAGAGTAGTTTGTATTTTCTGTAACTTTATATTACTGAAATCAAATAGCATTTACTCCTGATCTGGCTTCTTTCACTCAGCATATTTACTTTGAAATTCATCCATGCTGTTACACACATCAGTGTTTTAGTCCTCTTTGTCCCTGAGTAGTACCCATGGTGTGGATGCACCATACTGCCTCTACATCCTCACCAACACTTGGAATGCTTAACCTTTCTAGTTTTGGTCATTCTAATAGATGTGCAGTTGTATTTGATTGCGGTTTTAATTTGCATTTCTCTAATGACTAATGAGATTGAGTGTCATTTCATGTGACGTCTTATTTTGGAAACTTCAAATCTTTTACCCATTTTTAATTAGTTTTTTTATTTTGTATTATCGTGTTTTGAGAGTTTTTAAAAACATGTTGTAGAAACAAGTCCTCTGTCAGATATGTAATTTACAAATATTTTCTCCCAGTCTGTGGCTTGCCTTTTCATTCTCTTAACAGTATTTTTCAAAAAGAAAAGGTTTTAAATTTTGATGACACCTAATTGGTCAATTTGTTCTTTTATGTATTGTGCTTTTGATGTGGTTTCTAAGAAATCTTACCTAACCCAAAGTCACAAAGGTTTTCTCGTATGTTATGTTTTCTCTAGAGGTTATATTGGTTTGAATTGTGCATTCAAGTCTATGATTCATTTGCAGCTAATTTTTGTATATGGTATGAGGTATGGATTGAGTTTTTTAAAAGTTTGTATATGGATATTCAATTGTTTCAGAAAGAAAAGACTATTCTTTCTCCACTACATTGCCATGTGCCTTTGTCAAAAATCAGTTGTCTATATACATTGAGTCTATTTCTGATTTTTTTTTGTTCTATTCCATTAACCTACTGTTGACCTTAGCACCAATATTACACTGTCTTCATTACAATAACCTTATAATAATTAGGCCAAGCATAATGGCTCACACATGTAATCCCAGTACTTTGGGAGACCAAGGTGGGCAGATCACTTGAGGCTGAAAGTTCAAGACCAACCTGGCCAACATAGCAAAACCCCATCTCTACTAAAAATACACAAAAAAAATCTAGGCGTGGTGGTTCACACCTGTAATCCCAGCTACTCGGAAGCCTAAGGCATGAGTATCACTTGAATCTGGGAGGTGGAGGTTGCAGTGAGCTGAGATCATGCCACTGCACTCCAGTCTGGTCAACGGAGAGAAAAAAAAAAAAGAATCTTATAACAATTAATCTTGAGATCAATTAGTGTTATCCTATAGCTTCATTATTTTTCAAAGTTGCTCTGGCTGTTTTAGGTTATCTCCATTTTCACATAAATTTTGGAATGAATTAATTAAACTTTTATAAAAATTCCCGCTGAAAATGTGATTGGGATTTTGCTGAATTTGGGAAGAACTGATTTAAAGATTCAATATCCCATGAACATAGAATATCTCTCCATGTATTTAGGTCTTCTTTAATTTCTCTCAGAAATGTTTTGTAGTTTTCACCACAGAAGTCTTGAATATCTTTTGTCAGATTTAATATTTGTACTGTTTTAGATGGTATTTCAATCTGATTGTTCATTGCTATTATACAGAGATACAACTAAATTTTCCATATTAATTTTGTATATATTAGTTCTAGTAGCTGTTTTGTAGATTCCATCAGATTTTTTTCATAGGTAGCCATGTTGTCTGTGAGTAAAAGATAGTTTTAATTATTCCTTTTTAATCTGGATGCCTTTCATTTCTTTTCCTATCTTTCTGCACTGGTTCAAATCTCCAGTACAATTTTGATTAGAAGTGGTGAGAGCAGACATTCTTAACTTGTTCCTGACTTTAAGGGTGAAAGAATTAGTCCTTCACCATTATGTGTGATGTTTGCTGTAAGTTTTTCAAAAATAACCTTTATCAAATTGAAAGAGTGCTAAGAGTCTTTATGAGGAATTAATGTTAGATTTTTCAAATGCCTTTTATACATTTATGAGATAAACATATGGGTTTTTTTTAGTTTGTTAAAATGGTGAATTACACCGATTTTCTTATGTTAAACCAAACTTGCATTCCTAGAATAAACCCTACTCAGTCATGATTATCCTTTTTGTATGTTGACTAAGTTTACTAAACTTTAAATTTTTTTATTTCAATACTTGTGGGAAAACAGTTGGTGTTTGGTTGCATGGAAAAGTTCCTTAGTGATTTCTGAGATTTTGGTGCACTCATCATCCAAACAGTGTATACTGTACCCAATGTGTAGATAAAAGACTCTATGTTGATGGGCATTTAGTCTGGTTCCGTATTTTTGCAATTGTGAATTGTGCTGTTATAAACATGCTTGTGCAAGTGTGTTTTTCATATAATGACTTCTTTTCCATTCTGTAGACACCCAGTAGTGAGACTGCTAGATTAAATGGTAGTTCTACTTTTAATTCTTTAAGGAATCTCCATACTGTTTTCGATAGTGCTTGTACTAGTTTACATTCCCACCGGCAGTGAAAAACTTCCCTTTTTACCACATCCAAGCCAACATCTGTTGTTTTTTAATTTTTAGATGATAGCCATTCTAGTAGGAGTAAGGTGATATTCTATTGTGGTTTTGATTTGCATTTCCCTGATAATTAGTGGTGTTGAGCATCTTTTCATATGTTTGTTTGCTGTTTGTAAATCTTCTTTTGAGGATTCTCTATTTATGTCCTTTGCCTACTTTTTGATGGGATTATTTATTTTTTTCTTGCTGATTCATTTGAGTTCCTTGTAGATTCTGGATACCAGTTCTTTGTTGGATACAGAGTTTGCAAATATTTTCTCCCACTCTGTGGGCTGTCTGTTTACTCTGCTGGTTGTTTCTTCCACTGTGCAGAAGCTTTTTAGTTTAATCAGGTCCCATTTATTTATCTTTGTTTTTGTTGCATTTGCTTTTGGGTTCTTAGTCTTTGCCTAAGTCAATGTCTAGTAGAGTTTTTTCCAATGTTATCTTTTAGAATTTTTACGGCTTCACCTCTTAGATTTAAGTCTTTGATCCATCCTGAGTTGATCTTTGTATAAGGTGAGAGATGAGGATCCAGCTTCATTCTTCTACATGTGGCTTGCCAGTTTTAACAAAATCTTTTTCCACTCCCAAATTATTTTCAATGCAAAGATCATTAAATATTTTGACTCAAATCCATGAATGCATGTAAGCAAGTTACAATACTACATAAAGCTGAAGATATAATGTTATCCTTGAAATACATAATTTTATAGCTAATTCACCACAGAAAACTTCATGAATTCTAAATATTATAACTAGAGCCTAGTCTAAAAAGCATAGAGTATCGTGAAAAAGATGCATATTGTGTTTGTCTGAAATCTTTAGAAAAAGCCTATTTTCTTCCAGCAGCAGTGTTGGGAGTAGTTTCTTTATCCACTGGTAATGCCAAAAGTTGCTATTTCATGTCATTTCTATCTATTACTTTAAGACAACTATGCTGAATTAGGTTGTTTCATTCTAGTTTATTGAGAGGTCCTATTCTCACTCTTCAATGGATTTTACATATTTCTCATACTCTTCACTCATGAGTTCATCCAGTTGTAGGGTGTTACTCAGCATCATCTTGATATTGATGCCCACTGTTCCATACCATTTTCTGTTATTATTCATTCATGTCTATCTGTGAACTGACACACTGAGAACACAGTGGTTCCATATGCAGCATCCAGAGAGCACTTCCCTCGGTCACCACGGCTGCAGCCCACAAGCTCCACATTGTTCACAGTGTGTCACATTTGATGGGATGCTGAGGGCCATTGTGCTGCACTCCAGCTATCCAGGCCAGGAGGTGGGGCAAGGCTGGTCAATACTGTCATTAAAATCTTCTTTATCCTTACTGATTTTCTGTCTACTTATTCTATCAGTTACTGAGGGGAGCATATTGAAATCTCTAACTATAATTTTTATTAATTTATCTTTGCAGTTCTACAACTTTTTGCTTCTTATGTTTTGAAGCACTGTTATTGGGTGCATAAGTATTTAAGATTGTTACATTCTCTTGGCCTTTGTAATCTCTTATAGTATTCTCTGTTCTGGAATCTACTTTGTCTGAAATTAGTAAAGCCATTCCAGCTAACTTTTGGTTAGTGTTGGCATGGTGCATCCTTTTCCATTCTTTAAATTTAGTCTATTGTATCTTTATATTTAAATTGCATTTTTATAGTCTACATACAACTGAATTTTGCATTTTATCCACCTATATCTGCTTTATATATATGCTCTTTAATTGAGACATTTAGAACGCTTACATTTAATGTAATTATTGCATACTTAAGTTTAAGTCTGTCATCTTGTTATCTGTCCCATCTAGTCTTTGCTCCCTTTTTCCTTTTTGTCTTCTTTTGGTCTAATTTTGTACTTTTATGATGATATTTAATCTCAACTATAGGCTTATTAGATATAACTCCTTGAATCTGATTTGTAACATTAGTGGTACATCTTTAACTTATCACAGACCGTCATTAGGTGATATTATAGCACTTTAGGTTTAATATAAAAACCTTAAAATAGTATACTTTTCCCCTTCGGGTCTCCTCTCAAGGTCTTTGTGCTATTCTTGTCACACATTTTATTTTTACATATGTTATAAACCCCATACTATTTTTGTTTGTGAAGTCACTATCTTTTAAAAAGATATAAATATTAAGGATAAAATTGTATACTTTTTTTCACTTTGTTACCATTTCCAGTGCTCTTCAACTCTTTGTGTAGAGCCAAATTTCCATCTGATATAATTTTCCTTCTGCCTAAAGGGCTTTCTTTAACATTTCTCATAATGTGGGTCTGCTGGTGATGCATCTTTCCACCTTTTCTGTGTAGGGCAAACTCTTTATTTCACATTTTATTTTGAATGAAAGATATTTACTGGGTATAAAATTCTAGGGTGGAGTTCATTTTCTTCTATTTCTTTAAAGATGTGATCCTACTATCTTTCTGCTTGTATTATTTCCAATAAGAAATGTGCTGTTATTCATATCTTTGTTCCTCTGTTCCTAACTCGACTTCCCCCAAACCTACTCCTGGCTGCTTTTAAGATTTTCTCTTTATCACTGGTTTTCCACTGGCTTTGGTACAGTTTTCTTTATGTTCTTGTGTTTGCTGAGCTTTTTGTATCTGCGAGTATATTGTTTTCATCAAATTTATAATTTTTCAGTCATTATTTCTTCGAATATGTTTTTTCTGTCCTAGCGTCTTTCTCTTCATGTGGACTTCTGTTACACATATATCAGGTCTTTGCAGTTGTCCCAAAACTCACTGATATGTATCTTTTTAAAAAATCCCATTTATATTTGTTTCAAGTTCACTAATCTTTCACTGCAATGCCTAACCTGGAGTTAATCTTTCCAGTGTATTTTTCATCTTATTTATTGTAGTTTTTAATCTCTAGAAGTTTGATTTGGAGCATTTTTATATCTTTTATGTCTCTCCTTAACCTTTGGAACATACAGTTATAATAACTGTTTCAATGTTTTTGTCCCTTAATTCTAACATGTCTTCCTATGTGTGTAGGTTTCAACTGATTGATTTATCTCCACCTTTTGCATAATACACTACCAGTTTTTTGAGTGCTGGTAATTCTTTATTGGATTCCACACATTGTGAATTTTATCTTGGTGGGTGCTGAGGAATTTTGATTTCCTATAGATAGTCTTGTACTTTGTTCTAGGACTCAGTTAAGTTACTCTGATTTTTTCAGTTCTTGCTCTAAAGATTTGTTAGGCAGGACTGGGGCTGTGCCCTCTCTAGAACTAATTATTCTCCACAAGCCTCTTTTGTGCACTCTCTTGCAAGTTATAAGCTTTTGCAGTCTGACTGGTGAGAACAGGCACTATTCCTAACTTCGTACAGGTACGGGCACTATTAACCCTCATCCTTTTCAGAGGTTCTTTTCTCAGCCTGGCCTTAAGGAGTTTCCTCCCATGCCTGGTGTGATCAACACTCAGCTGACTGCCTGACTGATCTTCTGCTGATCAATGATGTCTCTCTCTGCGCACTTTGTCCTTTCTAGTACTCCATTCTTCAGACTTGAGTCGCTCTAGTCTGCATGGACTTAAAGACTTGGGAAGTCTTCTGGCTCCTCCTGCCCTGCGTTGTGTCCTAGAAGCTCTGTCAAGGCAGTCAGCTGGGGCAGCCACAGGATTCGCTTGGATTGTCTCCCATCTCCCAGGCATCGCTGGCCTTTGTTACAGTGATGAACAGTGTTTCCTATATTTTAGCTACATTTTGGTTATTTTAGGCAGGAGAATAAATCCAGTCTCTGTTACTGCACCTTAGCATAAAAAGAATGCTGCACTTAAAAAAAAAAAACACACACACACACACACACACACAAAACTAATTCCATTCATCAGCTTCATTTCCATCAATCTAATCCATGCATACAATCTTCTTTAAAAGATTCAGGTCTCCCCTGAGTCCCCTCTTTGCTGGGAGGAGACTTTTCTGGGAGATGGGGCAGGTGTTTCTGTGTTTGCTGGGCCCAGTCAGGGAAGGAAGGAAAATGCTGTCCCATTTGAGTATGCAGATAGGGTGTCAGTCTCTTCAGAAAGGCTGTATTTCCCAGTGAGTTTAAATGAGCAGTTTTATCTGGCTCAGCCTTCTGAAGTCAGGCAGCAAGGTAGGGAAAGGCGGACATTCTGTTCTGACCTGCGTTTTGGAGCATACCAGTGAGGCTTTGATATGTCCGTTACAAACACAGAGGCCTCTGTTGCCCCCAGCTCATGGTGTGCTTACTGCTAGTGAGGCCTTTTCTGCATCAGGCATTAGAACTTCTCAGTAGTGATCCCAGCCCCAGAGATGCCCCTGATGTCACAAGTAGCCCCCAGGCCCATCCCCCTACCCTAGGCATGGAAGGATGGTCTCTCTCACCTGGATGTTTTCCATGGTATCCGGAAAGACAGGTTCCTGCGACTCCTCGACTATTTTTTGGGAACCCTGGCTGCTACTCCTGAGCTCAGCATCTTTGAGAGAAGGGATAGAATAATGACAGAAAATAGACGATAAATATCTGCAGAACCACAGGAAATTAGACAGCATGGTCACATGTTTTTAAGCTACAATAGCTCTGAAGAATTTTATTCTAGAGAGCAGTACCTTGAGGTAGGAAGAGCAGGTTTCTGCAGCCCACCCGGATTTTGACACTGAGGAGGGATCCTGGGCTAGTTCCTCCCTCCCTCTACCTCTCTGTGCCCTTATCCACATGATGCTGCCCAGGGGAGTTGTGGAGATGGGAAGATGGGCAATGGACCTGGCCCAGGCCTGGGTGGCAGGAGGCCCTCAACCTCTGCCAGGCCCTGGGCAATGGGATCCTTTGATAGCAGCCCCTTTTGAAGTTTACAAACAATGGGTTATCAGCTTCCTTGATGGTGGGCTTTGAAATGATCTGCAGGCAGAAGGTGGAAAAGGCCGCAGTGAGTTACATCAGTGTTAGCTGAATGCCAAGGTTTAGCACAAGGGCTGCTTTCTCTTTGTTTGGAAAGACTGTGAACTCATGCTCTGCCAGCGGTCACAATGCTCACTTTTTATTTTGTAATAGAAATTATTTTCAAGAAGAACTGGAGCTGAGCATTGCTGTTTCAGTAAGTTCTGGAAAGTCAATAATCAGGGTAGCTTAAGCTTCATGTATTTAACCTTTACTAAAAATTACAGAAGAAAAAAAATTTCCCATTTTGTCTAAAAAGGTCTTTCTTCCTCCTCCTCCCCTCCTTTCTTTCTCTTTTGAAATCTCTCCGTGCCTAAAGAGGGTGACCTGGGAGAAGACATCATTGGAGGATGTCCTCTCTTTTGTGCCCCACCTAGTGTCTGCCCTGCTGGGGGTTCTCAGCCATGACATCTGCTCTCAGCCTTTGGGTCTCAGCTCAGAACAGCCCTAGGATGTCCTGCTCATAGCTGCCCCTCCCCAGAAGCACTGCCATAGATGCAGGAGGGACCCTGGGCCCGCTGAAGGCTCCAGAGACTGCTGCTGCCACCGCGAGTGTGGGCATGCTGCTCTGCCTTCTTGTTTTCAAGCACCACATCAGACACTGCAGGGCGAGAGCAGCCAGGATCCTCTCTGCTTCCTCCTCTCCCATGGTGTTCTTCTAGTGCCAGCTACGACAATGGCCCCTGCAGATGCCTCTCAACCCCAAATATCTGGGTCACTAATGTGTTACGCCTACTTCTGGCAAAGATATAGGTAAGTGAATGAAATTCTAAGAGAAAAATGAGATGCCCAGGGACGTGTAAATGGCATAGTTGGAAAAGTACATAATGTTGAAGGCACAATGAGACAGAGAGTCACATCCTAGCATGAAAAAGCAGCTCTTTTGGCATGAAGAGAAAATGTCCTGAGAAGAGAGGGTAAAGCACTTAGAATCCCTCTTCCGAAGAAAGATGCTTTGAGGAAAACAAAAACTGTCATATCTCTAGCTCCTGATATGTCCTGCACCCTGCAGAATTTTCCAAATAAGACTACCTGGGGTTTCTAGCATTCTCATCATGACAAGAGCAGCATATTTTTTTAGCTAATTAACTTTGTTGTTGAGATTAACACACATATGAAAAGTGTACAGCTCAGGGAATTTCTACATATGTCTATTCTTGAACAACAACCACCTATAAAAATACATAAAACTGGCTGGTCGCAGTGGCTTACACCTGTAATCCCAGCACTTTAGGAGGCCAAGGCAGTTGGATTACCTGAGGTCAGGAGTTCAAGCCCATCCTGACCAACATGATGAAACCCTGTCTCTACTAAAAATGCAAAAAAGTAGCCAGGCATGGTGGTACACACCTGTAATCCCGGCTACTCGGGAGAGGCAGGAGAATCACTTGAACCTGGGAGGTGGAGGTTGCAGAGAGTCAAGATTGTGCTACTGCACTACAGCCTAGATGACAGAGTAAGACTCCAACTCAAGAAAAAAAAAAAAGGGAAAAAAAAGAACATATAAAACATTTCTAGCACCCAGAAGTTTGCCTCATCTCCCCGTCCAGTCAATACTCCTCTTGAAGGTATCCGCTCTTCCAACTTTTACTATCATTGATTACTTTTGCTCAGCAGCAAACTTGTGAATTAAAAAAACTTATTATCAGTAATTACCTATTTCAATGTATTAAAAATATATTTCTTTCCTATTTTAAGTTTGAAGAACTACAAAAAATGCAACTAAAAGTAGACATTCACTGTGCATGCTTCTTTTATAATTAGGAAAAGATTATTAAAAAGTAAAAAGTCTTAAAGACTGGATTAGATTTTCAGTAAACTAATAATCCTGGTGACTTAACTGCCAGTGGTCTGATGTTCGTGAGACAATTACCAACTACAAAGACTAATTGCCGTGACTAAACTGTTGTGAGGTGTTGCAGTTGATTATTAAGCAGCTGCCACATTCATCCCTAGAGGTGACTGCATTTCAGAACTGGGCAAGGTGAAGCTGGATCTCTCTCCAGTGTCTCTGGGGTCTTACGAAGTTTAATGAGTGAATGTTCATAATGCCCCTTGAGATCCTCAAATGCGAGGTGCTATCCTGGGGAAAGCTGAGGCAGTGGTATTATGTAACACATGACTAAAAATACAACTGAAGCTGCAGATTTAATTGTTATTTTATGGTTTATACCATCTAAGTAATTTAGAAGTCATGAACTATTGGTTTACTCTAGTGGGAGTAAAGGCACAATTTGTCAGGACTTTCTTTCTAAGTGAGACTGCTTGTCTGAAGCAGGTTTACCATGAAGCTAATAAAGCTAGAGGTTCAGGCATCTTCCCAGCACAGGTCCCTCCAAGGCACAGCATCTAATGCTGCATTCATCATTTTGCATTACTATCCTTAAAAAGGGCTCCTGAATGGGTCAGACTTTAGGTCCCACAAGACTCTGGATCTACCCCGCTCCTTATCTAATAGGAATAATCCATACAGAGTGTAAAATAATAATACATGTTGAGGGCTTCAGGAATAAATAATAATATAATTTTGTGCTTTTTACATTTATTTTAAATATCCATCAAAAATCTTAATTTTTGTGTGATGAAATAAATTGATTCTAAAAGAGCAAATATGGAGAAACAGTAAGCAAAAATTTAAGAAAGATGAACAAAAAGAGGGCCATATTCCCAACTGAATATTAAGACATTATAAAGACATAGTTATTAAAACAGAGAGTTACTGGGGCAAGAACAGAACAGAATGAAAGCCAGAAATAGACCTAGACAGTTATGAAGTGTTGATATATGATGAAAGTGGCATTTCAAATTAGGGGGGAAAGAACAAACTGTATAACAAATAGTGTTGGAGGAGGTGAAGCAAAATTATCAAATAGAAGCTCCCACCGATCATCCTCCCCGCAGGAACACAAAATTTAACAATTACATACACAACAAAGCACCATCATAAGAACCAAAAATCAGGGGAGCGATCGCAGTATCTGGTTTTTCACTTCATATAACTGAAAGAGGCACTGAAGAGGGCAGGAAAGGCAGTCTTGAATTGCCAACACTAACTTTTCCCCATTCCCCTGGCAGTAGCCATGTGCTGTGGAAAATCTGTACACTCGGGAAGAGAAAGTGCAGTGATTGTGGGACTTTGCAATGGAATGCAGTGCTGTCAACACCAGGCAGAACTCAGCTGGCATCCTGAGAGGGAGCATTTGCATCTGCCCTAGCCAGAGGGGAATCACCCATCCTGGTGGTTGGAACCTGAGTTCTGGCAAGCCTTGCCACCACAGGCAAAAGTGCTCTGGGGTCCTAAATAAACTTGAAAGGCTGTTTAGGCCACAAGGACTGAGCTACCAGACTTAGGGGACATGCAACCTAGTAAAACACCAGCTGGATGTGCTAAAAGAGTGTTTGCGTTACCGCACCCCTAATCCCAGGCACCGCAGCTCGCAGCTCCAAAAGAGACTCCAACTCCTTCCTTCCACTTGAAAAGAGGAGAGGGGAGTGAAGAGGACTTTGTCTTGTAATTTGGATACCAGCTCAGCCACAGTAGGATAGGGCACCTGGCAGAGTCACAAGGTCCCTATTCCAGGCCCTGGCTCCTGGATGACATTTCTAGACACATCCTGGACTGGAAGGGAAGCTGCTGCCTTGACGTGAAGGACCCAGTCCTAGTAGGATTCATCACGTGCTGACTAAAGAGCCCCTGGGCCCTGAATAATCAGCAGCAGTAGCCAGGTAGTACTCGCCATGGACCTTTGGTGAGACTAAGAGCTGTGCTGACTTCAGGTGTGACCAGCACATTCTCAGCTGTAGCGGCTACGAGAGACCACTTCTGCTTGAGGAAAGCAGAGGAAAGAGTAAAGGGGACTTTGTCTTGAGCTTGGGTGCCAGCTTGGCCACACTGGGGAGGAGCACCAAACAGGCTCTTAGGGTCCCTAATTCCAGGCTTTGGCTCTTGAATGGCATCTCTGGACCTACTATGGGCCAATGGAAGAGCCCACTGCCCTGAAGGGTGAGTCCCAGGCCTGAAAGCATTCACACAAGCTGACAGAAGAGCCCCTGGGCCTTAAGTGAACATCAGCAGTGCTCTGGTCGTACCCCTGTGGCCTGCGGTGGTGGTGGGCATGGGGAAAGACTCCTTTGCATGGGAAAAGGGGAGGGAAGAGTGGAAAGTATTTTGCCTAGTGCTGTCAGAGTCAGTTCAGCTGCAGTAGAATAGAGCACCAGGTAGATTTCTAAGGTTTCCTACTCCTGACCCTGGCTCCCAGACAGCATCTCTGGACCTCCGTAGGGCCGGGGGACTTGTTGCCCTTCAGGGAAGGACACAGGCCTGGGTGGTTTCATCACCTGCTTATTGCAGAGCCCTAGGGCCTTGAAAGAATGTAGGCAGTGGCCAGGTAGCGGTTACAGTGGGCCTTGGGCAAGACCCAGTGCTGTGCTGGCTTAAGGTTTGACCCTGTGCAGTTACAGTGGTGGTGGCCACAAGGGTGGTTTGTGTCACCCCTCCCCCAGCTTCAGGTGGCTCAACACAGAGAGAGAGACTCCATTTGTTTGAGAGAAAGTAAAGGAAGAGAATAAGAATCTCTGCCTGTTAATCCAGAGTATTCTTCTGGATCTTATCTAAGACCACCAAGGTGGTACCTCTACAAGTCTGCAAGAACCAAAATGTTACTGGGCTCTGAGTACACCCATAATGCAGATACAGATGCAGTGACCAAAAACTCAGTTCACAACATCCAAGTTCCTTTGAACACCTGGAAAGCCTTCCCAAGAAGGACAAGTACAAACAAGTCCAGATTGCAAAGACTATAATAAATATCTAACTCTTCAGTGCCCAGACACTGACAAACATCCACTTGCATTAAACCTATCCAGGAAAACATAACTTCACCAAACTAACTAAATAAGGCAGCAAGGGCCAATCTCAGATGGAGAATTCAAAATAGCTGTTTTGAGGAAAACTCAAAGAAATTCTAGATAACACAGAGAAGGAATTCAAATCCTATCAAATAAATTTAACAAATAATTTGAAATAATTTAAAAAATAATGCAGAAATTCTGGAGGTGAAAAATGCAACTGACATAATGAAAAATGTATCAGAGTCTCTTAATTGCAGAATTGATCAAGCAAAAGAAAGAATTAGTGGGCCTGAAAAAAGGCTATTTGAAAATATACAATCAGAGGACACAAAAGAAAAAAGAATAAAAAAGAAGGAAGCATGCTTACAGGATCTAGAAAAATAGCCTCAAAGGGACAAATCTAAGAGTTATCACCCTTAAAGAAAAGGTGGAGAAAGAGAGAGGGATACAAGTTTATTCAAGGGGATAGTAACAGAGAACGTCCCAAACCTAGAGAAAGATATCAATATTCCAGTCTAAGAAGTATAAACACCAAGTAGATTTAACCCAAAGAAGACTACCTCAAGGCATTCAATAATCAAACTCCCAAAGGTCAAGGGTAAAAAAAGGGACCCTAAAAGCATCAAGAGAAAAAAAACAAATAATATACAAAGCAGCTCCAATACGTCTGGCAGCAGACTTTTCAGTGGATACCTTGCAGGCCAAGAAAGAGTGGCATAACATATTTAAAGTGCTGAAGAAAAAAAAAACTCTTACCCTAGAATAGTATATCTGGCAAAAATATCCTTCAAATGTGAAAGAGTAATAAAGACTTTCCCAGACAAAAGATATTTCATCAATACCAGACCAGTCCTACAAGAAATGTTAAAGGAAGTTCTTCAATCTGAGAGAAAAGGACATTAATAAGCAATAAGAAACCATCTGAAGGTACAAAACTCATTGGTAATAGCAAATACACAGAGAAGCACAGACTATTACAACACTGTAATTACATTATGCAAACTACTCATATATTAAGTAGAAAGATGAAAAGATGATCATAAATAATAACTACAATGTTTCAAGACATAGTACAATAGGATATAAATAGAAACAACAAGAAAGCCAGGAGACAAAGTGTAGAGTTTTTTAGTTTTATTTTTGCTTGTTAGTTGCTGTTTGTTTATGCAATCACTGTTAAGTTGTCATCAGTTTAAAATAATGGGTTATATTATTTTCAAGCCTCATGGTACCCTCAAATCTAAAAACACACAATGGATACACAAAAAAATAAAAAGAAAAAGTTAACATTGAGCACAGACAATTCTTTCAAGGAGTTTTTTCTGAAGAGTGAATAAGTCCTTATTTCTTGACATGTTTTTATGCCTTGGTTGGCCTCATTCCCTTTTATCTTCATAATTGTGTAAGTTTCCTGTTGCTGCTGTAAAAAATTACCACTCACTTAGTGGCTTAAAACAACAGTAATTTATTCTCTCACAATTCTAGAGATAAGAAGTTGGAAATCAGTATCCCTGGGCTGAAATCAAGGTGTCAGCAGGCCTATGCTCACTCCAGAGGCTCTAGGGGAGAACCCGTTCCTTGTTTCTTCCAGTTTCTGTTGACTTTGGCATTCCTTGACTCGTTATGCCATTCCAATGTGATTCCATAATCACACTGCCTTTTCCTTTTCTGTCTTTATAATCTCCCTCTGTCTCTCCCTAATCACAGGACGCCTGTGATAGCATTTAAGGCCCCATAAATAATCCAGGATAAACTCCTCATCTCAAGATCCTTAATCGCAACTACAGAGACCTTTCAAAAAAAAAAAAAAAAAGGTAACATTTACAGGTTCCAGAGATTATACAAGGGTGTCTTTAGTGAGGCCATTCTTCTCTCTACTTTAATAGGCACCTGTGGCTGACTGAATGCAGGGTATTTATCCAAATGCTTACTAGGAAGGTCAAACTCTCTACCTGTCCAAATCAGAAATGTTATCATCTCAGCATCTTCATCAAATAATCCATTCACTCTTATTAATCTCATCTCACAAAATGGTTCCACCATCTACCCCGTTTCTGAAATCACCCTTGATAATCCCCTTTTCCACAACCTCCTTTCCCTATATCCAATAAAATATCAAGTTCCATTAATTCTCTAAAATATCTCCCAGGTCTATTCCACAGTTACTGTTCTGGTTCAATCCCTCCTCATCTCCTTCCTGGACACCACAGTGGCCTTTGCAAAGTCTTCCTGCGAACTAGAAACTGACCATGTAATGCTTTCTAATTAAATATTTCCAATGGTTCATCATCACATATTACCGATGTAATAGAATAGAATCTAAACTCTCTTGCAAGGCATGCAAGGCCTTGATTGCCTGGCCTCAGTTCTCCTGTCCTGCTTTGTCTCCTGCCACTCCCTCACTTGATGCTCCAGCAACACTGAAGTGTACTTTCCCACAATAAGCCATGGTCTTGAATATCTCCTTATTCTACACTCTTTGATATCACTGCTAGGAAAATCTTTCTGCTTATTCACCTAGAAAGCTCCAATTTGCTTTGAAGTTTTACTCAAAAGCTTTGAGGTCTACAAAGTCTATGTAGAGGCTATGAAGTCTATGTGGACGCTCTCAAGATGATTTAGGTGTAATTCTGCTCTGGTCCCACCACAATCTTCTATCCTTCAAGACAATTATGTTATTGTAAAGTTGTTTGTCTTGCATGTTTATCTTGTCATCAGCTGGTACTGGACTCACTATATACTAGACTATGTTCCTAAAGTCTAGCATATGGGATGCACTCAGTATTTGTTTAATGACTGAATGAACAGCAAGAGGTTGATAATAAAGTCCACAATGATACAAAGAAAGATATTAGGCAGGTTGCAAGAAAGAAGAACAAAGGGCTTTTCTCACATTTTTCAATGAAACTCCTACTTGGGATGTGGCGTACACTCCAGGCCATCCAGTACAATACACTTGAGCTTAATATATAGACAATTCCCAAATCACTGTCTTGAGATGAGACTTGAGATGAGGTCTTAGCCTCCTCCAGGAAAAGATACCATTTCCCCATTCTCATTGTATCACAAATCAGGGGACCAATCTTACATTGAAGTTTGTCTCTCCTTAAGAAGGCCATGACAAAAGTCTTCAGCATTCTTCTTTTTGTGTGTGAACATGGATTGCAATGATGACTCTGATTCTTTATATTCCCTGTTTTTAGGCCCTTTGCCCCATGTAGTCCCCTCTCACTCTGATTCTGGGTTTAATCATGTAACCTGCTTGGACAAGTGACAGATGTTAGTTGAAAGCCTAAGCCTTCTGAGGTCTTGTATGTTCCCATTTGCTCTCTTGTGCCTCTCCATGAGAACCTGCACAAGATAGCCTCCTAAAGGATGAGAGAGATATGGAACAGAGCCAATGCCTGACTAGATCAGCTGTCAGCCAAAATACTCTAAGACATGTGAGTAGACTCAGCCAAGATCAGCAGAGCTGCCTAGCTGACACCAAATGCATGAACAATACATGCTAATTGTGGTATGCCACTGTAGTTTTGTAGTTGTTTGTTAGTAGCATTACTGTGGCAATGGATTATTGATGCAGTTGCAAGAAGTAATAGAATCACCAAAATCCTGAAGCTGATTCTTTGAAAATACCAATTAAATTAACATATCACTGGTGATATTAAGAAAGAATAAAACACCAATAAATGGTACCATAAATGAAACACAGGAATATAGAGGACATGTAGAAAGTAAGATGGTAGATAAAAACCCATAAGAACATTAAACGTAAATGGACTAAATACTTTAATTAAAAGACAGTAATTATGACACTAGATTAAAAACAAAGCCAACCAAACTCAATGCTGCTTATGGGCAACACATCTAAAATATAAGAAAATAGAAAGGGTAAAAATAGAGAGACAGAAAAAAATATGGCATGTAAGTGAAAATCAAAGAAAGCTGATGTGGCCATATTAAAATCAGAAAAAGTAGACTTCAAGACAAAAACATCACTAAAGAAGGAAACTTCATAACTGATAAAAATTTCAAGGAAGATATAATAATTTAAAAATTATGCATTAAATAACATAGACTCCAAATATATAATGAAAAAAATGACAGACAGCCTATGAGTAGGAGACAGTAAATCTATAATCAAAGCAGGAGATTTTAACACACCTCTCATGAATTGCTCAAAAAAGTGATAATATCAATAAGGATAAAATATTTGACAACATTATTAGCAAACATGATTGATTTATACAGAACACTGAACCTAAAAATTATGGGATCCACACTATTTTCATGGACTCAAGGAATCTTTACAAAAATGGACCATATGCCTAACAAAGTTGGAAGAATTAAAAACACACACAGTAGGTTCTCTGACTGCAATGCAATTAAACTAAAGCCTAGTAAAAAACAAAACAAAACAAAAAACAAGGTTATCCTGGATGGATAAAGAAAATGTGGCATATATATACAATGTACTATTATTATTCAGCTTTTAAAAGGAAGGAAAATCTGCAATATTTTATATATTTATATATTGCAAAAATCTGCAATATATAACAATATGGATGAAAGTTGAGGACACTATCTTATGTGAAATGGGCCAGGCACGGAACAAATAATACATAATTCCACTTTTATAAGTTATCTAAAATAGTGAAATTAATAGAAGCAGAGAGTAGAATGGTAGTTGCCAGGAGACTGAGGAGAGAGGAAAATGGGGAGTTGCTATTAAATAGGTATAAACTTTCATTTACACAAGATGAGTTAGTTCTAGAGAACTGCTGTACAACATCTACCTATAGTTAACAATTTTGCATTGAACACTTAAAAATTTGTTGAAAGAGTACCACAATTAAAAATGAAAAAAACAGAACATTCCCATGTGTTTGTTAATAAATAACATTTTAAATAACTCAAGTCAAAGAATATATAAAATGAAATTTCAAACATATTGATAATACATATATTAGTTACATAACAAAACTTGTGGGTTGCAGCTAAGACCAAGAATAGAAGGATATTTATAGTTTAAATACTTATATTAGTACAGAAGAAAAGCTGAAAAATCAATGAGTTAAAGAGTCCATTTAAAATATAAAAAAACAAAAGTCAAATAAGCCCAGGAATACAAAAAGGGAACTAATAAAGGAAAGAACAGAAATAAACTTGGTTACAAACTATAGAGAAGGATCAAACAAGCCAAAAGTTGATTTTTTGAAAAGACTAATAAAATTGACAGTAAGACTGTTTAAGAAGAGAAAATGAACACAAATACTCATATCATGAAAACTGAAAAAGGCAACATTACTACTTTGAACATTAAAAGCAGAATAAGGGAAAAATGAAAATGGCTTCAACTTTATCCTAATGCATTTGAAAATGTAAAGAAAATGTATATATTCATATAAAAATTATGAACTACCAAATATAACAAATAGTTATATAACAATTTAAATTATAAACTGCAATTAAAAACCTTCCCACAAAAACTTCAGGTTCCAAAATGGCAGTGTAGAAGCAGGCTGGCTTCACTCCTCCTCCTCACCCACAGAAAACCAAAAACAAATACACAGGACCCAGATTATCACCAGCAACATCCCAGAACTCAAAAATGAGAAAGAGACAGTTCCCAGAGCCACAGAGAAGTGGAAAAACTGAGTAGATGGTAAGAGAATCAGACTTCTATATCTATGACACACTTTCCCCCAATCTGCCCAGCTACAAGTATGTGGAAAATTTCCCTCAACTTATAGTTTTCTACACAGCAAACAGTGATATTGAGGTGGACAATCAGCTTCCCTGCCATCTTGAGTTCCCTGGCAGGAGATTTGTTCCTGCCTCAATTCATGGAAGGCATCAGGAGTACTTGAAGAAAGAAATATCCATCCCTAAGGACAGCCAGAAACAAAGTGGGGAGGTGGGACTATCATCCTCAGCCATGGAAATTCTGCTCTGTAACTCAAAGGAGACTCCAAATTAGCATGGCAGATCAGCAGCACCAAACTGTAGATTTATTCCATGGTCCCCTGGGCATGAACCCCTAGCTAGCCTTCCCACACTACTGGGATATCCCTTTGGGACCTCCTCCATTCAGGATGGGTGGCACTCTGACTGCTTACTAGAATTGATGCAAACCTGGGCTTAAAGTGCCATCTAGTGCCAAAAAGGAAGCAGCTACCTAGCGGTGGGCGGGGGGAAAAAAAAATCAACAGGTAAATTACAAAGAATCTGTAAGCAAATATCCCAATAAAAAACAAGCCAGAGGGAGAATGGAACAAATAACTTCAATTGTCCTTCAATTAAACTGTCCTTCAATGCAGGACATAAACACACACCACAAGAAACATCAGGAAACATGGAACTATGGTCCTCTCAAATTGACAAAGCAAGGAGCCAGTGACTGACCCTAATAAGATGGCAATATGTGAGCTCTATGACCAAGAATTCAAAATAGCAGTTTTAAGGAAACTCAGTGATCTTTTTTTTTTTTTTCTTTCTGAGACAGAGTCTCGCCCTGTGGCCCAGGCTGGAGTACATTGGCGTGATCTCAGCTCACTGCAACCTCTGCCTCCCAGGTTCAAGCAATTCTCCTGCCTCAGCCTCCTGAG
>NW_012102055.1:4986471-4987185 GCF_000951045.1 Mandrillus leucophaeus | reverse complement strand
TAGATTTGACTCAAATAAGACTCCCCCAAGGCATATAATAAACTGATCAAAAGTCAAGAACAAAGAGAGGATCCTAAAAGCAGCAAGGGAAAAGATGCAAGTACAGAGCTCCAACTCATCTGGCAACAGACTTTGTAACAGAAACCATACAGGGTAGGTGGGAGTGAGATGACATTTTCAAAATTGCTGAAATTAAAAAACTTTCTTTGGAGAATACTGTATCCAGCAAACTTGTCCTTTAAATATGAAGGAAAGATAAAAGTCTTTCCCAGATAAACAAAACTTGAGAGAATTTACCACAAACAGACCCATCTTACAAGAAATGTGAAAAGAGTTCTTCAATCTGAAAGAAAATGAAACCAATGATTTGTGCAAAAAGAAAACAACATCTGAAGGTATAAAACATACTGGTAAAATTAAGTACATGGACAAACCCAAAATACTCTAATACTGTACTTAGGGAGTGTAATCTATTCATAACTCTAGTATGACATCCAAAAGAAAAATCTGTCAAAAACAATAATAGTTATATCAACTTGTTAAGAGATAGACAATATAAAAATATGTAAATTGAGACAACCAAAAGTCAAAATCTTGGGGGATGGAGTCAAAGTATAGAGCTTTTTTCCAGATTTTTCTTTGATTTTATTTTTTGTGATTGAAGGTAAGCTGTCATCTTTTAAAAATAATGTGTTATTTCTATAAGGTGTTTTT
>NW_012102055.1:4984125-4986421 GCF_000951045.1 Mandrillus leucophaeus | reverse complement strand
AGACCATCTGATAGGCCATAAAAGGAGCTTCAATAAATTTAAGAAAATTAAAATTACATCAAGCACTCTCTCAGACCACAGTGGGATAAAACTTTAAATTAATTCCAAAAGTAACCTTCAAAACCATGCAAATATATGGAAATTAAATAAACTGCTCCTGAATGAGCATTGCATCAAAAACGAAATCAAGATGGAAATAAAAAAATTCTTTGAACTGAATGACAATAATGATACAACCTATCAAAACCTCTGGGATACAGCAAAGGTGGTGCTAAGAGGAACGTTCACATCCTTAAACACCTACATCAAAAAGACTGAAAGAGCACAAACTGACATTCTAAGGTCACACCTCAAGGAACTAGAGAAAGAAGAACAAACCAAACCCAAACCCAGCAGAAGAAAGGAAATAACCAAGACAAAAGCAGAACTAAATTAAATTGAAACAAAAAAAAAATACAAAAGATAAATGAAACAATAAGATGGTTCTTTGAAAAGATAAATAAAATTGATAGACCATTAGCAAGATTAACCAAGAAAAGAAGAGAAAATATCCAAATAACCTCATTAAGAAAGGAAACAGGAGATATTACAGCTGACACCAATGAAATACAAAAGATCACTCAAGGCTACTATGAACACCTTTATACACATAAACCAGAAAACCTAGAAGAGATGGATAAATTCCTGGAAAAACAAAACCCTCCTAGCTTAAATCAGGAAGAATTAGATACCCTAAGTACACCAATAATAAGCAGCGAGATTGAAATGGTAATTTAAAAATTATCAACAAAAAAAAGTCCAGGACCAGATGGATTCACAGCAGAATTCTGCCAGACATTCAAAGAAGAATTGGTATCAATCTTTCTGACACTATTCCACAAGATAGAGAAAGAAGGAATCCTCCCTAATTCATTCTATGAAGCCAGCATCCCCCTAATACCAAAACCAGGAAAGGACATAACCAAAAAAGAAAACTACAGACCGATATCCTTGATGAACATAGATGCTAAAATCCTTAACAAAAAAACTAGCTAACTGAATCCAACAACATATCAAAAAGATAATCCACCATGATCAAGTGGGTTTCATACCAGGGATGCAGGGATGGTTTATCATATGCAAGTCAATAAATGTGATACATCACATAAACAGAATTAAAAGCAAAAATCGTATGATCATCTCAATAGATGCAGAAAAAGCATTTGAAAAAATCCAGCATCCCTTTATGATTAAAACTCTCAGCAAAATCGGCATACAAGGAACATACCTCAATGTAACAAAAGGTATCTATGACAAACCTACAGCCAACATAATATTGAATGGGAAAAAGTTGAAAGCATTCCCTCTGAGAACTGGAATAAGACAAGTATGCCCACTCTCACCACTCCTCTTCAACATAGTACTGGAAGTCCTAGCCAGAGCAATCAGACAAAAGAAAGAAATAAAGGGCATCCAAATCAGTAAAGAGGAAGTCAAACTGTCACTGTTTACTGATGATATGATTGTTTACCTTGAAAACCCTAAAGATTCTCCCAAAAGCTCCTAAAACGGATAAAAGAATTCAGCTAACTTTCTGGATACAAGATTAATGTACAAAATCAGTAGCTCTCATATACACCAACAGCAATTAAGTGGAGAATTAAATTAAGAACTCAACCCCTTTTATAATAGCGTGCAAAAAAAAAACAAAACAAAAAACAAAAACAAAAAAACAAACAAAAACTTAGGAATATACCTAACCAAGAAGGCAAAAGGCCTCTACAAGGAAAACTACAAAATGCTGCTGAAAGAAATAACAGATGAAACAAACAAATGGAAACACATCCCACGCTCATGGATGGGTAGAATCAATATTGTGAAAATGACCATACTGCCAAAAGCAATCTACAAATTCAATGCAATCCCCATCAAAATATCACCATAATTCTTCACAGAATTAGAAAATACAATTCTAAAATTCATATGGAACCAAAAAAGAGTCTGCATAGCCAAAGCAAGACAAAGCAAAAAGAACAAGTCTGGAGGCATCACACCACCTGATTTCAAACTATACTATAAGGCCATAGTCATCAAAACAGCATGATACTGGTATAAAAATAGGCACACAGACCAATGAAATAGCATAGAGAACCCAGAAATAAACCCAAATACTTACAGCTAACTGATCTTTGACAAAGCAAAAACATAAAGTGGGGAAAGGACACCCTTATCAACAAATGGTGCTTGGATAATTGGCTAGCCACAAGTAGGAGAATGAAACTGGATCCTCATCTCTCACCTTGTAAAAACCAACTCT
>NW_012102055.1:4981188-4983530 GCF_000951045.1 Mandrillus leucophaeus | reverse complement strand
TAAGCTGTCATGTTTTAAAAATAATGTGTTATTTCTATAAGGTGTTTTTCATAGGCCTCATGACAACTATAATGCAAAAACCTATCATAGATACACTAAAAATAAAAAGCAGAAGAGTAAGCAATAGTTTGGATCATCATGGTGGATGGGAGGCAGGACTAGATTGCAGCTTCAACTCGGATGGATAAAGCAGCGTGCAGAGGCTTGTGCTGTGAATTTTAGCTCCAGATCAACAGCAAAAACAAACCAGCAATCCTGAGAGGACCCACAGACCCTCTGAAGGAAGCAGATTTCTCCTGCAGGACCTGGGAGACAGCCCAAATACTGTGAGTGGCCCAACTGCGAAAGTGGGAAAGGGAGATCCTCCTCTCCCAAACACACACCCCCATTGAAGAAAATGAAGGTCTGTTTGCAAGAGAAGTTTCCAACCCTGCTGGAAACTGAGTCAATGTAGAAAGCTGAGTGAAATGCAGGGGTAGAGGAAGCAGTGGGAAAGGCCCTGGGAACTCGCTGGGTCCCCAGGCAGGCCATTCCTGCCTGGCACCACAGGGATCCATCAGGAGGGCAGCCAGAGGAGCAGGGAAAAACACCACAAGAAGAAGGAAATCTCCAGCTGAAGTCTGTAACAGTTTGAACTGGTGGTGAGAAGGCTTCTGGCCAGAACTCAGGCAGAGGGCGTGAATCCAGTGTGCAGACTCCACAGATGGGGAAAGAACCAAGCCCTTTTCTTTCTCTGCTGGGAGGTGGGCAGCCTGGGGCAAGTTCTCAAGCCCAGCTTGCCCACCACATGGAAACAGACTATTGGGGGGCACAATGGGAATGAGACCGGCCCTTTGGTTTGCATGGGAGCTAGGTGAGGCCTGTGATTGCCAGCTTTCCCTAACTTCCCTGACAACCTGCATGACTCACCAGAGGCAGCCATAATCCTCCTAGGTTTATGTGCAACATAACTCCACTTACCTGGGAACCTCACCCCCATCCCCCATAGCAGCCACAGCAAGACCTGCCCAAGGACAGTCTGAGCTCAGACACGCCTAGCCATGCCCCCTACCTGATGGTCCTTCCCTACCCACCCTGGTAGCTGAAGAAAAAGAGCATATAATTTGGGGAGTTCTAGGGCCCCACCCACCACCGGTTTCTCTCCATACTATCACAGCTGATGCTCTCTGGAAAGCGCCACCTCCTGACAGGAGGCCAACCAGAACAAGAATAGAGCATTGAACCACCAAAGCTAAAAACTCTCACAGAGTTCATTTCAATCACACCCCCTGCCATCCCCAACTGCCACCTCCACCGGAACAGGTGCTGGTATCCACGGCTGAAAGACCCACAGATGGTTCACATCGTAGGACTCTATCCAGACAACCCCCAGTACCAGCCCAGAGCCGGGCAGACTTGCTGGGTGGCTAGACCCAGAAGAGACATAACAATCACTGCAGTTCAGCTCACAGGAAGCCATATCCATAGGAAAAGGGGGAGAGTACTACATCAAAGGAACACCCTGTGGGACAAGAGAATCTGAACAACAGCCTTCAGCCCTAGACCTTCCCTCTGACACAGCCTACCCAAATAAGAAGGAACCAGAAAACCAACTCTGGTAATATGACAAAAACAAGGCTCTTTAGCAACCCCCAAAAATCACATTAGTTTACCAGTAATGGATCCAAACCAGGAAGAAATCCTTGATTTACCTGAAACAGATTTCAGGAGGTTAGTTATTAAGGTAATCAGGGAGGCACCAGAGAAAGGTGAAGCCCAATGCAAGGAAATCCAAAAAAACGATACAAGAAGTGAAGGGAGAAATATTCAAGGAAATAGATAACATAAATAAAAAACAACAAAACACTCAGGGAAGGCTGGACACACTTACAGAAATGCAAAATGCTCTGGTAAGTCTCAGCAATATAATTGGACAGTAGAAGAAAGAAATTCAGAGTTCAAAGACAAGATCTTTGAATTAACCCAATCCAACAAAAACAAAGAAAAAAGAATAATAAAATATGAACAAAGCCTCCAAGAAGTCTGGGGTTATGTTAAATGACCAAACCCAAGAATAATCAGTATTCCTGAGGAAGAAGAGAAATCTAAAATTTGGAAAACATATTTGGTGAAAAAATCAAGGAAAACTTCCCCAGCCTTGCTAGAGACCTGGACATCCAAATATAAGAAGCACCAAGAACACCTGGGAAATTCATCACAAAAAGATCATCATCTAGGCAAACTGTCATCAGGTTATCCAAAGTTAAGATGAAGGAAAGAATCTTAAGAGCTGTGAGACAAAAGTACCAGATAGCCTATATAGGAAAACCTATCAGACTAACAGCAGATTTCTCAGCAGAAAC
>NW_012102055.1:4976217-4976568 GCF_000951045.1 Mandrillus leucophaeus | reverse complement strand
AGGTAAGGATTTCATCACCAAGAACCCAAAAACAAATGCAATAAAAACAAAGATAAATAGTTGGGACTTAATTAAACTAAAGAGCTTTTGCACGGTAAAAGGAACAGTTAGCAGAATAAACAGACAACCTACAGAGAGGGAGCAAATATTTACAATCTGTACATCTGACAAAGGACTAATATCCAGAATCTACAATGAACTCAAACAAATTAGTAAGGAAAAAAACAAACAATCCCATCAAAAAGTGAGCTAAGGACATGAACAGATAATTATCAAAAGAAGATACACAATTGGCCAACAAACATATGAAAAAATGCTCAACATCACTAATGATCAGGGAAATGCAAATCA
>NW_012102055.1:4971933-4974507 GCF_000951045.1 Mandrillus leucophaeus | reverse complement strand
AAGAAGCACCAAGAACACCTTGGAAATTCATCACAAAAAGATCATCACCTAGGCAAACTGTCATCAGGTTATCCAAAGTTAAGATGAAGGAAAGAATCTTAAGAGCTGTGAGACAAAAGTACCAGATAGCCTATATAGGAAAACCTATCAGACTAACAGCAGATTTCTCAGCAGAAACTCTATAAGCTAGAAGGGATTGGGGCCCTATCTTCAGCCTCCTCAAACAAAACAATTATCAGCCAAGGATTTCATATCCAGAGAAACTAAGCATCAGACATGAAGGAAAGATACAGTCTTTTTCAAACAAATGCTGAGAGAATTCGCCACTACCAAGTCTTCACTATAAGATCTGCTAAAAGGAGCTCTGAATCTTAAAACAAATACTGGAAACACATCAAAACAGAACCTCTTTAAAGCATAAATCACACAGGACCTACAAAACAAAAATACATGTTAAAAAGCAAAAACAAACACAAGGAACACAGGCAACAAATAGTATGACGAATGCAATGGTACCTCACATCTCAATACTAACATTAAATGTAAATGGCCTAAATGTTCCACTTAAGATACAGAACTGGAGAATTGGTAAGAACTCACCAACCATCTGCTGCCTTCAGGAGACTCACCTAACACATAAGGACTCACAAAAACCTAAAGTAAAGGGGTGGAAAAAGGCATTTCATGCAAATGGACACCAAAAGCAAGCAGGGGTAGCTATTCTTCTATCAGACAAAACAAACTTTAAAGCAACAGCAGTTAAAAGAGACAAAGAGGGGCATTATATAATGGTAAAAGGCCTTGTTCAGCAGGAAAATATCACAATCCTAAACATATAAGCACTTACCACTGGAGATCCCAAATTTACTAATTACTAATAGACCTAAGAAATGAGATAGACAGCAACACAATAGTAGTGGGGGACTTCAATACTCCACTGATAGCACTAGACAGGTCATCAAGACAGAAAGTCAACAAAGAAGCAATGGATTTAACTTATATCTTAGAACAAATGAACTTAACAGATATATACAGAATATTTCATCCAACAACTACAGAAAACACATTCTATTCAACAGCACATGGAACTTTCTCCAAGACAGACCATCTGATAGGCCATAAAAGGAGCTTCAATAAATTTAAGAAAATTAAAATTACATCAAGCACTCTCTCAGACCACAGTGGGATAAAACTTTAAATTAATTCCAAAAGTAACCTTCAAAACCATGCAAATATATGGAAATTAAATAAACTGCTCCTGAATGAGCATTGCATCAAAAACGAAATCAAGATGGAAATAAAAAAATTCTTTGAACTGAATGACAATAATGATACAACCTATCAAAACCTCTGGGATACAGCAAAGGTGGTGCTAAGAGGAACGTTCACATCCTTAAACACCTACATCAAAAAGACTGAAAGAGCACAAACTGACATTCTAAGGTCACACCTCAAGGAACTAGAGAAAGAAGAACAAACCAAACCCAAACCCAGCAGAAGAAAGGAAATAACCAAGACAAAAGCAGAACTAAATTAAATTGAAACAAAAAAAAAATACAAAAGATAAATGAAACAATAAGATGGTTCTTTGAAAAGATAAATAAAATTGATAGACCATTAGCAAGATTAACCAAGAAAAGAAGAGAAAATATCCAAATAACCTCATTAAGAAAGGAAACAGGAGATATTACAGCTGACACCAATGAAATACAAAAGATCACTCAAGGCTACTATGAACACCTTTATACACATAAACCAGAAAACCTAGAAGAGATGGATAAATTCCTGGAAAAACAAAACCCTCCTAGCTTAAATCAGGAAGAATTAGATACCCTAAGTACACCAATAATAAGCAGCGAGATTGAAATGGTAATTTAAAAATTATCAACAAAAAAAAGTCCAGGACCAGATGGATTCACAGCAGAATTCTGCCAGACATTCAAAGAAGAATTGGTATCAATCTTTCTGACACTATTCCACAAGATAGAGAAAGAAGGAATCCTCCCTAATTCATTCTATGAAGCCAGCATCCCCCTAATACCAAAACCAGGAAAGGACATAACCAAAAAAGAAAACTACAGACCGATATCCTTGATGAACATAGATGCTAAAATCCTTAACAAAAAAACTAGCTAACTGAATCCAACAACATATCAAAAAGATAATCCACCATGATCAAGTGGGTTTCATACCAGGGATGCAGGGATGGTTTATCATATGCAAGTCAATAAATGTGATACATCACATAAACAGAATTAAAAGCAAAAATCGTATGATCATCTCAATAGATGCAGAAAAAGCATTTGAAAAAATCCAGCATCCCTTTATGATTAAAACTCTCAGCAAAATCGGCATACAAGGAACATACCTCAATGTAACAAAAGGTATCTATGACAAACCTACAGCCAACATAATATTGAATGGGAAAAAGTTGAAAGCATTCCCTCTGAGAACTGGAATAAGACAAGTATGCCCACTCTCACCACTCCTCTTCAACATAGTACTGGAAGTCCTAGCCAGAGCAATCAGACAAAAGAAAGAAATAAAGGGCATCCAAATCAGTAAAGAGGAAGT
>NW_012102055.1:4968982-4971883 GCF_000951045.1 Mandrillus leucophaeus | reverse complement strand
TGCCTACAAGAAACCTATTTCACCTATTAAGACACACATAAACTGAAAATGGAAATGGAAAAATATATTTCATGCAACTGAAAACCAAAAAAGAGCAGTAGTAGCTATGCTAATATCAGATTATATCGACTACAAAGACTTCTAAAAAAGACAAAGAAGATCACTATATACTGATAAAGGAGGCAATCCAGCAACAGGATATAATAATTGTAAATATCTATGAACTCAACACTAGAGTGTTCAAGTATACAAAGGAAATATTAATAGAGCTGAAGGGAGAGATAGACTGCAACATAATAGTAGTAAGGGACTTCGACACTCCATTCTCAGTAGCAGACAGATTATCTAGACAGAAAATCAACAAAGAAACAGTAGATTTAAACTACACACAAGACCAAATAGACCTAACTGACATTTACAGAACATTTCAACCAGCTGCTGCAGAATACACATTGTTTTCATCAGCACATGAAACATTCTCCAGAATTGATTCTCCAGAATCTTAGGTCACAAAAGAAGCCTCAACAAATTCAAAAAAGTAGAAATCAAATCAAGTATTTCCTCTGACCACAATGGAATAAAAGTAGAAATCAATAAAAAGAGAAACCTCAAAAAATACACAAAAACATAGAAATTAAACAATTGTTTTCAATGAGTAAATGAAGAAATTCAGATGGAAATTTAAAAATTTCTTGAAACAAATAAAAATGGAAATACAACATACAAAAATCTACGAGATATGGCAAAAGCAGTACTAAGAGGAAAGTTCATAGCAATAAAAGCCTATATCAGAAAAGTAGGAAGACTTCAAATAAACAACATAACGATGTACCTCAAGAAACTAGGAAAGCAAGAGCAAACAAAACACAAAATTAGTGGAAGAAATGAAATAAAGATTGGAGTAAAAAATCTCATTACTGAGTATTTAACCAAAGGAATAGATATTGTTCTATCATAAAGACACATGCACAGTATATTCACTGAAGCACTATTCATAACAGCAAAGACATAAACTCAACTTCAATGCCCATCAATGGTAGACTGGATAAAGACAATGAGATACATATACACCATGGAATACTATGCAGCTTTTGCAAGAACACGAATGGAGCTGGAGGCTGTTATCCTTACCAAACTAACATAGGAACAGAAAACCAAATACTGCATGTTCTCACTCATAAGTGGGAGTTAAATGATGTGAACACATGGACACATACAGGGGAACAACAGACAGTGGGGCCTACTGGAGGGTGGAGGGTAAAAGGAGGGAAAGGATCAGGAAAAGTAACTCATGGGTACTGGCTTAATACCTGGGTGATGAAATAATCTGTCCAACAAACCCCCACGACATGAGTTTACCTATGTAACAAACCTACACATGTACCCTTGAACTTAAAAGTTTAAAAAAATCATTTCTTCATAGCCAAAACAAAGATCAGAGTAGAAATAAATGAAATTGAGACCAAAAAATATAGAAGATAGACAAAATGAAAAATTGGTTTTTGAAAGGTACAAAAATAGACAAATCTTTAGCTAGACTAAGAAAAAAAGAGAAAAGACTCAAAATCAGAAACATAAAAGGAAATATAGCAACTGAGACCACAAAAATACAAAGAATCATCAGAGACTATTATGAACAATTGCACACCAACAAATTGGAAAATCTAGAGAAAACTGATAAATTCCTGGACTATACAACCTACCAAGATTGAACAACAAAGAAATAGAAAACTTCAACAAACCAATAATGAATAACAAAATTGAGGCCATAATAAAAAGTTTGCAATCAAAGAAAAGCCCAGGACCTGATGGTTACACTATGAATTCTACCAAACATTTAAAGAACGAATACTAATTTTACTGTAACTCTTCAAAAAAATTGAAGATGAGGGAATACTTCTAAACTCATTCTATGAGGACAGCATTACCATAATACCGAAACCAGATAAGGACAGAACAACAAAAAAAAACTACAGGCCAATACCACTGAAGAACATAGACACAAACATTTCAACAAAACACTAGCAAACCAAATTCAATAACACATTAAAGATATCATTCACCAGTCGGGCACAATGTTACATACCTATAGTACCAGCTACTGGGAGACTGAGGCAGGGGGATCACTTGAACTGAAGAATTCAAGACCAACCTGGCAAACACTGCAAAACTCTGTCTTAAAAAAAAAAAAAAATCATTTCCCATGATCAAATGGGATTCATTTCAGGGATGCAAGGATGGTTCAATGTACACAAATCAAGAAATGTGATACATCACATTAACAAAACCAAGAACAAAAACTATGTGATCATTTCAAGAGATGCTGAAAAAACGTGCAATAAAAGTCAGCATCCCTTTATGACAAAAATCTTCAACAAAATGAGTACAGAAGGAACATACCTCAAAACACTGGGTGCAGTGGTTCACACCTGTAATCCTAGCACTTTGGGAAGCCAAGGCAGGCAGATCACCTGAGTTCAAGACGAGCCTGGCCAACATGGTGAAACCCCATCTCTACTAAAAATACAAAAATCAGCCAGGCGTGGTGGCAGGTGCCTGTAATGGCAGCTACTTGGGAGACTGAAGCAGAAAAATTGCTTGATTCTGAGAGATGGAGTTTTAGTGAACCGAGCCTATGCCATTGCACTCTAGTCTGGGCAACAAGAGCAAAATTCTGTGTCAAAAAAGAAAGAAAGACAAAGAAAGAAAGAAAGAAGGAAGGAAGGAAAGAAAGGAAAGGAGGGAGGGAGGGAGACAGAACATACCCCAAAATAATGAAGACCATATATGACAAACCCACAGCTAACATCATACTAAATGAAAAAAAGTTGCAAGACCTTCCTCTGAGATCTAGAACAAGACAAGGATGCACACTTTCATTACTTGTATTCAACATAATAC